>NW_028318199.1:4756666-5087083 GCF_062004578.1 Staurois parvus | reverse complement strand
GTATTGAACCTATTAAGAGTTCCATTTTGGCAGAAGCAGCCCGTGGGGCGGAGGGGTGTGTGAAGGTTTCGCTAACGGTCCCTAAGCCTGGGTGTCCTGTGGTCTCAGGCAGGGGTGCTAGGGCTGTGGGAAGAAGAGGTGGGGGTATGTGCAGGAGGAGGGCGGTTGAGGGGGAAGGTTCTTCCCAAGCTTCATCAGAGAGTGTGGTGATTTCCCCTATTGGGGATGGGGGGGAGTGGGTCCTGGTCGGAGGGAAGAAGAGGAAAAATAGGGTTGTGCTTTCCTCGGCGTCCTCAGAGTCTCTGTGCTCTTCAGATCAGGATGACATACTTTCAGGGAATAAGTTTGGGTCTCTATCAGATCGCGGGGATGTTTCATCTGA
The DNA here is from genome assembly GCF_062004578.1 of Staurois parvus. NCBI lineage: Eukaryota > Metazoa > Chordata > Amphibia > Anura > Ranidae > Staurois > Staurois parvus. The sequence goes on along the minus strand of NW_028318199.1, from coordinate 5,086,701 downwards.
CTCTGTGGATCTGATGGAGGAGGCTGAGAACAGTGCTGGGACAACCCCCATAGTACAGGGGGCCCCAGTGGTAGATAGTCAGACTGAGGAATGCCTATCTTAATTATCCTGATGGCAGTTCCCACCCCAGTAAAAGTGGCAACTATTAATGTTGCCAGCTTGAAGTCTGTGAGTGCTCGTAACATGGCCTTATTTTTGCTCAGCGAGGTTGATGCTGATGTTTTGTTTTTGCAAGAGACCCGGCTCAATAGCCTTGCTGATATCCACCTGGCAAAGAGGGAGTGGAGGCGTGGCCCCTCCTTTTGGTCTCTTGCTGCCGAGCCTTACAGTGGGGTTGCAGTACTTTTTACTGGTATGGTAACGTGCCGACGGATTATTGAGGTAGAGATCGGAAGGTGCATGGTCCTGCACGTCTCTGTGAGGGGGCATGACCTGCGTTTAATCAATATATATGGCCCGCAGTCCAAGTGGGAAAGGAAATGCCTTTTCACAAAGATTAGGCCTTTCCTTTTTACGGCCCGGCAAGTTGTCTTTGGAGGTGATTTTAACACCATCACTAGGCCCAAAGACAGGAGAGGCTTCACTGACAGGTTGGGCTATGATAGCGTTTTTCTTAATGCGATAGTCAGGGATGCAGGTCTGGTAGATGCACTAGTTAAGTGCAGCCCAGATAGCACGGGCTTCACCTTTAGGCGAGGTAGGAGTGAGAGCAGGATAGATAGGTTTTCTTTAAAGGGGAACTCTGCCTTCTCAGCACCTGTGTGTCGGGCGGTTGAGTTTTCCGATCACCTTATGCTATCTGTGATCTTGAATGTTTCAGATACGCCGCTGAAAGGAAGGGGCATCTGGAAGATGAATTCGGCCTTGCTGGATGACGAGAGTGTGAGACAATCCTTTGAGGAATTTTTCCAGGCTCAGGTGACCCTTCTGGATTTCTGCAGCAGTAAGACAGAGTGGTGGGAGCTCACTAAAAAGCAAATCAGTGGGTTTTTCAGGGCCATACGTAAAAAGGTACAACTTGATAGATATGTTGCCTATCAGCGGCTGCGGAGGAGACTTGACCGCCTCGTCTCGGTTGGTGGTGATCCTGGGGCGATTGCGGAGGTGAAACTCCTTCTTAGGAAGCATCAGTATGACCGGCACGCTTCTTTGGTTCTGGAGAGGGATTACGGGAAATATCACTCGCCCGACCCTTACCAGAATTGCAGACAAAGCGCAGCGATTAAAACGGTCTTAGGCCTGAGAGATAGTACAGGTTCCCTGACAAAATCCAGGTCAGGGATTCTGGAGGTCTCGAGGTCCTTTTATAGAGATCTTCTGTGGAAGAAGCACCTCGGCCGGGAGAGGATGTTGAGTTTTCTGGACTCTTCACCGGGTCTGGGGAGTGACGTCCCGCTTCCAAGTTTGATGGACGAGATAACAGAGGCAGAGGTAGCCAAAGCCATAGACAGTCTGACAATTAAGTAAACACCTGGGCCAGATGGTCTGAAGGCAGAATTTTATAAATCTTTCAAGACTAGCTTGGCACCCCATCTCACGGAGGTATTTAACTGCTGTCTGCAAGAAGGTTCACTCCCTCCCTCCATGAGAAAGTCTGCTGTTATCCTGCTGCCAAAGGGTAAGGACCCTTCAATGATTGAGAACTGGCGCCCCATCAGTCTTCTCAATGTTGATAGAAAGATTCTGGCAAAGATTCTTTTCTGGCGCCTGGCGTCAGTCGCAGACACGCTGCTTTCCGGTCAGCAGCACTGCTCGGTCCAGGGCAGGAGCACCTTCACAGCGGTGTTAGCTGTCCGGGAGGTTCTGGAGCGGTGCAGGGCTGAAGGCTGGGGAAAGTATTTGCTGACATTGGATCAGGCCAAGGCTTTTGATCGGGTTAGTCATGAGTACCTTTGGCATCTTCTTGACAAGTATGGCCTGGAGGGGGGGTTCATTGGCTGGCTCAAGACATTGCATAGAGAGGCGGAGAGCTTCATGCTGGTGAACGGTTGGATTGGGCAGCCCTTTGGGGTTGGCTCTGGGGTGCGCCAGGGATGCCCGCTGAGTCCTCTGCTCTACGTCTTTGCGGTCGACCCCTTCGTAATGAGGCTGGACTGTGGAGCGTTGTGCGGGGTGCCGGTGGGTGTTGCTGGTGAGCCACCCCTGAGGGTCATTGCCTACGCTGATGACGTTTCTGTCTTTGTCTCTGGGGCTGTGGAGGCGCAGGTGGTTGTCTCAGAGATAGAGCAGTATTCCGAGGCATCGGGGTCCAAGATCAATCAGGACAAGTCTGAAGTCCTTTGGTTAGGTGTGCAGGGTGAGGGCTTTGTGCTCCCGGACGCTTTCCCTGTGCCTCAGCAGTCCGTCAAAGTATTAGGCATTGAATTTGGCCCGGCCGATTATGGCAAATCGAATTGGGAGGCCAGGCTGACCAATGCCAAAGTCAAGGTGAAATGCTGGAAGGGGTGGCGGCTCTCCTTGAGGGAAAGGGTTGATCTGATCAAAACTTACCTGATCCCCATATTTTTGTATGTCAGCACAGTTTCCATCTTGCCAGAGTCTCTTTATACGAGGATCTACAGTTGCTTTTTCCAGCTGTTATGGGGAAACAGACTGAACCTTGTGAAGCGAGATGTGACTTACCTATCCAGGAGGAAGGGTGGCTTAGGTATGGCCAACCCGGTAGTCTTCTTCTCTCTGGTGTTTTTGAAGCACAATTTTGGTAACATGCTGGCAGAGAGACCACCTGCATGGGTAAGCCTCTTCCGGAACTGGTTTAGGCCTTTTCTGAGTTGCTGGGAGAGTGGTGGGCTAGTGAAAAGCCTAAGGGTTAAGCACGGTGAGCTCCCGACTTATGTTGCCCCGAGCCTGAAATACTTAGGCGGTGGCGTGTGATGGCGGAGGATATTAAGTCCCTCCCTAGGAAGCTCCTGGGTGAGAGGATTGTGTCCGTTGTTTGTCATGCGCCGCTGGCCTTGAGGGATTGCCCGGGCCATATTATGCGGGAGGGCTTACGCTTATTAAATTCTGAGCGGATTCCCTTCAAGTTTAGGGACCAGGCCTGGCTCGGTTTTCACGGCAGACTCTTCGTGAGGGGAAACTTGAAGTACCTCTCTCTGGATGACCGCGGTTGTCCGAGAGGGGAGTGTCGGGGTGAAGTGGAAACTATGGACCACTTCCTGCTTCAGTGTCCCTTCAATGTTGAAGTCTACAAAGAGGTGGGGAGTGCTCTGGGTGTTCCTTTCTTGCACTGCATGTCTTATGCAGAGTGGGTATATGGAGCATTGCAAGATCGCCGGGGTTTTGATTTGGACACTCTTTATTTAGTTAGCCTAGTTGTCCGGTATTTCACGTGGAATGCACGGTGCCAAGTGTCCATACGGAAGAAAGTCCTTCCTGTCCCGGAGGTGGTGCGTGGCATTCTTGGTGAGGTGGGGAAAGTTTGGGGTCTTGAGAAAGACAGGTGGTGGTGAGGGGTCTGGATAAAGGCGTGGAGGAATATCAGGCCTGTAGTTGCCGCCTGTTGATCTCTGGGTGTTGGTAAGCTATCCTGTTTTCTTTCTCCTTCCACCCTCCCTTAGATTTTCAGAGATGATTTTTTTTGAAGAAAGGCTACATGGACCCGAAGATTTATGTTCCTCAGTCTCAGTAATGTTGTTTTGTATGATGTTTTGTACAGAGTTTGACTATAGGCCATGTAAGCTACATATGCTATTGTATTCGGCCGTAAGTGCTTTCTTATTAGGCCGTAAAGGCCATATATGCAGATTTATTAGGCCATAAAGGCCACGTTTTGTTTTCTAGGCCATAAAAGCCGTGAATGCAAATCTTTGTTTCCGGCTGTAAGGGTCTTGCGTACATATTGCTTCAGCCATAAGGACTCTAGTATGGCTTTGAAATGTTTACTTTTATGTTTGCACATGATGGAATGTGATGTTGGTATGTTATTTATTTATTTATTTTTTTTATACTTTTGTAGAAAATGTTTGTTGGTTGTGCGTTTTTATAAAATAAAACAATATCTCCCACCACCAGTGCTGAGTCCATTCCTGACATAGACTATATAGGATTCACAGAATTAACACAAGGGAGATCCAACAACAAGACATTGCTCAGGCAAAGTGGGACAGACTGAGCATGTCTTAAATAAGTGATAGAAGGGAAGAACATAAAACCCAGAGGATAGCAGACGACGCCCAAAGGTGAGCACAGACAAACACACAGAGGTAAGAATAAACACACAAGAAGCTGCAGGCTAACTTGTGACAGGTATTGGAAATGGTATAGGCACACACATACACGTTGGACTGGTGTCTTTATTCAACCTTACCAACTATGTGAATACCGATGCAAAGAAAGCAAATAATTACTTTTCAATTAATTTATCTGTTTAACTGGAAGATAACCGGTTTCTTCCTTTACGGTCCAAATGAATGCACATATCGGAGAGACTTATAAGATGGGGATAGTCCAAAGGGATCCTTTCTGCTCAGAATGATTGTCCAGCATCTTTCCTCTGCTTATGGTGGATACTCATCTTCAGGCCATTACATTTATGCGTTTATGACTCTTATTAGATTAAGGGTCCACATGTTCCAGTAAGAGTCCTATTATTACTTGGTGGTGGTGCACTTGGTTTATTTGAAGACACGCAGTGTTTGATTACACAATAACAAAATATCGGGACTTTATTCACGATTTTTCTATTGGGACTTGATTATTTGTTGCTGTTTTCATTTATATAATTTTCAATATTTATGCATTTATCTTTATAACAATGATGATGTAGCGTGGCAATTTATTTATACTTATTTGTACGCAATTGATTTGATTGCTTTGCCAGCTGTGTTTTTTACTTAATTTTTCACTTTTTGGGCAACTTTTTTGTCATTTTCTTGGCATATCTATTATGACCATTTATGGGATCCTTAAAGTTATAATTCATTACACTACGATTCTGGTAGGTAACCAATGTAGTTTGGTATGATTTTGTAATAAGATTCCGAATTTAGGGCCATTTGCTAGTGGTCACGAATACTATTATTGTATTTCTTTCTGCTTAGGCTTGTTGTCTCTATCTTCTCTGCCATTTGACTGGGTCTATCCTATCACCTCACCTGACTCCATTGGAGGTCTGCCATACAAGACATGCATTTTTAGTATACTCTTTTCTTGGGTATGTATAAGTTGCCTTTGTTATATGAATGGCCCTATTTTTGTATACATGTGGTGTTTATCCATATGTGCTTTCGTTCTAGACCATTTTCTCTTTATGAAGGCTTATTAAGAGCTGAAACACATTGATCTCTGAAGATATCTTCCCAGGTGGAATGTAATTGAAGCTTTAATTTACAGTAGTACAGATTGGTCCATTATCTGTGCTAGGTACTGTATAACTTTTAATTTTGTTTACTAAAATGTACTTTTTTATCATAATGGTGTTGTTGTTTGGTACCTAGAGAATCCCACCTTCTCTTCTTTTCCTTCTTCAGTATACACTATATTGCCACAAGTATTGGGACACCCCTCCAAATAATTGGATTCAGGTGTTCCAATCACCTCCATGGCCTCCAGAAAATCAAACACCTAGGCAATCAGACTGCTTTTACAAACATTTTTGAAAGAATGGGTCGCTCTCAGGAGCTTGTTGAATTCAAACTGTGATAGGTTGCCACCTGTGCAAAATGTCTGTATGTGAAATTTCCTTGCTACTAAATATTCCACAGTCAACTGTTAGTGGTATTATAACAAAGTGGAAGCAACTGGGAACAACAGCAACGTAGCCACAAAGTGGTAGGCAACGTAAAATAACAGAGCAAGGTGCATGCTGAAGCGCACAGTGAGCAGAAGTCACCAACTGTCTGCAGATTCAGTAGCTAAAGACCTCCAAATTTCATGTGGCCTTCAGATTAGCACAACAGTGCATAGAGCGCTTCATGGAATGGGTTTCCATGACTGAGCAGCTGCATCCAAGCCTTACATTACCTAGTACAATGCAAATTGTTGATTGCAGTGGTGTAAAGCACACCACCACTGGACTCTAGAGCAGTGGAGACGGGTTCGCTGGAGTGATGAATCATGCTTCGCTGACTGGCAATTGGATGGACGCGTTTGGATTTGGTGGTTGCCAGGAGAATGGCATTTGCCTGACTGCATTGTACTAGGTGTAAAGTTTGGTGGAGGGGGATTATAAGGCATCAGCATATACCAAGACATTTTGGACAATTTAATGCTCCCAACTTTGTGGGAACAGTTTGGGATGTTCCAACAGTGCACAAAGCAAGGTTCATAAAGACATGTACAGTATGAGTGAGTTTTGGGTGGAAGAACTTGACTACCCTGACCTCAACCCGACAAAACTCCTTTGGGAGGAATTAGAGGGGAGTCTGTGAGCCAGGCCTTCTTGTCAGACATCAGTGCCTGACCTCACAAATGTACTTCTGGAAGAATGGTCAAACACTCCCATAGACACACTCCTAAAACTTGTGGACACCCTTCCCAACAGAGTTAAAGCTGTTATAGCTGTAAACCCTTTGCAGCTATAACAGCTTAAACTCAATATTGAATCCTACGGACTAAGACTGGGATGCCATTAATGTTCATGTGCGTGTAAAAGTAGGCATCCCAATACATTTGGCAATATAGTGTCCTTTTGGGATGTGGTACCTATATATTACTGACAGTCATAGACTTGGCACAATTTAGTACCACATTACTGCTGACACGTGGTCCAGCAGGCATGGTCAGGGACATTACATATTCAGCACAGAGCACTGGTTAACTCTGCTGGTAGCTGGGAAGGATGCAGGACAGGGCTCATTTCTGGAACTTGTTCCACCACCACACCTCCTAAAAGCTGGTGGTGATTCTGCCACATCTGTCTACTCCACCCCCTCTTCTTCCTCTATGCCCTCTTCTGCTGAATTGTGCTCTGAACCAGTAGTGCTCTGTAAGCCTTCAAGGGGCTACACAAGCAGTCAGGCTAAAAAGATACCATGCATTGCCACACTGGGCCAGAGATTCTGTCAGCTCTTCAGGGGCAGGCTCAGAGGTGGTTGATACCATGGCAGCTTGAGCCAGGAACGGTTGTATGCGACAATGGCACACTTGACACTTGTTCCATGCTTGGCACACACCCTGCATTTGGTGGTGCAGCATTTCTTGGACAGGTACCCAGGCTTACAAGATCTGAGGCAGGCCGAAGTCTGAAACCTTTTCCAGTGGTCATACACTGCCAGTGTTTGGCTGGATGACATTCAATTTGAATTCAACCTGCTGATCAGCCGACTCATTTATGACAAGCCCACCAGGTGGACCTCTACATTGGCAATGCTGCAGTGGCTGCACATGCAACAGAGGGCCATAAATGAGTACCTGTGTGAATATGGCAGAAGGACATGCTCAAGGAAGTTTGGTTTCTTTTTGTCACACCAGTGGATGCTAATAAAGGATGCATGCACTGGCCTGTCCCCTTTTGAGGGGGCCACAAGGATGGTAAGCCGCAAGAATGCATGCATCAGTGACATTATCCCGCTAGTCTTCCTGCTGGAGCACATGCTGCATGGAATCATGGACAGGGCACTTGAGGCAGAACAGTGGAAAGGAAGACTTCCTTTCCTCTCAAGGCCCCCTTTATGCAGGTACCATTCCTGCAGGGGCCGCAGAACACATAGGAGGAGGAAGAAGTGGAGGTGGAGGATTGTGGCACCATGAAACTAGAGGATAACATACAGCAGTCTTCAGGGGATGTTTTTCAGTCCCTAGAAACCCAGCCAGGAGTAGTACATGGCTGGGAGGACATAGTTCCTCACAGTGTCATCCGCAGTGACCCAGAGGACTCAGAATCTCATGCCTTGTCAAACTTGTGCTACATGGGCTCCCTGATTCTACAAAGCCTGTGAAATGAAGTATTAAGGAAAGGGATCAATACTGGTTGGCAATGTTGGGAATGCAACAGCATGTACTATAATGTACTATATAGTATTGTGTGTTAATATCACTTGACCAGTAGATGGCACTGTACACTAAGGTCACTAGTTGTACATATGGTTCTTTCCTCTTCTCTATCATCTCTTCAGGAAGTAATGTATCTGTAATATGTCTGCTGCAATGTGCTCTGTATGTTTGTAACTTAAGCCACACAAGTAAATCCTGAATTCTGCTATCACTACCAGTGTCTTCTATAACACATAACCAACCGGTTATGGGCCCAGCTCCAGACACTGGAAAAAGGAAAACTACAAGCAAGTAAGTGCTGCATTTACAATCCAATTCACTGAAAGATGGCAAGTGCTTCAGATATGAAGTTTACAATAGCAAAGCTCAACAACACCAACTACCAGCTATGGAAGTTTAAGCTTGAAATACTGTTATCCAAAGATGACTTGTGGCAGGTACTAGATACACACAGACCCAATGACAACCCGGAAGAATGGGACAGAAAAAACAGGCAAGCAAAAGCAGTCATAAGCCTGTTAGTGGAGGATGATCAACTCATTCATATAAGGAAAGAAAACACAGCTAAAGGTATGTGGACTGCGTTACAAAAACTGCATGAACGTGCAAACCTAAACAGTAAACTGTATCTGCTACGCAAACTGTATAAGATGAGGCTGGAAAAAGGGCAGAAAATGGGTGAACATGTAAATGCTATGCTAGAAATTGTGGACCAGCTGGGTGCAATAGGTGAAGAATTAAAAAGCAACCATGTTCTTTCAATACTTCTGTGCAGCCTTCCAGAATCATACAGTGCCCTTATAAATGCTCTAGAAACTAGACCGGAAACTGAACGGACTCTAGAATATGTTAAGGGAAAATTAATTGATGAATACAGCAGAAGAAAGAAAAATTTGCATAGTGAAGAGAACGAGAGACCAGAGGCAACTCTGAAGGTGCATGAAGGCATAAGACAAAGCAAAGAAACCAGGGTATGTTTTCGCTGCAAAAAGGCCGGTCACCTGAAAAAGAACTGTTCAATCTGGAAAGCTGAGCAGCGAAAGCGGGAGCTACCCACAAGAGAAAGAGCTAAACCAGTCATGAAAGAAAATGAAAGTGCATCATGGAGTGGTACTTTTAAAGTGACTCAGAATAGTACCTCACATGGATGGTACATTGATTCAGGGGCAACAAGTCACATGACAAGCGACGAGACATTCTTCACAGAAATTGATTTTAGTGTAAAAGATAAAGTCTTCCTAGCAAATGGGGAAAAGTATTACAGCAGAAGGTAAAGGTCAGGGATTTCTGAACTGCAAAACGCCATCAGGGGGCAAGCAGAGCATCCTTATAAAGAATGTTCTATATGTTCCAAGCCTAGAAGGAAGCCTCCTATCAGTTAAAACCCTTGCAAGCAATGGACTCACTGTCCAGTTCAGAGGTAACGAATGCACAATTCAAAATGGAAAGCAAATTCTAGCAAGAGGAAGATTAAATGAACATCAGTACAAACTCATCACTGAAAGTGAGAAGGCTAATGCGGCAACTCATAACCCACATGACAAGTGCATCCACCTGTGGCATAGAAGATTGGGGCATCAAAACCCAGAAGCTATACAGGACTTTGCAAAGAGAGGTCTATCAGAAGACATGAAAATATTGCCTTGCCACACACTCAGCAAGTGCACGTGTTGCATCAAAGCAAAGGCCACCCGAACCCCTGTTCCACAGACCAATCAGAGTAAAACCATTAAACCCATGGAACTGATACACAGTGATGTGTGCGGACCAATGAAAACCATCACACCTGGCGGGAACAGGTATTTACTGACTTTCATCGACGATTATTCCAGGTACACAATAACGTATCTAATGAAGCACAAAAGTGAGACATTAGAAAAATTTCAAGAGTTTGTAGCTATGACAAGCAACAAGTTTCAAAGGAAACCTGGAATAATACGCACTGACAATGGAGGGGAATATATGAATAAAGAGATGGAATCATACCTAAAGAAAAAAGGTATTATACACCAAACAACTGTACCATACACTCCTGAGCAAAACGGTGTAGCGGAAAGAAAGAATCGCACTCTTGTAGAAATGACAAGATGTATGATTACGGACGCTGGCTTACCTAACAAATACTGGGGAGAAGCAATAATGACTGCAACATACCTACAAAACAGGCTCCCATCAAAAGCTATTGAGAGTACACCATATGAAATGTGGAATGGATCAAAACCTAACGTAGGACATATCAGAGTATTTGGCTGTAAAGCATATGCCCACATTCCAAGTCAGAAATGCTCCAAGTTGGAGAACAAAGCCATAGAAGGCATTCTGGTCGGCTACAGTGAGCAGTGTAAGGGATATAGAATCCTTTGTCCAAAGACCAACAAGGTCACAGTAAGCCGCAGTGTTTATTTTAATGAACGTGAAGCACCAGATAATACAATTCTTGAAAAATGTGGAGAGGATTTACGCGCTGAATCGGCAAGAGACACTGACCCATGCGAAGCAGGACAAGAGCCAGAACAAGAAGTGGAACTTACAATCAACGATCCAATAGAACCCACTGAACAACAAGAAATCAGAAGATCCTCTCGAATGACAAAAGGGATACCACCCCGCAGGTTATCATACGCTGCTAAAACACATCAAACACAGGAGCCAACATCCTGGGAAGACATAGAAACTTTGCCGAGAAGGGAAGCCGATCAGTGGAGAAAAGCAGCTGAAGAAGAAATAAAAGCACTTCAAGAAAATAAAAAACTTGGTCACTAACAGAACTCCCTCCTGGTCGCAAAACCATCGGAAGCAAATGGACTTTTAAAGTAAAATATGATGCAGAAGGAAACATCCATAGATACAAAGCAAGATTAGTTGCCAAGGGATACTCCCAGAAATTTGGAGAAGATTACGATTAGACATTTGCTCCAGTTGTGAAACATTCTACTATAAGAACACTCCTTAGTATTGCTGCCGGAAAGGGTGAGAAAGCGGCGAGAGCATGGAATGAAAAAGTGAACGAAATACTCAGAAAAGAAGGGTTCTCAAAAAGTAAAGCAGATCCATGTCTGTATTCAAAGAATCAAGAGAACAAATGGACATACATCCTAATATACGTCGATGACATCTTGACGTGTTTTGAACAAGAAGGGGACTATGACCAAATAGTTCACAAACTGAAACAAAATTTTGAAATTAAATAGTTGGGGAACATTACTCACTACCTAGGAATTCAAATAGAGCGGGAAGAGGATGGAAGCTATCTTCTTAACCAAAGTCAGAAAATTACAGAAATGTTAGAACAGTTTCATATGCAAGATGCAAAGGAAGCAAAAACACCAATGGAACCAGATTATCCAAAAACAAGGGAACGTCATTGTTTTCTACAAAAGAGACTAAATGTCATATAATTATGCACATGCCATTGAGAAGGGGTGTTGGGAATGCAACAGCATGTACTATAATGTACTATATAGTATTTTGTGTTAATATCACTTGACCAGTAGATGGCACTGTACACTAAGGTCACTAGTTGTACATATGGTTCTTTCCTCTTCTCTATCATCTCTTCAGGAAGTAATGTGTCTGTAATATGTCTGCTGCAATGTGCTCTGTATGTTTGTAACTTAAGCCACACAAGTAAAGCCTGAATTCTGCTATCACTACCAGTGTCTTCTATAACACATAACCAACAGGCAACCCTTCGTGATCCACGTTAAAACGGTAATTATGCAGAGCTCATCCTGCCTTGGCAGAGGTAGCAGAGGATGAAACATCTTGGGGATGCCTTGAAGAAAAATTTGTGTAACACCTTTCCAGACACTGGGATGTTACTATTTCCTGGACAATGTGTTTCTGAGGCTTTGTTTGGCCAAAGGAAGAGCAGTGGAGAATGTGGCTGGCTGACTGATGCCTTTAACCACTTGCAATCCTGAGGATTTACTCCCTTAATGACCAGGCCTCTTTTTGCTACTCGGCGCTGCACTAATTCAACTAATAATTGCGCGGTCCTGCAATGCTGCACCCAAACGAAATTTACGTCTTTTTTTCACACAAATAGAGCTTTCTTTCTGTGGTATTTGATCACCTGTGCGCTTTTTATTTTTCACGCTATAAACAAAAAAAGACCAAAAATTTTGAAGAAAAATTATTTTTTACTTTCAGCTATACAAAATATATAGTAAACTCAAAGTTAGTTATAAATTTAGGCCAAAATGTATTCTGCTACAGGTTTTATCCCAATAAGTGTATATTGATTGCTTTGTGTGAAAGCTATAGCGTCTACAAACTATGGTATAGATACTGCAATTTACGCCATGTTTTTGCTATACAGCACTGCGCTAGTTTAACAGACAATTGCGCGGGCATGCAATACGGTACATAAATAAAATTTATGTCCTTTTTTCACAAAAATAGAGCTTTCTTTTGATGGTATTTTATCACCTGTGCACTTTTTATTTTTGGTATAACCAGAAAAATTTTGAAAAAAAAAAAGTTTTTGAAAAAAACAATATTTTCTCATTTCGGTCATAAAAAATATCCAAAAAAACTAAAATTGTGTCATAAATTTAGGCCAAAATGTATTCTGCTACATGTTTTGGGTTAAAAAATTTCCAATAAGTGTATATTGATTGCTTTGTGTGAAAGTTATAGCATCTACAAAATAAAATACCAGGATAGTATAAACACCCTCAAATGACCACTTTTCGTAAAGTAGACACCCTAAGCTATTTGCTGAGAGGCATATTGAGTCAATGGAAGATTTATCTTTTTTCCACAAGTTTCTGGAAATGACAAAACATTTTTTTTTTTTTTTTTTTTACGCAAAGTTGTCATTTAAATGATTTCTCGCACAAGCAATGGGTATATGTGGAATTACACCACAAAATACATTCTGCTACTTCTACCGAGTATGGGGATACCACGTGTGTGAGACTTTTTGGTAGCCTAGCCACATACAGGAGCCTGAAATCCAATGACCACTTTGAAAGCCTGAAGGTGCGTAACTTCCTCATTTCACTTCCTCAATACCTATCACAGTTTCGAAGGCCCTGACATGCCAGGATAGCACCAAACCCCCCCAAATGACCGCTTTCTGGAAAGTAGACACCCCATGGAATTTAAAAAGAAGCATGGTGAGTATTTTGCAGATCTCATTTTTTTCTCACAAGGTTTTGAAATATAAAAAAAGAATAGAAAAAACATGTGGCAACAAATGAGATCTTCAAAATACTTACCGTGCTTTTTATCAAATTCCTCGGGGTGTCTACTTTCCAAAAAGGGGTCATTTGGGGGGGTTAGGTGCTATCCTGGCATTTCAGGGCCTCCGAAACTGTGATAGGTAGTCTGGAAGTGTAATGAGGAAATAAAGCCCTTTAAAAGCCTTAAGGTGCTTATTGGATTTTGGGGTCCTGTACTTGGCTTCACTGCCAAAACATCTCTCATATGTGGTACCCCCATACTCGGGAGATGTAGCAGAATGTATTTTGGGGAGTAATTCCACATATACCGATGGCATGTGTGAGCAATAAATCATTTAAATGACAATTTTGTGTAAAAAAAAAATATATATATATATATTTTTTTTGTCATTTTCCAAAAACTTGTGGTAAAAAAATAAATTCTTCTATTGATTCAACATGCCTCTCTCTCAGCAAATAGTTTGGGGTGTCTACTTTCCAAAAAGGGGTCGTTTTGGGGGGTGGGGGTGTTTTATGCCCAGCATTAGAAATTTATACCACACATCACTCTTCTAACCACCTGAAGACCAAGCCTTTTCTGACACTTTTTGTTCACATGAAAAAAATCAGTATTTTTTGCTAGGAAATTAATTTAAACCCCCAAACATTATATATTTTTAAAGCAGACACCCTAGTGAATAAAATGGTGGGTACTACAATTTTTTATGGCGCATAGTACTCGTGCAGCGATTTTTCAAATGCAAATTAAAAAAAAAATACACTTTTTTCACTTTTAATGCACAAAAGCACAATATATTGGCCAATTATTTTATAAAATATAAAAGATAATGGTATGCCGAATAAACAGATACCAAACATGACATGCTTTAAAACTGTGCATGCCCTGTGCAATGGCAACAAACTGCAAACATTTTTAATATTCATAGGCAACGCTTTAAAAGCCTTTAAAAGCTACCATTTTAGACTGAATGAGAAGAAATCTCTGCCATAAAAAGTGTGTGGTATGCCCACCATTAGAATATACTGCCCTGCATCCACCCACTTCTAATGGTGGGCACACATTAGGTCACACTTTGCCACAAGCGCCAGTTCCAAGATTGAACAAATGTATAAATAGTGGCACGCTTGAATAAAAATTGTCCACGTATAAGTGGTACCCCATATGGAAAAAGGATGACACCAAGTCCCAAACTATCTTGCCACTGCTCCCTGTAGTCTGGGCATCCAGGGGGCTCCACGTGACTATCTTTTCCCTCGTAAAAATCCAAAACTTATAAGTATAGCCTGTTGCCCTCTCACACGTCTTCTACATCTTGACTCCATTACTGGCACGCTTGCAGGGGAAAAATTGTGTGAATGCAAGGCGGCCAGAAAAATTAATGAGGGACTCATCAACACAGATGTTTTGCTGGGGAGTATAGACATCTGCAAATTTTTGGTTAAGGTGATTTGCGAGGGGCTGAATATTGTGGAGCCGGTCAAATTCAGAGTCACCCCGAGGATGACAGAGTGTATTGTCGTTGAAATGCATAAAACACATTATATTCTCATATCCATGCCTGGCCATGGAAGCAGAGAACACGGCATATGATGAATCGGGTCTGCGGACCAATACAACCGCAATTCATTTTTTTCAGTAATGCCCATGTTGAGGGTTAGGCCCAAAAAAGAAAGTAAATTCGAAAATCGTAATGAGTTTCCATGCGACTGGTCTGGCAAGGTTTGAATTTGGGTTGGCGGCAATAAATCGTTGTGCACATAAATTGCTTTGATCCACAATCAACGCATACAGATATTCCGTGTAAAAACTGCTCCAAAAATCAAGGAGGTATGTGAAAGACCAAGATGTACTAGACCGCTGGTACTCGCCAGTTAACCAAAAGGTAGAACTGCACTAGTACTGGCACTCTGCTGCATATGAGAGTCATCAAAATGTACCGGCAAGTGCATAACAGAGATCAGGCCTGATTCTGCAAACACTGCGGTTTTGTGTGCAGTGTATCAAGTGACCGTGACCTACTGACACTGCACTTGCTGGAGGAGAAGGGGGGGGTAAGCGTAGGGGCTAAAATGCAGGTGCTGGCAGGTGCCGGGGCTGATCCCACTAACGCTGCGTTTTTGGGGATGCTATACTAATGTGAACGCTGGTATAGTGGTATATCTGATCAAAGATATTGACCCGTTCAGACACTATACTAGCAATGGAGGTTTATTGTACATGAGCGTGCTCCTGGCAATCAAGGGGTTAAATGTGATGACTGGTGTATTGAGGGGCAATATGACGCTATCTGGGAGGGGCGTGAAAACCATGGGAGCTCAAATCATGTGTGTATATATGTGTATATATATATATATATATGTGTGTGTGTGTGTGTGATTTTGCGCACCCATGCCGCCCTGTAGCAGTATTTCTGCTATAGGGTGGTCAGGAAGCGGTTACAGAAGAGGTTTGTGTTACAGCGCTGCGTTACTTTAATTGACAATTGCGTTGTCATGCAACACTGCACCCAAATTAAATTTACATCTTTTTATTCCCACAAATTGAGCTTTCTTTCGGTGGTATTTGATCGCCTGTGCATTTTTTATTTTTTGCGCTATAAAAAAAAAAGGCTGACAATTGTGAGAAAAAAAAACCAATATTTTGGACTTTTTGCTATAAAACATGTCCAGTAAAAAAATGTAAAAACCAAATTTCGTCATAAATTTCTGCCAAAATGCATTTTGCGACATGTCTTTGCTAAAAAAAAACCCAATACGTGTAAATTAATTGGTCTACGTGAAAGTTATAGCGTTTATAAATGGCGGGAAAGATACTGTGATTTTTTATTTTTTTTTATATACTAATAATGGCGGCAATCAGCAACTTATAGCGGCGATCAGTGACTTATGGCGGGACTGCGGGACTGTGGTGGACATTCTGACACTGGGGGGGAACTGACTTGGGGTCACTGACATCCTCAGTGACACCAATACAGTGGTCAGAGAAAAAAAAAAAAAACACTGACAATGTACTAATGGCACTGGGGAGGAAGAGGTTAACTTTTTTATTCACTGAAAGGGTTAACTGTGTGGGGGGAGTGTTTTACTAGGGAGCAGGGGTGTGTACTGCAAGGGAACACCACTGATCCGGAAAGATAAACTCTTCTCTCCAGATCAGCATGTCAGGAGCTGACAGGGAACTGACAGAAAGCAGAGCTACTGCAGCTCTGCTCTCTGTCAGTGATTGCCGCTAATTGGCGGGACCCGGCGACTGACACCCGTGGCCTGATCGGCGGTGCGGGTAGGGCGGTGGCGTGCCTCGCCCCTACCTGTTTTGCAAAAGCGCGTTTTAAAACGTGGTTTTGCCCAGTCGTGCTGACCTGCCACCATACTTCTACAGTGGCTGGTCGGCAAGTGGTAAAACAATTCTTTAGTCCTCAGCACCCAGAGCTGTTAGGTTTAACCACCCATTGGCAGCATCTGCATCATGTGGTGCAGGATTATCTAGGGGCAAGAGAAAACTTGGAGACCTTTCCAATTGAGCAGCCACTGGGTTACTAGGTCTTGAGGATGGATCACTGGCCAGAACTTGCTCAATATACCATCATGGCCTGCATCCAGTGTGCTTTCCAAATGGACATTCAGTGCTGCTGGAGGTTTTGTGACAGATAAAAGAGTGTGTCTGTCCACAGACTTTGTTGACTGGCTGACATTTATCAAAATGACTTGGATCAACAGCAGCTATCAAGCCCCTGATGCTGATGTAACTGATTAAATTTGTTAGGGATCTAACTGTCTATGCTGTCTATCCTATTCCTGAATCCTGATTATGCTAGCTTCCAATAATGTGTTTGATTTAGGGCACCACCAACACCCAAGGCCCACTTTTTCTATACTTGTTTGACAGGTGCATCTAATTTAAATTTTTTTTTCTCTAATTGTTAAAAAAGTTTAACAGCAGGGCCCAATTTTTCTGCACCTGTTTGATAGGTGCATGTAATTTGACTTTTTTACCATTTTTTTTCCTCAATTTTTAACTGCAGGGCCCATTTCTGCACCCAGCAATACTAACTGTGAGGGGCTACAGTGTTCAGGCACCATCAACACCCAAGACCCAATTTTTCTGCACCTGTTTGACAGGTGCATCTAAT
This sequence comes from Staurois parvus, assembly GCF_062004578.1. Taxonomy (NCBI): domain Eukaryota; kingdom Metazoa; phylum Chordata; class Amphibia; order Anura; family Ranidae; genus Staurois; species Staurois parvus. The sequence goes on along the minus strand of NW_028318199.1, from coordinate 5,069,447 downwards.
TTAAATTTTTTACCATTATTTTCTTAATTTTTAACAGCAGGGCCCAGCAATTGTAACTGTGAGGGGTTACGGTGTTCAGGCACCACCTACTCCCAAGGCCCAATTTTTCCTCACCTGTGTACAGGTGCATATAATTTGAATTTTTAGAACAGGGTCCAAACCTGCACTCATCAAGAATAACGTGTTACGGTGTAAAGGCACCACCTACTGCTTGCCCGCCAAATACCCCACAATGCAATGGGCTCTCACAGTCCCCACCCCCCATTATATAAAACATAGAGGATAATACTCTTCCGGAAAAAAAAAATAAAGAATAATAATAAAAAATAAATAAAAAAATTAGCACAAAAAATACATTAAAAAAATGCAATTAAAAATTACGTGGGGTTCCCCTCTAAAAGCAATACCATGCCCTTTAGGCCTGGTAGGACTTTTAAGGGGAACCCTACCCCCAAAAAATGGGGGGAAAGCATTGGGTCCCCCCTAAATTCCTACCAGACCCCTGATCTGAGCACAGGCCTGGCAGGCTAGGAAAGGGGGGGGATGAGGGGGCACCCCCCCTCCCTGCACCTTACCAGGCCATGTGCCATTGGCATGGGGACAAGGGCCTCTTCCCTACAACCCTTGCCCAGTGGTTATGGGGGTCTGCGGGCAGAGGGGGTTATTAGCATCAGGGTACCCCTTTAAATAAGGGGGCACCCTTATGCTGCCCCCCTTGGGAATGAGTAAGGGGTTCCAGCGTTGTAATCCATTCTCAATCTCAAAAGAAACAGCTTCTGCTGGGCTGTTTTTTTTAAAAAAAAACCCACAATGCTTTATGATGTTAGTATAATGGGTGCACCTGTATTAAAATTTGTGTCATATTACTACAAAAGATGCAATTGAATAAATTACAGTAAATTCCCTACAAAACATAATTTCCTTATAGTTATGCAGCGAGGGCGAAGAGTGCAAGAGAAATGTGAGAAAAAAAGAATCTTTAAACCTAAGCTGCAAAGGTGCCCTCATGTCTCTAAAATAAATAGTTGCGCGGAGGCCCTCTTTATTAGCAATGATAGTACAGATCTGCTAATGAGTCCTTATTTTAAAATTTAAAGGATAAGTTCATCTTTTTCACCAAAATAATAAATGCACATTTTTTTACAGGTAAAAAAAAATGTGCATTTATTATTTTTTGCTACAGGTGCCTGTAAAGCATTTCACCAGCAATCGGCAGATCATTGGTGCCATGCAGGTCTCTTGTAGATCTGGCAGCATATCTGCTTTCTCGTATGGGATGTACGGGCAAGCAGTTAAGATTCAGTTAACTACCATGGTGCTCCACAGTGCCATGGTAGTTCATTGAGAACTACAAGCCGACAGCCTCTAAGGCTGATGGGATTAGTAGTTCATTCATTCAAGGAACCCTATGAATGAATGACGTGGCCGTGTGGGTGGAGCCCTGCATGGCCATGCTGTTTTTGAATACTGACAGCTACTATGGGGAATTTCTCCCAATTCTTCTGTCACAGAGAGATGGCAGCTGCAGCATTGGGAAAATGTTACATGTTCCACCCTAAAAACAGGTGGAACATCTAACATATTCCCAAAGGTGAACTTATCCTTTAAATCAAGAACAAATAATTGTATAAGTGGATAAATATTGCCTAGTCACAAAGCATTATTATTCTTTTATTAAAGATTAAATGTAAATAAAACAAAAAAAAATGTGCTGCTTCCTTATATTAACTTAATAAAACTATACACACCAAAAAGCTGCTGTAAAAATATTTCCAAAAGATAATCAAAACTATATCACAAAAATGACAACACTGTGCTACCTCCCAAACTATATGTGCTTAATATACAGTAAATAAAATGGGTACTGTCAAGCATCTATATATGTGTTAAAATAAAGTATGTGTTAAACAATAAATTTTAAACCAGGTACCAGGGGTGGACTAACAACTCATGGGGCCCCTGAGCAATAGAGGATCATGGGGCCCCTGTGTCCTTGCCCAAACTCAAAAAAGCCTATGAAAACGGTACCAGGGGCATCTCATGGGGCCCCCTACTGACCCCGGGCCCTCGGACAGTGCCCGAGTTAACAAATGGTCAGTCCGCCCCTGCCAGGTACCACATTAATATAATAATTGTCTATTGTGCTTCACTGAATTTTAACACCAAACAGACAAGTGCCTGATTTTCCTCTAATTTATGTGCTCCAACTCTCATAAGTGCCACCAAACCACTTGCATGTCTTTTAGATTAAAAAAAAAAAACAAACACTCTTTCACCAGAAATATATGACCACTAGGTAGGTCATTCACACTTGTTTGAAAGAAAAATTACATGATTCTTTTTCATTGCACTGTAAGAAAGCATCTCCATAGTCTTCAGAAGGTGGATAGTATGTTTTCAAGAATATACTGTAAAACAAACTTGGAAAGCTTAAAAATACTTATTTAATATTAAAAAAGTAGACAAAGCAGTAAAACTCACAGATTCTAGTGCTCTGTCAGCACTGAAGGATCACCAGTGCTCTTTAATGTTAGTACTATTGTACCATATGAACAAGTGACTCCACCACTATGTTCCCACCCAACGGACTTCTTTAGAAGAAAATAAATTGGTGCATGATGGCAATCTTATCAATATCATATAGGAGAAATAGGGGTTTCCAAGAAGTCAAATTCTTTTATTGACCACCTGGGAAACATGGACATAAAAAGAGCACCAAAACTGTGGTGCATTTTCCATACGTTTTTGTCACATTTTCCATTCATTTCAGTGGGCAGTTGCATTTTTGGTGCGGTTTGAAAACCGCATCAAAGATGCAGCATGCAGGTCTTCTAAAAAAAAAAAAAAAAAAAAAAAAAGATGCAGGACTTCTCAAAACACACTGTACCTGCAGTGCAGTGGTATGAAGAATCCTATAGGATTTAAACGGAGTGCTTTTTTGTTGCATTTATAACTAGGGAAAAGCACAGCAAAAACAAATCGGTGTGAAAGCAGCCTAACTGCACTGCACTGCAAGTAACAAAGCAATGAAAAAGCACTATATGATTTTTCTTTTAAACAGTGTGCATAACCTACCTAGCAGTAATTGGTTTGGCAGCATTTATGAGAATTGGAGAGCATACAGTATTTTGGAAGTCAGTTTGGTGAATTAATTCATTAAAGCACAATGGATTATTTTATTAATGTGGCACCTAGTTTACAGAAAAAGACAGCTTTTTTTAAAGAGACTATATATATATATATATATATATATATATATATATATATATATATATATATATATATATATATATTGTGACAGTACGAGGTTCTGTCACTGTGTAAGTGGTCAGCAGAAGGACACAGGGTTTGCACTTTTGCTGAGTGCAGGACTAGGAAGCAGATGTTCAGAAAGGATAGAACTCCTTTTGCAGGTTTCTCCAGGTTTTGGTAGTCCTGAATGGGGCTCCCTTGGGAGGGATGGAATCTCCAACCCAGTGTGCAGGTTTTGTGGAGGAACAGCAGGGTGTGTGCCTAGGTGTACAGAGCCCTTATAATGGATGTTTAGGAATACCTCAGGGCTCCACCCAAGAGAGACAGAAGGTCTCCTATAGGAGTCAGATAGGCTGCTTGTGGCAGCAGGAGTATGATTGTCTGCAAGAGCTGTGTGTGGCCGAGAAGCTCTAAGATGTGTGTCTGGAAGATCTAATGGTCAGAGGGACTGCTGCTGATGAGTAGCCTGGTGGGCTAGCATTCTCATTTGGATTGTGTATATTTTGCTGGAGAAGAACCCACTGCGTGGGAAACATGTGTTTTGGACTTTCCTTTTTTTTCCTTTTAATAAAAGTGGGCTACCAAGCCCTAAAAAATAGTTCCTGGAGTGAACTCACTTTTAAATGCATCTACCACGGAGCTAAACATCCCCAAATATTACAATATGTTAATAAACACTTTTTTTATATTATGCCCTTATGGTTTGGGAGGTAGTGCTGAAAGTTTTGTTAAATGTTCACCACATAGACTAACTAAAATCTGACCTTAAGGTACAAATCTGACCTTCTGATAAAATTGTGCTCATACTAGGAGAATATATCTAAACGTTTCTGCTGTCATACCAGATTTGTACATGCAGGTAAACTGGAAATGTCATGTTAGGACCTGACATTTCCTGTGCTAGGGCACAGGAGAGACAAAAAGACTCAAGAAAAATCAATTAAAACTATCTCACAAGAAAAAAAGACTACATTTGTTTTACAGTGTTGGCATAAAAAGACATCAACTCCTTACCGAATGTGATTAATAATAAGATTGGTTGGAGGAATGAACAAATCATCCACTTTCTCAAAGGCTGTACGGATAATTTTTTGCTTTTCTCCTGTGCTTGCTTCTGATATGACCTAAAATGGTCCAATAAATAAAGACAACAGAAATGATTACAAAAGGTAAGAACAGGAAATAAAGAAAACCTGCCTCTTTTTACTGCTGTGCAGAACTGTAATCTTCAGTAGCAGCCTAACTTCAGCCAAAATATATGGTTTTTAATCTTTGGATAGTATGGACTAGGGTTAGAACCTGAGCTGGGATTTTATTGCTGTCTGCGATAATCCTATCTTTGAAGGGTTCATTCAATGCTATCTTATTACTTTAAGTAAAACTATCTAAATCTAATAAAAAAAAACAGTTTGTCTTTAAAGCGTGGAAGAGTTTAGAATCATTGTCAGGTTTTATTGCTCTCTATCATTCACTCTCTCTAACTGTCCTAATCATTAATGATTAATCATTAATGATAGGTCTGGGTAAACCCAAAATTTTGAGTTGCCATTAGAACAGGAATGAATGAGGAAATTTTCCAATAGGCACATTTGTTCCTAAGACTTCTGTCTGAGAAGGGATTTTCCTCATATTGAAAAGTGACACAGATGGCAAAAGTGATTGTTTTAACCTTTCCCTTCTTTATCCAATAAGAATACAAAAAGTTTTGATTTTGTTTTAGTGTATCTGCACCTTTGGTAGCTTGCCCTTTACACGGCCCCACCTTTCACTCCTATTCTCACCTGTCCCAAATCCATTCTCTCTATAGGAATAGGTGGAGAATGCAGAACTCAAGCATGTGCCTGAATCAAAAGAATTTGACAAGTAACTCTATGGCTGCATGGTTGATATTTTGCTGAATCAGTGACAGATTAGTAGAAGACTGACCGGAAAAGCTGACTGCATAGCAAGCTGCAAAAAAAGTACAGTTACACTTGATTTAGTAAGTCAGTTAGTTGATGAAGGACATTTCCATTGTTGCTTGCTTTTTTCCAAAAATGTTTTCATCATATAGAAGACTCCCTTCTTTAAGAGTCATATATTTGTACATACTGTAGTTGCAGTTTATAGAACCAATTTAGACCTATTCCTGTAATATATAAAGCTGATATAGGTTATTTTTGCATAATTAGATCCCAAAGACAGATTTGGCTAGGTTTAGTGAGAAAGACAGCTGAAATCCAAAGCTAAGCATTTAACTTACAGGCTTTAAATTGTCTATAGACCACTCTGAAGGAGCATCTTTTAGTTCAGCATAACCACAACTTTCTTATTGCACATACATGGAAACTTCAATGATGCGTCCCTGCAGTCATTCTTATTGTATGTGAACTTCGGTGTGCATTGTTATTGAATATTTTTGTAATTGCAGACATCTGAAAATGCATTCATTTAACCAATTCCAATTCCTGTTGGCTGTACTTCATCCTAATATTATTATCGTTATACAGTATTTATAAAGCGCCAATAGTTCGCTCAGCGCTGTACATTACAAAGGGGGACAGAACATGTGACAGAACAATACCAATACAATGCAAAACATGAGGGGATTGAGGACCCTGCTCTTTCGAGCTTACAATCTAGGAGATATAATACATTTTATATGAAACCTATGGAACTTTCAAGATTCCACCATTCAGACTAAGATCAGTTCAACAACATTCCAACATAGTTAAAATAGTAATTCCAGTAAAGCTATAAGTACACAAACATCATCACTAAAACATGCTGCAGTTTATACATTGCAGCATGCTTTAGCAATGGTGTTTGCACTCATTTCTATTTTTTAATTATGTATTAAATTAAGTAAATAAAATATTTATTATATTTATATTTGTTGAATTGATGTTCGTCTGAATGGTGAAATCTTCATAAAAATGTGTTATATTTGTGCTGTTTGGGAAGTGATGCCACCCACTACTCAGTGGTTCTGCAAATAAGTTAACTTGACTTCATTCTATTTTATGGTAAACAGTAATAATGTATGGAAATATATTGTTTTCTGCTACATGTTTTGTAATGTAAAAAGGGTAAAGCCCTCCTATATGGAAAAACTACTTTGTACATTAAAATTGCATTCATGAGGTATCCTCTTACTCAAAAACTTTGTCCGTTATACTTCTAGATGAATATCTGGAGTTTGTTAACTACATGAAAAAAAGGAATAAGAAAAATTGTTTGATTTTTAATTTTTTTCTTAAATTTAAATAAAACATATATGTTTGAAGAATCACACAAAAAACAAGAAAAAAAAACAGTGCTAAAATATATCCACCACCCTGTTAAATACTCATGTAAAAATATAACAAATTTTACCTGTAAAGTGCAACTGGAAAAAACTAACAAACAAAAATATTGGTGCAGTCAAATATATAAAATCCCCAAAGAGCAATAAATACACTTTTCCTTCTGTAAAACTTGCTATATCACAAATCCATAACAATAGTGCTAAAAAGTCCAAGTTCTCTAAAAAAAAAAAAAAAAAAATGTGCAAAAAAAAAAGTGTCAATAAATACCACCAGACTATTCACTCCAAAGTGAGAAAAAGAGATGAAGATACTCTATATGATGGAAGCAAACAAATAAATCCACTCTACAACAGAATGTGGAAGACATCCTCCTCCATGCAGTTCATTTGATCTTTTCTCTGACACCCTCAATCCCCACATTTGAATAAGATGGTCACACGTCATGTTATGTTGTAATCAACTGGTATGGTAAGGCCACTTATCACTCTCCATAAACCATTATAAGAAAGAAGAATTCAACGGGTTCATAGCACAACATGTTTATTAAAACCATATAAAAAAATGCACTCACATAGCATAATTCCCAGCACTGGAAGCAAACCACATAAACTAAAGAGGAACACTCCACTTCCTAATCAGATCACATGAGTGGTCTCTAGGGAATGATGTCATCAGATGTAGGCTGTCAAATAGGATTTTAGAGATATGTTTGAAGGGTTTTTTTCTTTTTTTTTGTGTTTATTTAAATATCTGCACAGATACCTACCCAGATACCTAGATTTACAACCCATCATAACAGAGGATGGAACTCTGAAAGAAATATTCCAGCAACCCCCAATACTGACTTTCAGACAACCCCCCAACCTCAGAAATAAACTAATCAGTAGGAAACTTCCTTCTGATTATGATGTCACAAATAATGGAAGCAAACCCTGCAATAAGAAACGCTGCAAACTGTGCAACCAAATCAATCCATCAAAAAGCGTCAGACACTCAAAAGGAATCTTCAATATTTCCAGATCATACAGCTGCACCTCCAGTAATGTTGTATACATTATCCAGTGCAGAAAATGCAGCAAAGGATCTTATGTTGGCGAAACAGGACAGAAGTTGCAAACAAGGATGAATTTGCACAGACATACCATCAAGGAACATAAAGAAGATGACCTCTGCACACCTGTAGGACAACATTTCACACAACCAGGCCACAATATGGAAGACCTCAATATTTTAGTTCTGAAAGGAAAATTCAAATCCATCCAGGAAAGAAAAACATTTGAACTAAGAATGATAATTCTATTTGACACAAAAGATAACGGCCTTAATTTGGACATGGGATTCCTCAACCATTATCCGACAGCTTTATGACTATCTATTAGCTAAAGCTTGACCCCCTCTGTGTGAGTGTAGTATTTCCCCCCCCCCTCCCCCCCTCGCTTTTGATGTATCTTATCTGTAGCCCCTTTTTTTTTTTTTCTCAATCCCTTCTAACATTCTGCTTAAACTTTGTGATTTGTAATAGTACTGCTTAGACCTTGAAGAAGGGGACATACCCCGAAAGATTGTCCTCAAAATTGTATGTTAGTGCAAATAAAAAAAGTATCACGGACAGTACTCAATTGTTTCTGTCAAAAAAAGCCTGGGAGGCAATTTCAACACTTAGGGTTTAATAATGAAAAGGTCAAAATGATGCAAATAAAATATTTGCAGAAAAAAGGTGTTACAACTAAACAAAGAGACAACAAAGCATCAGATGAATAAAAAGGAGTTGAAAATGAAGAATACTTGCAAATCCTGGTTTCAGCAGGATTTTCTGTACCTGTTACTGCGCATGAGTAACAGTGAGGGGTTAGAGTTTTCAGGCACCACCGATGCCCACTCGCATGTGACAGGTGCATGTAATAAAATGTTTTTTTCAGATTTTTTAACAATTATTAACAATGTTTTACAATTTTTTACAGCAGAGCCTATTCCTGCGCCCAGCAAGAGTAACTGTGAGGGGTTACAGTGTTCAGCACCGCCAAATCCCAAGGACCAATTTTTCTGCACCTGTTTGACAGGTATATCTAATTTAAATTTCGTACAATTTTTTTAAAAATTTTTAAAAATTTTAAACAGCAGGGCTCATTCCTGTGCTCGCCAAGAGTAACTGTAAGGGTTTACAGTGTTCAGGCACTACCAACACCCATTTTTTCCACACCTGGGATATACACTATGGGCGTATATAATTTGTTTTTTTAGAGCAGTGCCATTTCCTTATTAGTAATGAATAACTATAAGGGGTTACAGTGCAGAGGCACCAACACCCAAGGCCAATTTTTTCAACACACTGTGTGACAGGTGCATATAATTTGAATTTTTGAGCTGTACGCCATTCCTCAGCTGTACCCAGGAATGATGTAACCAGTTTTTTGGCTTGAGGAGTAGGCAAGGCTATGAGTGTCTCAACTTCTCCAGTTCCAGATCTCTGGGTGTCTCCTATCTGCATTTCCCGGTGCTGAACCTCTGACATGTACTTCTGACAGTTACAGTGTTTGACTGTCAAACTAGGCACTAGCAGTTTGTTCAGGACTGGTGACAGGAGCCCAAAGTGTTCTCCCCAAGCAGGGCCGAACACTGCGAGGCCCAGGGGCGGACTGACAACTCATGGGGCCCCCGGGCAATAGGGGATTATGGGGCCCGTGTCCTTGCCCGCACTAAAAAAGCATATGAAAAAGGTACCAGGGGCATCTCATGGGGCCCCCTACTGACCCCGGGCCCTCAGGCAGTGCCCGAGTTTCCAAATGGTCAGTCCGCCCCTGGCGAGGCCCCTAAAGTAGGCAACTGCACAAGGTTCCACCTTTCTTCCATTTTTCTTCACATCAAGGGGGGTGTTGACAGAGACCATCTGACCAATCATCCACTCTGGTACCTCCTAGCATAGGGGTGTTTGGGTTCAAAACCCTGATGGAGGTAAATATGACTTTATTCTGGCTATACTGTCATAATTTCAGAAGTTATGAAATATAGTGGGATGATGATGGCTTCTACCGCAACACAGATGTGTGTTTTCTACAGACTTCCAACTAAGGTATTTATGACCCAATGTCTGTTAACGCTCTAGGCACTAAAGCTATTGGGGGTTAGATTTTGCTAGTCCTATTAACAGATGAATTAGGGGTATATGGCATTAGATAAAAGGCGTGTATTGTATAAACTGAAGGAAGGAGGGGGGAAAGTCAATGTGGCTATGCCTTCTTATGACAAAATGGCATGTGAGACATGTGACGTGAACAAAATGGCTGCTACACACACAGCTATTCGTGTGCCATGTACGCATGACCATTACACTGGCCACTGGCAACCAGCCTCTATATAATGGTAAAAAACTCTAATGACAGTGCACACTTTGACTGTAGGATAAATATTGGTCAGTAGTTAGGTGAGGCTGTCTGTTTTCACTGATGAAATGTGTCCTTCTGCTGGCAAATGTAAATCAAACTCTCATTAAAACTAATGTTACTGCAGAGGATACAGCAGTGTGAAATCCAGCAGCAGGACAATTTTAATCTCTTAGATTGTAAATTCCAAGAAGCAGGGCCCTCCTATCCCTCTTGTATTGAACTGTATTGTTGATGTATTGTCTCCCTTTATATTGTAAAGCGCTGAGCAAACTGTTGGCGCTATATAAATCCTGTATAATAATAATAATAATAATAATCAGGGAGAATACCCTAAAATTTTAGAGAAAAAGATTACTGACAGATTTTACAGATAAAACAAAAGTTTAAAATTAGTCAGCAGCAATTTTGATTTAGGTGCATGGAGATGTCTCTCTAGATCTCTCTTATCTACAATTTACTGGTTCACTGAGCACAGATAGTATAGCTTTAGCACTTTGGGAGAGATACATCTCTCTGCACAGTAACTTGTGTACACAGTAACTTCTGGGTTTTGTGAATATTTTTGCATTCTGTGATTAGGCAAGTGGAGCAAAGGGGTGGGCAGTATAGCAAATGTGTGGGATATCCGTAGCTAAAATGTGCTGGGAACAGTACAAAAATAAAGAGCACTCCAAGAGGTGGCATACACCTCATTGCACTTAACTTCTTGTGTCAGCAGATATTAAAAATGTATTTTTCTCCTGGAGTTCTTCTTTAAACAAAGAGCTCAGTTTGGTGTGTATTGCTAGAGAGGTTTTTTTTTTCTTGGGAGAGTGCATGTGATCAGCAGAAGGCCAATCAGCACTGTCCAAACAGAGGTCGGGGGATTTGTATCCTCGTAGAGCAGAAAGAAAACTCCTACTACAAGCTATAGCTAGTGCTGGGCTGGACACTGATAGAAGTCACAAGACTACTCTAACTTCTGATGAGAAAAGGTATTTAGCAGTTTATATTTACTAAAATAATTGCACTGCCATGTTCTGTGTACTGTGGGAGACCAGATATAATGAATGCAGGGTCCTGGGTTTAGTAACATTTTAAGTTCCATTAATCTTTTGACTTATTCAATGCTATACATTTATGACTACAGCGTAGTCGTCCTGTTCTGGAAGGGCGTCATATGATGTCCTCCCAGAACCGCACCCCCCTGTGCGCCTGCTGTGGTGGGCACCCAGCTCTTTCTGTGATTGCTGTGTCCTTCAGACACAGCTGATTACATGTCACGGTAAAGGGCCAGTCACAGCGGCCCTTTGCCACAGGATCAGCTGTGTCCAATCATAGCTGATCACAATGCAAACACACTTGCTGGTTATTGGCAGTACTTTCCCCACACTGTCACAGCATGAGGAAATTACTGCCAATAACCTGCAAATGTGAAAGGAGACATCTACACTGATAAACAGTGCCCTGATTATCAGTGCTGCCAATTAATGCCAATCAGGGTCCATCAGTGCTGCCCATCAGTGCCCAGCAGTGCTGCCCATCAGTGCTCATCAGTGCTGCCAGTCAGTGCTCATCAGTGCTGCCAGTCAATGCCACCTATCAGTGCCCTTCAGTGCTGCCTATTAGTGACTTTCAGTTCTGCCTATTAGTGCCACCTCATCAGTGCAGCCTATCCATGACAATCACTGCTGCCTATCAGTGCCACATCACCAGTGCCCATCAGTGCTGCCTATCAGTGCCCATCAGTGAAGGAAACAAAATTACCTGTTTGCAAAATTTTATTATATAAACTAAGAAAACCACCCCCCCCCCAATAAAAAAATATTAGGTCTTTTTTTGTTTGTTTAGCAAAAAATAAAACACACAGTTGGTGATTAAAGCGGAGTTCCAGCTGAAAAAAAAAAGTCAGCAGCTAAAATACAGCCACTTACCTGTCCCTCGGTTCAGCGGTGTCCTAACCAGCCATCTTCTCTCCCTGGTGCCGGCATCTTTAGTGTGGGCACCCGGCTGTGACAGCTTGTGGCTTCACAGCCAGGTGCCCACTGCGCATGCGCAAGAAGCGCTGTGCTTTGTGAATGGCTCCATAATCTCCTGGGACCTGTCACAGAAGACTACTGGGAGGGAAGGGGGGGGGGGGGGACAACTTCCGCTTCCTTTTGCCTTAGGCAGGTACCTGTCAAATTCGGATGCCAATCCTTAATGGGGAGTGGGAGACAAAGCATTAAAGCGGAACTTCCCATTTTGGATGGAGCTCTGCTTTAACTACCACCAAAAGAAAGCTATATGTGTGTGAAAAAAATGATAAACATGTCATATGGGTACAGTGTTGCATGACCGCGCAATTGTCATGCAAAGTGCAACAGTGCTGAAAGCTGAAAATTGGCTTGGGCAGGAAGGGGGTAAATGTGCCCATTGGGCAAGTGGATAACTTGACTCCTGTCCAAGTTTCGGTGGTACCTGAAACAGCAAGTTAAGGGGAAATCTTCACAGTGGAGATACAGGGAGCAGAGATGGGAGGGTTAGGATCCCAGTAAGGTTTATATTATTGATTCAGCTAATTGGCCCAGATATCAATTGTGTTCGATACTGGCTTAAATTTGTCATCAAGTCGGCAACAAAGGTGTGGTTTATGCATTATCTTGGGATTGTTCATTTTGACACCTATTTATATACAATATTCAAATTTATCCTGTAATGCTCAGTTGGAAAAAAATGATTTTACTCCAATTACAAAATGAGGACATTTGCATATGCTGGTGTTGCTGAGCAGCTCATGGTAAACCCTTGCAAATGTAGGTAACCTTAAAGAGGTGGAGATCGGGGGGGGGGGGTGTAGTTTGGCACGGAGGGGCATGGTTTGGCGCGCGGGAAAGATGGCCACATAACAAGAGAGCTACGTGTCCACCAGAGAAAAAAAGTACAGCACTGGAAGGCAAGATGGGCAAAGTAGGTTGATCCCTTCACTAAAACCCCCCACTCCCAACTGGGGAGAAATCTGCCAGACATTTTCCACACGCAACTGCTGGAGACAGCAGGCCCCTCTTCACCCAGTCAAATGAGTGAGCCCACCTCGCACTCTAATTGCAGTGCTTTTATGTGGCCGATGATGCACACAGAGGCTATGGTCTCTCTAATCCAGCAGGTCCCCAAAATGTCCGATCTGCAGACCATTGCAGCAGACCTCAATAATGCCCTGGCGGACATGGTTTCCAATTTGAAAGAGGAGTTATGAGGGGTTAGTGACAGACTGATGGAGGTGGAACAAGCAGCCGGCTGCCATGACGTGGATATACAAGACCTCCAATATCATGCGACCCGCTACAACCTCCACCTTATTGAGATGCACCATAAACTAGAGGACCTTGACAAAAGAGGGCATCGGAACAATCTATGGAACATTCCGGAAGCGGTGGAACATGACCAAATACCTGCCACCCTGCAATCCATGTGCAACACTCTGCTGGAGAGACCTCAGGATTCCCCAGTCCTTCTTGACCAAGCCCACAGAGCTCTACGTCTCAGGGTACAAGAGGGGGAACCACCTAGGGACATTATGTCGTTTTGCTGACTTTAAGTTGGAGGAGATATCATATAGGGCCAGGGAACAAGAGGAGTTTACTTTTAATAGCTCTGAGCTGAAGATCTTCCAAGACCTCTCTCCCATCACGCTGCAAAATAGACGAGCCCTCCACCCACTACTCCAAGCTTTAAGAGATCGCCACATAACATACAAATGGCGATTCCCTTTTGGGCTCACAGCTACATCACAAGGCAGGTCATATAGCATTTCTACCCCAGAAGACTTATCTCAGATTTTTGAATCATTAAATATGGCTCCTGTTCCCCTGCCCGAATGATATCAGGAATTCTGCATTCTGGAGCTGTGGAAGGAATCCCCCCAACGCCAGACAGACCACCGCATCGCAGAGGTCCGTTTACTCTGTACCGCAGGAGATGCCCAGCTGAACCTCCTGAGGCAGAAGCTGACTGATGATGTTTCTCATTTTTCGCTTTTATCGCACCTTTTTATTGAGAGGTCAACTCTCTTGTCTCCTTCCCTCTATGTCGGATGACCCAAGACAGATGCCAAGCTCATCAAGCCATCTACGATCCTCGAACTGGGAGCATGATGTAAGTATATGCCTTTACAGACTGTGGTTAAACTCTGAATATGTTAACTGTACTATAATAAAGGAGGCTCTTTACTAGTCTAGGCCTGAAGGTTTACCGAAGTCAACCCATAGGAGTCCTATTTTTGGGAGCTGTATTTTACCCACATCTTACCTGTCAGCAAACGGCCCTGTGGAGACTACTTACCACACATGTTCATAGGCTTAAATATGTTGGCTGTGGGTGAGGCTTGATATGCGCCACTACCACCTACTCATCGCATAGACGTGCCACATGACCCCATGTCTTGGTTCAGGATGACAGTACCTACCTACTATGTCTCTCAGGATTTCCAGATGTCATATTTAATTTTTATTGGGATGTGTGTCTCGGGGAGAGAGTAGACTCTTATGGTTTTGTTAATGGTGTGATTAATATTAATAGCTGCCACTAAGATTCCTAGAATTTTTATTGTGATTGGTGCAGAAGGCACAGTGTCCATACCGGATGGAAACACCAGTCTACTATCTGGCAGAGTGACTGATATACCTTACCTATTGTAACATTCTTACTTGTCTTCCAGTTCTCTAGATAGACATGTTCTTACCGCCTTCCAGCAGTGGGATACATGGCAGGATGAGCTATAACCTACCAATATACTGTACCTAACATCCCCTTCTCTTGTCCCTCTGAGTTGGGCCATTGTATTAATGCATTATTACAGTAAGATCAGTCACTGTGCAAGTATGACTCGGTATTTGCACATCTTAAAAATGCCTATTCATGGCTAATGTTTATATCTCTACTTTTTCAATCGAATTTCATACTTATCTGAAGGTTGGTTTATTATGCAACATCTCTGTACACCTATGCATTTACATTATGGTGGTTTAAAGTTTATTTGCTTAACATACAGTAGGTGCAAGCAACATGGCATCATTCAAATCCATACCATTTGAACTGCTGCCCAGCCACTGATATGAACCACGATCTGCAGAGCAACCTTCCTTCCTGTCTATCTAGGCCAATTTCACTTTTCTTCCCTGGTGGCCGGGTTGCCTCCAACCTCGTACGACCAGTACCTTACCCCACACACAGCTTGGCTTTGCTGACCCTTTTTTAAACCCAATAGCGAGACGGGCATGTCCTGTTTTTAGGTTCAGTGCCCTTTGCCTCACCTGAACTTTTCTTCTCCCTCTCTCCACATTTCTATTTTTTTTTCTCCTTGACGCCTCTTCCCTTCCCACATACCATGGGTCCTTTGAAATAGTCTCTTAAGCTCCTATCCCTGAATGTGAAAGGACTGAATATCCATGAAAAGAGGACTATGGTGCTGAATGTTCTGGTGAAACATAGGTGCACATAGCCTTCCTTCAGGAAACGCATTTCAAATCTCCAACAATACCCACATTTTTCAATCACAGATATCCACACGTTTCATGCCTCGACCTCGGAAGAAAAGATAAGAGGTGTTTTGATAGTAAGTGCCAAATCTCTCCCCTTTATTGAATTGGAAGGTAGATACATACTGTCAGGAAAGGGCTCACCACTGGTGGTGCTGTGGCTCACCTGCTCTATGGGCTGAAGTACCGGGTCCTATCAGCGAGTGCCTTTCAGCAGTCAGGATTTCACCTCCTGCAAACAAGCCATCACCTGAGGCTGATTGCAGGAGGTGTACTTAAACAGTAATCAGTCTGTAGTCAGTGCCTTGGTGTTTGTTTCCCATGAGCCTGTATTATCCTGTTACCCTGAACCTGAATCTGCTACCTACTCCTGTGTATGACCCCGGCTAACCCTGGCGTTTTTGTTCCGTGTCCTGTCTTCCTCCCTGTGCCCCATGCTTGATCTCCTGTGTGTGACCCCGGATAGGCCTGACTACACTTTTATTTCTGTATATATATATATATATATATATACACACATACACACACACACATATATACATATATATATATATATACACAGTGGGGATCGAACATTTGGGCACCCCAGCTAAAAATTTGTATTAATGTGCATAAAGAAGCCAAGGAAAGATGGAAAAATCTCCAAAAGGCATCAAATTACAGATTAGACATTCTTATAATATGTCAACAAAAGTTAGATTTTATTTCCATCATTTACACTTTCAAAATAACAGAAAACAAAAAATGGCGTCTGCAAAAGTTTGGGCACCCTGCAGAGTTAATATCTTGTACTGCCCCCTTTGGCAAGTATCACAGCTTGTAAACGCTTTTTGTAGCCAGCCAAGAGTCTTTCAATTCTTGTTTGAGGTATCTTTGCCCATTCTTCCTTACAAAAGTCTTCCAGTTTTTTGAGATTTCTGGGCTGTCTGTCACGCACTGCTCTTGTAAGGTCTATCCATAGATTTTCAATTATGTTGAGGTCAGGAGATTGTGAAGGCCATGGCAAAACCTTCAGTTTACGCCTCTTGATGTAATCCCCCGTGGATTTCGAGGTGTGTTTAGGATCATTATCCATTTGTAGAAGCCATCCTCTCTTTAACTTCAGCTTTTTCACAGATGGCATCACGTTACCATCCAAAATTTGCTGAAATTTTATTGAATCCATTTTTCCTTCTACTCGTGACATGTTCCCTGTGCCACTGGCTGCAACACAACCCCAAAACATGATTGATCCAACCCCATGCTTAACAGTTGGACAGAGGTTCTTTTCATTAAATTCTGTGCCCCTTCTTCTCCAAACGTACCTTTGCTCATTCTGGCCAAAAAGTTCAATTTTAACCTCATCGGTCCACAGAACTTGTTTCCAAAATGCATTAGGCTTGTCTATATGTTCATTTGCAAAGTTCAAACGATGATTTTTGTGGTGAGGACGTAGAAGAGGTTTTCTTCTGACAACTCTTCCATGAAGACCATATTTGTACAAGTATCTCTTTATAGTGGAATAGTGTACCACAACTCCAGTGTCTGCCAGATCTTTCTGGAGGGATCGTGCAGTCATAAACCATAATCATCACAATTATGACAAATCACGGCTTGAACAATCTTGCTTTGTATGTAATGAGTCTCATCTCATATATTGGTTTCCCCTTTTAAGTTGCATTACTGAAATAAATGAACTTTTGCACGATATTCTAATTTGAGTTTCACCTGTATATATATTGGGTGAAGGCTTTGATTATTTGGGTTTTTTGTGTTTGCACTGTGCGTTTTGTATACTGGTGTATCTCACAATAAATGATATTATCTACATCACTCCTGAAGCCTGATATCCCCTGTGTCAGTCCACTCATCTCTGGTCATATCCGGATTACTGACATAACACCAAGGCCAGTCCTGACCAGAAGTGGCTGCACAGGGAAGCCACCTTGGCTTGCTGTTTGTGAAGGATGCATCCTGAGGAGGTTGTGTACTTGTCTCGGCTAGTAACAGAGAACAGAGAATACTGCTATCAGATTCTGAAGGAGTGGGCCAGGGATCAGCTGCTAGAGTGCATGCGAGTTGCTCATTCTCTAGTTGATCAGGGCAGGGTGTTTTCTGAGGTGCAGCCATTGATTCAGGCTTGAGCTGACGTGGCTCTGTCCAGTACCCCTGAAAGCAGGGATGACATTTCTCTGCCCTTCAGTACAGATCAAGTAGAATCCCTGGTATGGTTGTTGGAGAATGATACGGATTGCTTCTTTGAGCATTATTCAGCATGTTCACAACATGTGCTAGTTGATTGTATAGACGCAGTGCAGTTTTTGGTCAGACAGGCTATGTGTAAGCTGAGCTTTGTTCAACCAGTACTACAGACATGGTCAGATTTGTTACACCCAGTCTGTCAGCTTGAAACAACCCAGTTTTGCTTCTAATCATTCATTTTCTCAAAGGTCTCTTCCTCCATTGCTCACAGCACCCACAGTTACAGCCCAGTATGCCCTGCTATACACCACAACTACATGTCAGTACCCTGTTCCCACTCGCGGCACCTACTCTGCCTTTAACCCCGTCAAGAAGTCCTCTGTAGCAACTGCTCCCTTTTCTGTTCCTTCCTTCAGCTCTTCTCTGTCTTCAGCTGCTCCCTCCGTTTACAGCACTGCATTCACTTGCAGTGCTTCAGTAACTAAACCCAAGAAGAAACGAAAATTCTTTCCAACCAGTACCATCCTGACAGCATCCAAATCGGCCAACCTGCTATCTGAGAACCTGCCTTCTGCCATCCAGCCTGATGACCCGATGCCCATTATCCAGCTTGATGACCTGATGCCCGTCATCCAGCCTGATGACATGATGTCCACCATCCAGCCTGATGACCCAATGCCCACCATCCAGCCTGATGATCTGGTACCCGCTACTCCGCCTGATGACCCAATGCCAATTATTCAGCCTAATGACTCGATGCCTGCCATCCAGCCTGATGACCCAGAGCCCGTTCTCCAGCCTGATGACCCAGAGCCCGTTATCCAGCCTGATAACCCGATGCCCGCCATCCAGCTTGATGACCCATGCCCTCTATCCAGCCTGATGAACCAGTGCCCTCTATACAACCTAATGATCTGGTGCCTGCTTGATGTTCCTTTGCCCACTGCCCAGCCTGATGTGCCTCTGCCCGCTGCCCAGCCTGATGTGCCTCTGCCCGCGGCCCAGCCTGATGTGCCTCTGCCCGCGGCCCAGCCTGATGTGCCTCTGCCCGCGGCCCAGCCTGATGTGCCTCTGCCCGCGGCCCAGCCTGATGTGCCTCTGCCCGCGGCCCAGCCTGATGTGCCTCTGCCCGCGGCCCAGCCTGATGTGCCTCTGCCCGCGGCCCAGCCTGATGTGCCTCTGCCCGCGGCCCAGCTTGATGTGCCTCTGCCCGCGGCCCAGCCTGATGTGCCTCTGCCTGCGGCCCAGCTTGATTTGCCAGCCACTGATGTCCAGCTAAACTGGCCAATACCTGATTGGCCTCCTGCCTCTGGAAGTCCTGTGCATAGCAACCTGCCTTCCTGTGTTCTGCTGCATAAAGATAAGTCTACCAGCAGGAAACCCAGCCAGTCGCTTGACTCCGGCGGTGGGATATCCAGCCAGTTACCTGACCTGGGAGGTTGAATATATTCCCCATTAAGGATTGTTGGAGTGTCCTGAGGCCGCTCCTTAAAGGAGGGGTACTGTAAGGAAAGGGCTCATTGCTGGTGGTGCTGTGGCTCACCTGCTCTATAGGCTGCAGTACCGGGACCTACCAGCGAGTGCCTTTCAGCAGCCAGGATCTCACCTCCTGCAATCAAGCCATCACCTGAGGCTGATTGCAGGAGGTATACTTAAACAGTAATACTTAAACAGTAATCAGGCCTGCAGTCAGTGCCTTGGTGTTTTTTTCCCATGAGCCTGTATTATCCTGTTTACTGAACCTGCTACCTACTCCTGTGTGTAACCCCGGCTAGCCCGGACTATGCTTTTGTTCCATGTCCTGTCTTCCTCCCTGCACCCCATGCTTGATCTCCTGTGTATGACCCCGGCTAACCCTGACTACGCTTTTATTTCTGTATAAATATATATATATATATATATTGGGTGAAGGTTTTGGCTATTTGGGTTTGTTGTGTTTGCACTGTGCGTTTTGTATACTCGTATATCTCACAACAAATTCTATTATCTACATCACTCTGATATTCACTGTGTCAGTCCACACTTCTCTGGTCATATCTGGATTAAAGACACATATTTGTCAAGGGCGATACATATTTGTCAAGGGTAAAATTGTACAGTCACATTGGTTAACATATACTGTCCAAACGCAAGCAGGTTCCCTTCCTACATAAAGTTACAGAGGCTCTGGACTCTTTTTTTCCTCGGGCATCTTAATTCTGGGAGATGACCTAAACGTACCCTTAAATCCCTTATTGGACTCATATGGCACATCAATTGTGCTGTTTAGAGCCCTAAAACAGCATAAACTCTCCTTATCTTCCCTCGCGTTACATGATACTTGACGTGTACTCAACCCTTCGTCGAAAGACTACATCTTCTACTCTCACCTGCACCGTAAATATTCACATATAAACTATTTCTTCCTTTCTCAAACTGACCTCAGGTTCGTTACGCAGGCCACTACTGAGCCAATGTACATTTCTGACCACCATCCTATAACTCTGACATTGCAATTCCCAGAGAGGGGCATCAAAACCAAATTGTGTCGGTTAAATCCCACACACTTAGGAAACCCAACCCACCTTGCATCTATTCATTCTTTCCTGAAGGATTACTTTTCTCTGAACATGACTCCAGATTCCTCTATCACAATGGCTCGCTCACAAGTGTGTGCTCAGAGGCTATTGTATAGCCCTGGCTACTAAACTCAAAAAAGAGAGACAAGCCTCTTTAGACAGACTGTCAGCTCTTATCCGCTCTTTGGAAACATCCCACAAAAGAAGTGGAGCTCTTACCACACTGGAGGCATTAACCCAAGCTCGCCAACTCCTTAGAGACAAAATTAGGTCGCTGGATACAAAGGCAATATACCCTACAGTCAAAGCTATTCTACGAACACACAAAAGCGGACCACATTATGTAAGGAAAAGGTGAAATCTATGATACACATGATTAGGATGCTGGATGGGAAGGCCTGCCATAAGTCGGAAGAAATAGCAACTCATTATATTCGGTATTATGAGGGCCTGTGTAACTTTTCATCGCACAACAGCTCAACCCTACCCAGGGTAGATAGAGTAATGGCTATACGAGACTACTTAATACACTCTGGCCTACCCACGATTTTGCAGACAATCAGCAGTCCCTACATACCCCTCTGTAAGCCAAAGAAGTTCTAACTGCCCTAAAATCTATGAAACAGGGGAAGAGCCCCGGTCTTGATGGCCTAACCACTCAATACTACAATAGCTGTACTGATATCCTTCTCAGCCATTTTTTGAGGGCCTTTAATTCTCTGATGTTCCTATCCCACCTTCTCAGCTCTTGGAAGTCCACATCACGGTAATTCACAAACAGGGCAAAGACCCTTCCCAAGTTCAAAGCTATTGCCCCATATCTCTTTTGAATGTGGATCTCAAAAGTTTTGCAAAAGTCCTTGCCAATTGCCTACTGCCCCACCTATCACATTGGATTTCTTTAGATCAAGTGGGCTTTGTCCCCACACAGAGGATGCGGGCGGAGCCTAAACATGGCGGCGTCGGAGAGCACGATGTGAGTGCTCTCCAATAAACCTCCAAAACTAACCTCCCGAGACCCTCATGGAGTGAAGCCCTACCTGCTTGAGGAGGGCTCCAAGCGGGGAGAGACTGGCGCGGGGAGAGGAGAGCGGGCACGGACCTCCGGAAGGTGATCTCGCTGCGGAGACTCCAGTGCAGCTGTCGGGTTGCCGGGGAGACGAAGCAGGGCGGTGTGAGCACGCTGCTCGCCGCAAGGCATCACTGGGAGGCAGAGACGCCGGCCGGCTCCCTGTCAGAGCGGCAGCGACATGACGGCTCCCCCTGTGCTACAGGACTGGAAAGCCGTGCGGCCAGTGGAGGAGTGAAGCAGGAGAAAGGGACCAGCTGAGGAGGACCTCGGAGGGAAAGAGGAGGCTGGTTGGTGCCCTAATTAAATAAAGTGCTGCCGGCTTATAGTTGCCTGCATCCCCCTGGCCGGCTGTTTGATCCTGGGTCAGGGAGACCCATAAATATCAGGACATTTACTCTTCTTCCCCAAGACCATCCCCAAGGAGAGAGAATGGAGGTGGAAAGAAAGAAATAAAGTATCGGATACCCCGAGGAATCCCCCCCAGGACTGAGCAGCAGTGAAGGCCCTCCACATAAGCCTGGAACCACCGTCCTGAGAAGGGAAGGGTGAGTGAAAACTGTTGGGGGCTTATTGCATGGTGAACCCCTGAGTGATACAGGTGTCCAAGGGGTCAAAGAGGGGAGGATTCCCAGGGGATAGAAGAGAAGAAGAAAGGAGGCCCAGGTGTCCCAGGAGAGTAAAGGATATAGGAAAAATTGCAAGGCTATCAAGATATATAGAAGATATGAAGAACAAAGGTCCCAAGGGAGCAGGGCCCAAAGGGGCCCAAACAGGAACAATAAAGAAATTTACATCATATGGAAATACTACGCCAGAAAGGGCCCAAGGTGCAAAGGGGGAAATGGACACTAGTTCAGGAAATAGCCCTAGATTATCATGGAGCATGAACAGCAGCGGTAGCCAACAAATAGTGGAGGGCTTGGGAAAAAAAGAATTAGAAGGTGAACTACAATTACCAAATAAGAAGGAGATGGCAGAAATGTTTCAAAATCTGGAAAAAACGATAAAACATGAAATGACAGCTATTCGAAATGATTTAGGTCACCTTCTATTAAGAATGGAAGAAACGGAGGAGAAAGTTAAAATCCAGGCCCAGAAAATAGATAATTTAAGGGAAAGAATAAGCCAATTAGAAAATAACCAGAAAAAAATGATCTTTAGGATGGAAGTTCAAGAAAATAAAGAAAGAAGGAGTAATCTTAGAATACGAGGAATCCCAGAGACTGCTAAAGGGGAAATACTATATGAACTAGTTAAAAAAACCCTAAACTCCATAAGAGATAAACCGGAATCTGATGGGATCGATTTGGACGGAGTGATTAGGGTAGGAAAGTTCAAACGGGCTAATGAGAAGGAAAGACCGAGGGACATAATTGTCCAGTTCCAAAATTTTGGGGCCAAAGACGAGATCTGGAAGAAGATCAAGGGAAGATCATTAATTAAGTGTGGAGACTTGACTATCCAAATCTATGCGGACTTAACAGTAGAGACCCTAAGGAGAAGGAGATCCCTGAAACCCCTGTTGGAGCAAATGAGAAAACAGAATGTGCAGTATAGATGGGGTACCTCAGCATTTCTGATTGGCTGGAAAAATGGGGTCACAGCGTATCTGAGATTTCCGGATGAATTAAGAGATTTCTGTGATAGACTGGACTTGCAAAGAATGGAGATACCTGGGTGGGAAGAAGAAAAAGAAGATATAGGAAACATAAATGTTATAAGAAAAGAGGACTGGCAACAGGTCGGGCTGAGGGAGGCCCCAGGGGTGGAGGGGGAGGAGAGGGAGAATTAAGTAGAAAATGAATTTTTTTTTTTTTTTTTTTTTTTTTTCCTCTTACTTCTCTCTCTCGCCTCTGGCCTTCCCCCTCCGGATGCTGAGACCTGCTTGGAGGCTCCGATTAAGGCAGGGAGGTAAAGAGTAAAGACTCTTGTTGAATCTAGATGACAGAGAGAGGGAATCGGGGCGGCTGGAGGAGAGGTGAACCGTACATAGGTGGAGCTGATGCCCCAAATTTTAAATCAATGGTGGAAATGGATCCACAAATGATTTGTAGGCAGTTTATAGGCCTAAAAACGGGTAGGGGAAAAAGAAGGGAGGATGAGAGGGGTGGTTGGGGGGGGAGGGAGGGAGGGAGGGGGGGGGGTGAGAGTTGGGTGGGAGGAAGGGAGGGGAGGAGGTATTGGGTCAATACTCTGCAGGACAGAAGGGATAAAGAGGAAGAGGCAATCTGGAAGAGAGATGGACTTAATTGGGAAAGATGGAAGAATTACAGTTTATAACCTATAATGTGAACGGGCTGAGTTGTCCAGGGAAGAGATTTAGGTTGTTTAATGAGTTACATCACAGGGCTACGTCAGTGGTATTTTTACAGGAGACGCATTTTGAGATAGAGGCAAACGTGAAATTGAAATCCAAATACTATCCAACATGGTACTATGCAGATTCTCCAATTAAAAGAGCAAAAGGGGTTGCAATAGGTTTGGCAAAGAACATGAGATTTGAGTTGGAGGATAGAAGAACCGACCCGGAGGGGAGGTTCTTATTTTTAAAAGGTAGACTTCAGGGGATTGAGTGTACTTTAGCCAATATATATTGTCCCAATAAAAACTCGGAGAAGTATATGAAGGGCTTGTTGAAAAATTAATGGACTTTAAAAAAGGGCGCTTGATAGTAGCTGGAGACCTAAACTTTTGTATGGACCCACAAAAGGATAATACCTCTCCTGTGCAAAGAGAGGGGAGTAGGTCTCTGAGAGCTTTGAAAAAAGTGATGCATGAATATCAACTAGTGGATACCTGGAGAATAATGCATATGAAAGACAGAGACTATACCTTCTTCTCTAATGCACATGAGATATACTCGAGATTAGATTACATCTTAATAGAACATCAACTAATAGATCATCTGGTAAAAATTGACATAGAGACAAGGACGTTCTCGGATCACGCTCCGGTCGTGATGAAGTTGAGATGGGGAAGAAGGTGGACGGGAGGATTAGGGTGGAGGTTAAATGAGGTTCTTCTTCTGGATGAGGATGTAGTTCAGAAAATCGAGAAAGAGATTAAGGTATACTTTAAGGAGAACGAAACAGAGGAAGTATCGATAGCTACAGTCTGGGAAAGTCATAAGGTATTCATAAGAGGAATCTTGATTGCGGCTGGAGCAAGGAAGAAAAAGGAAAGAAGAGAGAGGGTCAGTGGGCTCTTAAAAGAAATATTGGACTTGGAGCAGATCCATAAGAAGAAAATAACAAAAGATACGAGACAGAACTTACTGGATAAAAAAGAGGAGCTAGAGAGGTTGATGGATGAGGAGAAGAGAAGAGTATATAACAGGGTTTTGAACGAGAGGCATAGATGGGGAGACAGACCAGGAAGATATCTAATGAGAGCTTTGAATAAAAAGAAAAATAGGAATTATATAGAAAAGATAAAAAGTTCAAAGGGGGAGCTGGTCCACTCAAATAAAGAGATTATTAAAGTGTTTACGGAGTATTACAAAAAGTTATATAATATTAGCCCCCAAGACCCTCTAAAAGAAGCCCAAGAGGGAATTAAGAAAAAAAAGAAGACATACTTATAAAATGCGGGATTACCAAAACTAAGTGAAGCACAGTTGAACTCCCTAGACGTAGAAATCTCCCAGGAAGAAATTAAAATAGCATTAAGAAGTACAGGAGGGGGAAAAAGTCCAGGTCCGGATGGCTATACAGTTAGGTACTATAAGAAATTTAGTGAAGTATTGTTACCCAAGCTGGAGAAATATATGAATGCTCTGGGAGGTGGGATGGAAGTGAGGAGAGAATCCCTACAGGCACATGTAGTACTTATTCACAAGGAGGGTAAGGACCCATCGCAGTGCTCCAGCTATAGACCTATCTCACTATTGAACACAGACACTAAACTGTATGCAAAGGTGTTAGCAAACAGGTTGAGAGATCTGATGCCTGAATGGATCCATGGAGATCAGGTGGGCTTTGTACCGGGGAGAGAAGGTAGAGATAACGGCTTGAGAACCCTGATGCTTATTCAGAAGAGTAGAAGAGGGAAAGCCCCGGTGGTGCTCTTGTCAATTGATGCGGAGAAGGCATTTGATAGAGTGGACTGGGGCTTTATGATGGATAACTTAAAAGTGTTGGGGATAGGAGATAGAATGCGAGAGTGGATAAGTAAACTATATAGGGAGCCTACTGCAATCATCACGGTAAATGGGGAGAGATCAGAACCCATTGGAATGTCAAATGGTACAAGACAGGGCTGTCCTCTGTCCCCCCTGCTATATGTATTGTCACTCGAACCTCTGTTGTCAATAATAAGAAATAGTGGATCGGTAAAGGGAATTCAGATAGAATCCATAGAACATAGAGTAGCGGCCTTTGCGGACGACTTATTGTTCTACGTGGGGAATCCCCGAATAACTCTCCCAAATATAATGAAGATTCTGAAGGAGTACGGTGAACTATCAAATTTAAAAATTAATCCAACGAAAACAGAGATCCTGAATATTAATATATCAAAGAATGAAAAAGAAAAATTACAAAAAGAATTCCCCTTTATATGGAGAGAAAAAGAGATAAAATACCTAGGAATAAAACTCACTACCTCATCTAAGCATTTGTATAGATTAAACTATATCTCTTTGATAAATGAGATCAGGGAAGATTTAAAAAGACTAGAAGGAGGAAATCCATCCTGGATAGGACGTATAAACTTAGTCAAAATGGTAATTATGCCTAAAATACTGTATAGATTTCAAATGGTACCAATTAAAATTCCAGAAGCCTTCTTTAAGATAATGAAAAAAATGTTAACAAGATACATATGGAAGAATAAAAAACCTAGAATAGCATATGAAACATTGAGTAGGACTAAAGAGAAAGGGGGATTGGGTTTACCAGATGTCAAGAGATACTATAAAGCAGTGGTTTTGGCAAGAATATATGACTGGACATTTAACCATAAGGGGAAAAGTTGGGTAACAATTGAAAATGATCTTAGTGGCATTAGATTGAGTCAGATGATATGGGTCCCACCACAGTTCAGGGGAACCAAAGAAAGCACAAGTATTTACACTTTAAATGTTTTTAGGGTATGGGACAATTTACATAAAAATATGAAATGGGAATTTAATTCAATATTAATGCCTCTCACGAATTCTGAGTACTTTCCTCCGGGAAAGAACAAGATATCGGGGAGATGGTTTAGAAAGGAGGATACCCAACTGAGAGATGTATTGGTGGAGGGGGAATTGAGATCACTTAAAGAGTTAATAGAGAAGAAGGGAGACATTTTTATTAGAATGGATGAGTGGAAATACCATCAATTGAAAAGTTTTATTGGAAAACTACCGAAACCTTTGAGAATAAAACAGGAGTGGAATATGTTTGAAAGGTTGTTGGAGACACGAAGGGATGGGAAGCACGGTATTTCAAAAGTGTATAGAATACTCACAGAATTAGACACAAACACAAAGTTAAACTTTATGACAAAATGGGAAAGAGATATGGGAGTTGGGTTTGATGAAGATAGACAGAGAAAGATGTTTAGATTGATACACGATAATGTTAGTATGAGAGAGGTGGAGGTTAATTATAAGTGTGTGACACGATGGCACATCACACCGAGTGTAGAACACAAGATGAATGGGGAAAGTTCAAATATGTGTTGGAGAGGATGTGGAGATATAGGCACGGTGTTTCACATATGGTGGGAATGTCCGAAAATCCAGGCTTTTTGGAAGACAATAGTCAAGTTGATTAAAGAAATAACGGAAATTGACATAGGATTAGACCCAACGACGTGTCTCCTACACAATGTGGAGACATCTGTAAATAAATATAAAGATTCAGGTATTTGGTACTTCTTGAATGCGGCGAAAGGGCTGATACCCAAGTTTTGGCGGAAGGTCGAGGTACCGAAGGAGGTGGACTGGATTAACAGAGTAAACCAGATAGGTAGAATGGAAAGATCATATCATATGCAGGAAGATAGAATGAGAGTTTATCTCAGGAGATGGGAAAAGTGGGAAAGAGCAGGATTGAAAGAGAAATATAGGAAAACATGAACAACGATGTTAACAAAAAATTAAAAAGCCTCAAGAGAATAGAATGGGTTAGAGTCTGCAGAGGGGGAGGAGGGGTGGGAAGGAGGGGTAGTGGGATGGGAAAGAAAAGAGTTTTTAGTAAGGGAGAGGCAGAAATGTTATAAATGTCTATCTGTATGAGAATTACTTCCCTTTTTGAGTTTTTGTATTAACATGAAAAATTTAATAAATATTTAAATTAAAAAAAAAAAAAAAAAGTGGGCTTTGTCCCTGGAAGAGAAGCCAGGGACAACACCATCAAGGCCCTGGGACTTTATGTCAGCAGTACTCCAAAGGATAGGGCTGGGGCCTTTAATGCAAGCCTATATAGGCGCATTGTATTCCAATCCCACTGCAGCGGCCCGGATTAACGGCCACCTGTTGAGCCCCTTCTCCATCTCCAATGGAACAAGGCAAGGCTGCCCAATGTCGCCCATTATCTTCATCCTCACATTAGAGCCTTTCCTCAGACGCCTTAGGTCCAATCCAGATGTCACGAGTATATCATCTCCCAGCAAGATATATAAGATAGCTGCCTTTGCAGATGACATTTTATTATTTCTCTTCCACCCCCTACTCTCAATCCCAGCCCTCCTAAAGGAAATCCGTACATATCAGTCTCTTTCTAATTTCAAATTAAACTTAGCCAAATCCCATGCATTAAACATCTCCCTTTCCTCGGCAGAAGTAGATCTGTGTAAGCATAATTATCCTTTTGAATGGAAACCCAAGGGTATTATGTACTTAGGTATTCAGCTACCCACCTCTCTTTCAAATCTCTATAGCCT
Organism: Staurois parvus; assembly: GCF_062004578.1. NCBI lineage: Eukaryota > Metazoa > Chordata > Amphibia > Anura > Ranidae > Staurois > Staurois parvus. Next base: position 5,041,349 of record NW_028318199.1, on the reverse strand, counting down.
GAATTTCTGATCACTTCTATGTAAACTTAAATTAGAACTAGAAAACTGGAATTCCCTACATCTTTCGTGGTTTGGTTGAGCAGCTGCGCTGAAGATGACAGCCTTGCCCCATTGCCTATACCTAATGCAAACCATCCCAACATCCTTGCCTAATACTTTCTTCACTGCTCTTTAGACTTTTTTCAGCATTCATTTGAAAAGACTCCACCCCTAGACTTAGTTTGGCCCAACCATCTCTCCCAAAGCTAGCAGGTGGTATTGGCCTTCCAGATATGAATGTCTATCATAAAACCTGCTTATTAACCAAATTTATAGATTGGCATATACATACCTCCACCAAAGCTTGGGTAAAGCTGGAACAGGACCTGGCTGAAATCCCTCTTACACTGCTGGACCCTTGGACATCCTCTTATTGGTCCATCTCTCACCTGCTACATTGCTTCTTGTACGAAAGGTAAACTTTCTTCGATCCCAAGCCCAATGACCTCAGTACTGGCCAACCCAGCCTTTCCTCCAGGTTTAGAAACACAATTTCATACACTGTCACAAAATAAATTGCTGAAGAGCCGGAGACTTCTTCCAGAAGGGCCTCTTACGAACCTGTGAGTCCTTGATGGGCCCAGAGTCAACAGTTTTGTTTCCCTGGTGGTCCTACCTCCAATTAAAACACTTCCTACTACATTAGGATGCAGGCTCGGTGTATAATAGATCTCCTATCCCTTTCAAATCGCTATGCCTTTCTCGAACCCCATGGAGACACCGAATTTCCTCCATCTACAGTATTCTATTTTACTTGATGACTCCCCTCTTGACCCACATCGATTTGTTTGGTTATGGGAAGCAGATATGAAAATCCTTTTACCAGACTAACCAAATGCACACATCGATCCATAAAGGCTCCATAAGTATATCTACACAGGAACATAACTTTAAGGTTTACTCTAGATGGTACAGAAGCTCTCATCTTTTGCACAAAATATACCCAACGGTTCCCAGCACATATTGGAGATGCCTCCAAGCTGAAGGCACTCTACTGCATCTGTAAGGGACCGCCCGGCGGTACCACTAGCACTCCACTGATCGGTCGTTCCCAGCGTACGGAGTCTAAGCCCCGGAGTACTTGATCACCAGAGCCCCTGATGGTGGGGATGGACTTGGAGTACCCCGGGACCAGGTCGTGACTACTGGGAACACCCGTCAGTGGTAGGGGTATTTGCCAGGGGCTCCCACGGGAGAGAGCCAGGTATGAGGAGGTCTGGAGACCCCGTTGAGAGGGATGGATGGATGGATGGCTGAGCAAGTGCAAGGTCAGACAAGCCGGGTCGGTAACTATGGGGACGGTGCGGTACAGAGCAGCGGGCAAAGAATAGTCGGATAACACGCCAGGTCAGCAACAGCAGGTCAGATCCAATAGGGGGCATTCAGGAGAGAGGTCAGGCAAGCAAGGGTCAAGAACAGGAGAAAACAGCAAGGTCAGGGCATAATCCGGGTCAGTAACTTACTTTCACAGGTTCACAGGTACACAGGATTCAAAGAGACCAGAAGGCACTGAATGACAGCTCAGGGCCGTTTAAATATCCCACCCTGCGCTGTCACTGGTGCCAGGCGGGCGCCCGCGGTCTCTATTGCGCATGTGCGAACTTGGTTGCAGCGGTCGGCCAGGTCCCGGCGCCTGCGTCCCTGCACAGGGCGGTGCACTGCGCCTGCGCCGAGCCCAGCGGCACGGCGATCCCAGACATTGCCCCCTCCTACGGTCAACCTCCGGATGCCCACCCAATCTCTCCACCACGGGTGATCGCGAAGAAACTCCCGGACTAGTCTTGGTGCGTGGACGTTATGAGCCGGTTCCCAGGAATTGTCCTCTGGACCATAGCCCTTCCACTTAATTAGGAACTGGGTCTGGCCCCCCCTTCTTCGGCACTTAAGCATTGTTTCCACCTCAAATTCCTCTTGTCCTTCGACAGTTATGGCCTCCGGGGGTCTGGATTCTCGTTCTGGGAAGGCATCTGGGATCACTGGTTTCAGCAAGGACACGTGGAAGACCGGATGAATTTTGAATGTGTCAGGAAGGATAAGCTCATATGCTACCTCGTTGACCATCCGCTTTACCCGAAAAGGCCCCACAAATTTAGGTCCCAATTTTTTCGAGGGACAGAGCATCTTTAAATTGGTTGTGGCAAACCACACCTTCTGCCCAGGCCGCAACGCCAGATCCCCTCTTCGTTTCTTGTTAAACGCATTCTTATTGTCCTCTTGGGCCCGAGCGATGGCTTCCTGGAGTACTTTGTTGTTAGCGGAGAAGAAGGTTAATGCATCCTGCGTTGCCGGAACTGGGCATTCAGAGACCAAATCAGGGAGAAAGACAGGGTGAAACCCATAATTATGGCTTGCGTTGTTATAAGCAAACTCCGCCAGGGGTAAGAGTGGCAACCAATCATCCTGCAGGAAAGACGTGTAGCAATGCAAGTATTGCTCTAGGGTCTGGTTAGTCCTCTCGGTCTGACCATTGGTCTGAGGGTGGAATGCAGAGGAGAGGGACAACTTGATGTCCAGGGCCTTGCACAGAGCCCTCCAAAATTTAGACGTAAATTGGACCCCTCGATCAGAGACAATGTCCTCAGGTACTCCATGTAGTCTAACGATCTCCCGGATAAATATTCGCGCCGTATCGGCTGCTGATGGAGTCTTCCTTAGTGGTACGAAGTGAGCCATCTTGGATAAGCGATCAACGACCACAAGAATTACTGTGTGGTCTTGCGACGGTGGGAGCTCGACTATGAAGTCCATCGCGATCCTCTGCCAAGGCCGTTCGGGAATCGGCAAAGGCCGCAACAGCCCCCAAGCTTTGCTCCTCGATGGTTTGCTCTTCTGGCAGATGGTACAGGATCTCACATAGCGCTTGCAATCCTTAGCCATGTTTGGCCACCAAAAAGAGCGCCGGAGAAGTTCCAGAGTCTTGACTGGGCCAAAGTGTCCTGCCAGCGGGTGATCATGGCAATGCCCCAAAACCAAGGTCCGGACTTCCTCAGGTACCACGATTAAATCTTCCTTCCATAGGAGTCCCCCCTTGTTCTGGAGGGATACCCCAACTGGGGTTGACGTGGTCGTAGGTGCTTCCATTAGCTTGGAGCGAAGGTCCGTCTGGAGCGCCAAGAAGTTCCCCGAAGACAGGATAGTGTCGGGTACCAGTTCTTCTTCGGAGTCCTCATACATGTGGGATAACGCGTTGGGCTTCGTATTTTTAGATCCGGGCCTGTAAGTAATATGAAAGTTAAACCTGGAGAAGAACAAGGCCCATCTCGCCTGTCGTGGGCGTAAACGCTTGGCGGTCCTCAGATACTCCAGATTCTTATGATCTGTGAAAATCAATATGGGGTGTGAGGCACCTTCCAGCAGGTACCTCCATTCCTCTAACGCTGCTTTGATAGCCAACAGCTCTCGATCGCCGATATCGTAATTCTTCTTCGCTGGGGTGAGTTTCCTCGAGAAGAATGCTACGGGATGGAGTAATTCTTTGGTGCCCTTCCGCTGGGACAGGATGGATCCTACCGCATTCTCCGATGCATCTACCTCCAAGATGTAGGGCAGGGCCGTGTCCGGACGGCCCAGAATGGGTGCCGAGGTGAATAGCTTTTTCAGAACTTCGAAGGCTTCCTGATCCTCCGGTGACCATTTGAACCGGGTTCCAAGTTTGGTTAATTGAGTAATGGGGGAGACCAGACCCGAGAAGTTCTTGATGAACTTTCGATAAAAGTTTGCGAACCCAATAAACCGTTGGACGCCTTTTTTGTCCGTGGGTTCAGGCCAATCTAAAATTGCAGAGACCTTCTGGGGGCCCATCGCGACCCCCGCGGTGGAGATAATCAGGCCTAGAAACGTAATACTGGATTGCTCGAAGCAACATTTATCCGCCTTGGCATATAACCCATGCTGCCGCAACCGCCCCAATACCTTTGCCACATGCATCCTATGATCCTCCAGGGAGGGTGAAAAAATCAGTATGTCGTCCAGATAGACGATAACAAAGATATCTAAAAAATCCCTGAAGATGTCGTTCACGAAATGTTGGAAGGTGGCTGGTGCATTGCACAGCCCAAATGGCATGACCAAGTATTCAAAATGGCCAAACCGGGTACGGAATGCCGTTTTCCACTCGTCCCCCTCTCTTATGCGTAACAGGTTATAGGTCCCCGTTAAATCAAGTTTTGTAAATATAACCGCAGCCTTTAGGCTCCGAAACAATTCTGGTACCAATGGCAACGGGTAACGATTCTTGATCGTGACCCTGTTCAGCTCCCGGTAGTCGATACAAGGTCTCAGGGTTTTGTCTTTTTTTTCCACGAAGAAGATTCCCGCTCCTGCTGGAGAAGTGGAGGGGCAGATGAATCCCTTCTGGAGGCTGTCCTCAATATATTCTTTTAGGGCCCCCAATTCAAGCTCAGATAGGGGGAAAATTCGCCCAAAAGGAATCTCAGAGCCTGGTAACAGGTCGATTGGACAGTCATACGGGCAGTGGGGGGGCAGGGTATCGGCTCCCCGCTTACTGAATACATCCAGGAACCCATGATAGGCTGCGGGAATAACCTGTTTCAAATCAGAGTCTCCTTCGGAGCATAGGAGAACCCAGGGCCCAGCGGGGCCCGAAGTGCGACAATGTTCCCGACAGTATGGGGAAGGGAACGAGATTGACCCGGTTTCCCAGTCAATTTGGGGGTTATGGGCCCGTAACCATGGGAGCCCCAAAATGACTGGAAAAAGAGGTGATGCAATAGCATCCAGGCGGAGGAATTCCTGGTGTTGGTTGGCAATGGTAGTGGCAATGGGGGGAGTTTCCTGATTAACTACCCCCAATTTTATCTGGGAACCATCGGCCAAAAATATGTTGAAGCCCTTCTGTCTGTGTTGGAGGGGAATACCCTGCTGGTGAGCAAAATCTAAATCCAGGAAACGGCTGCATGCCCCTGAATCAACTATGGCTGTCACCTCCACGGTCCTTTCTGGAAGCTGAAAGGAGAGGGGCACCACTAAGTATTGAGAAGGACAGGTATTGCTAATAGACAAAGAAGAAGAACGGGTGCACTTACTCATTTTCTGAGGGCAGGATCGCACCACATGACCAGCTTCACCGCAGTAAAGGCAGAGGTTCTGGGCTCGTCTGCGCTGGCGTTCCTCCGGTGGTAATTTAGGCTGCGCCAGGCCTAGCTGCATAGGTTCCGGAACATCTCCTGGTGGTAGATTCTGGATGCTTGGTCGGGTTGATTGGCTGGGGCCTTGGAATGGACCCCAGGTATTTCCGCGACCCTGGCCGGACCTCTCGAGCCTGCGTTCCCGCAGTCTTCGGTCAATTTTAATTGTCAGGGCAATAAGGTCTTCTAGAGATTCAGGAACCTCCACCCGGGCCAGCTCATCTTTCAAGGGATCGGAGAGCCCCATACGGAACTGGTGCAGGAGAGCAAACTCGTTCCAGCGTGTGTCCCCCATCCACCACCTGAAATCAGAGGCTTATTCCTCTGCCGCCGCCGGCCCTGTCGGAGCGTATATAAGGTCGCTTCGGCAGAGGCTGCCCGCTGTGGGTCATCATACAAGATGGCCATCGCTTCAAAAAAAACTACTGACCGATCCCAGATGAGGATCATTGTTTCCCCTTAACCGGTGGGCCCAATCCTAGGGTTCCCCCTGCAATAGTGAAATGACGAATCCTAGTTTCACATTTTTGGTCAGAAAGGTATGGGGTTGTAGCTCACAGAACAGGAGACAGGACTCACGGAATGACCGGAAGCGTGTGCGGTCCCCGTGAAAACGCTCCGGTAAGGGTACTCGGGGTTCCGCCATAGGGAGCGGGGCGGAAGCCCCTGAGACTGGCTCCTGAGCTACCAGGGCTGGGGGTGCAGAAACCGGGGCCTGTGGGGCAGGGTCAGATATAGATCAAGTCTGGAAGCGATTCTCCAGCTGCATACACCTGTCCTGCAGGGCCGTTACGGCCTGCGTCAAATTAGCTAGGTGCCTGCAAATTTCCTCTAGCGGGGAAGGCCCTCCTCTAGGCTCAGTCATGGCCTTCTGGTACTGTAAGGGACCGCCCAGCGGTACCACTGGCACCCCACTGATCGGTCGTTCCCAGCGTACGGAGTCTAAGCCCCGGAGTACTTGTTCACCAGAGCCCCTGATGGTGGGGATGGACTTGGAGTACCCCGGGACCAGGTCGTGACTACTGGGAACACCCGTCAGTGGTAGGGGTATTTGCCAGGGGCTCCCACGGGAGAGAGCCAGGTATGAGGAGGTCTGGAGACCCCGTTGAGAGGGATGGATGGATGGCTGAGCAAGTGCAAGGTCAGGCAAGCCGGGTTGGTAACTATGGGGACGGTGCGGTACAGAGCAGCGGGCAAAGAATAGTCGGATAACACGCCAGGTCAGCAACAGCAGGTCAGATCCAATAGGGGGCTTTCAGGAGAGAGGTCAGGCAAGCAAGGGTCAAGAACAGGAGAAAACAGCAAGGTCAGGGCACAATCCGGGTCAGTAACTTACTTTCACAGGTTCACAGGTACACAGGATTCAAAGAGACCAGAAGGCACTGAATGACAGCTCAGGGCCGTTTAAATATCCCGCCCTGCGCTGTCATTGGTGCCAGGCGCGCGCCCGCGGTCTCTACTGCGCATGCGCGAACTTGGTTGCCACGGTCGGCCAGGTCCCGGCGCCCGTGTCCCTGCACAGGGCGGTGCACGGCGCCTGCGCCGAGCCCAGCGGCGTGGCGATCTCCGACAGCATCTGTGGTGGGATTGCGCATTACTGAAGCCTTACTGGGAATTAGTACACGCTAATATTACAGAAGTGGCCTTGGTTAAGTTGAAATTTACATCGGCCCAATATCTGCTTTTTCATTCCACATCTCCTGTGCCCAATTTCCACAAATCGCTGGCAATACATATGATCCCTTCACTAAGAGAGTTGTTTACAAAGCTTAACAGAATTGCAGAATTGGAAGAGCTTATCCACATTACCCAGAAGAAATATTCTAAATTTTACAACATTTGGGCCTTGCTGGATACATTTCCAGTCCTCAACAGAATATACTACAGTGATGGCAAATTAAAACACTGCTTATGTTCCTTCTGCTTAATGTTTACTCTTTTACACTAAAACCCACTGAATGAGTGCACATCTACTATCTGAATGACTTCAGTACATATCCCGGAGTGACCAGATATGGAGAGAGCTTGTGATCTGCCTCGTTATACCCACCTTCCAACAACTACCCCTCCCCCTCTCCCCCCTTTTTTTTTCTTTTTCTTCTCTCTCTTTCCTTCTTTCTCTTCTTCCCCTCTCTAGCTTATTCTTCTTTCCTTCTTTTCTTTTTTCTTCCTTTTTTGTCCGGATTAGCTTTTGAGTTATTTGTAGCATCTGAATTCAAGTGACTGATGTGGTCTAGCCCTCCTTGACGTTCCACCCATGAATTGGGGACAGGTGGCTTCTCTTTACTGATTGTAGTTGCTACCACTGTCTCGTTCTTCCTCTGCACCATCTTGAATATAATAGGTATACATTACTATTTATCCTAAATGTACCTTTCCTGGACCCTCATACTACACCTGCTGCAATGGACATATGGGAAGCCTGTTTGAGAAGCGCCGCAAGACGTTACCGTCGGATGTTACACACTCCATGGACTAATTTTGGCTATCTGTGATGGCTACTGAGGAGTATAACTAGGATCTGTCTCCTGGTTACTCCCACTGATCTCTACATATATCTCTGATATCCCTGAAGCAGCTTGTCAATAATCTCCAGACCTGTTCAACAAGCATTTACCACTCATTATGGTTATACCATGAAGATTTGCATGTTTGCTCCTCAGTACAACCTAATCATAGAGGGCCACCTCGGCACTACACCCGGCAAATACCTGTGCCTCTGTTATTGTATTTTACTCTTACTATCCTGTAATCTTGTGTTATAGTTCTGTTTTAGAATTGTTTAAATCAAGTGGTGAGGAGGCAACATATCACCTCCTCACCACCTGTCAAACACACTCAGGTCAGTGCCTACTGCACTTGAGAATGAGCCCTTAGGTGCATTCGGCAGCGGCACCCTTAGGGCTCGTTCACACATAATGTTGGGGGTGGTAAAACCTTGCGGCTGAGTTGCAGTTTAACCCCCTGTTGCTTTTGGTGAGTGCTACCGCCTGTCAATCAAGACCCATTCAAGTAAATGGGGCCACTCTGCAAGAGCCCCGCGACTGCATGCTGCTGTGGGGTCCAAGGAGTTAGAGCAAGTGGTGAGAAAGCAACACAACTCTGCTTACTTTAACCCCTTGTTTGTTGTACTGCACAAGGTTGCAGGGCATTTGCAGAGTGGCCTCATTCACTTGAATGAGTCATGCCTGGCAGGTGCTATACCCACCATTCATGCATTCATGACAGGGCTTATAACTCTGCTGTGGCTGCAATATGTGTACACTCCTGGCCATTGCAGCTAAAATGGGTGGGGGATTGGGACGAGGGTTGTAAAAACACATCTTAAGCATGGGGTTTTAGCACTTCCCAAACTGCAAATGTAAATTAACCCTTACTGTTCTGAGCTGCCTATAAGGCTGCTTTCACACTGATGTGCTGCGGTTTACCTGCACCGCGGCTGTATCGCAGTGCATCTGCAACTTTTCTGGGTTAGCTGTGCTTTACCATAGACTTCTATTATATTCTTCAGGTGTGGTGCTCTTTCTGACCCAAACTCCTGCATTCAGGAAAGCACATCAAACCCACAGGTACATTGCATTGGACCCACAGTGTAGGTAAACCGCAGCACATCAGTGTGCAGTCCTATACTATTATGCCCAGTCTATTGCTTTTACACTGACCTGAAGATCTCTGCTGGCACCGCTCAGGAGACCGCTAGCTGGGAGTGCAGTTGGTATCACTCCAAGTGGGACAGGTGCCAGCACTACAGAGGAGACATTGGCTTATGCGGCTCTTGCTCCCTACTACAGCTCCAACTTTAAAAGTAGTCCCTCTGCATTGCACTCTGTTTTATGCTCTGGGATGGCGTGTCAGTAAGCCCAGACCGCAATCTACCAGTCACCTGGCTGCTATCTACTGGTAGATCGCAATCTATGTGTTGCTGACCCCTGGCCTAAAATATTGTTTCTCAAAGCAAATTGCAGTGCAGTTTCTTAACCCTGGGTTCACACTGTAGTGACTTGGGATCCGACTTGTTAGACCCCAGGTCGCACAACATGTGAAATCCCATTTTAGTCAATGAGAACCATCTTAATTAGCACTATTGAAGTTGCTCTGATTTTAGAAAAGATTTCTGTACTACTTCAAGGAGACTTCTATATGACTTGTGCCCATAGACTTTAATAGGACTTTCCTCCAAGTCAAATCATCATCTACATTGATGTGATTTGGATCTGACACACCCATGCACTTTGCTTTTGTTCGTTTTCTGCGTGCTTATTGCTGTGCACTTTGCATTTTTGCACATGCATTTGTTATGCTTTTTTCAAAATTTTTAATGGGTTTTGTGTTTTTTTACATTTTATGTGTTTTTTTTTTTGACAAGCTGAAAAATATCAGTCTTTTCAACAAAATGTGGTTTCATTTATTCATTTTTTAATGAAATCCAAATTTGAAGAATTCGAATTGGTCACTCCTTGTGACATCATCGACCCAGCATGCCCTGCTCAGTGACATCACAAGGGGACAGGGTCACCCAGTGATGTGGTCGGGTGGCCCCAGCCCTTAGCTATTTAAGAACTGTCAGATGGTGCAGTTGACAGCTGGCGGGAGCCAGCATTGGCTGCAGAGCTCTTTTTTTTGTTCAGGTCATCGGCCGGTGTTTATTGTGATTGACACTAGATCTGCTTTGGGGAACAATTTTTTTTTAGTTTATTTAATGAAGGACTTGTCAAAATCTGCCTCCTGTGTTTACTTACACTACACTTTACCCTATTTCAATGGACTTGCACCAAAAATGCAAGTGTTGCATTTTTGATGCATTTTACGTTTTTTTTTGCCAATGGGAAAGTATTTTTTTTTTTTTTTATAAATATTTATTATTTTCCAACAAAATTCATATTACAATCCTTTTCCCCACTTAAAGGTACAAAAGAAAACAAACAGAACAATACAATCTTACAAATAGTTATCTCCCTAAAATAACTCCTTCTAATATTAACTTCAGTAATCTTCCCTACTACATTAACTATTTTCTTCCAAAATATTTGTATTATTGAACACCCCCACCATATATGATACCACGTGCCTATCACTCCACATCCTCTCCAACACAATGGTGAAATCTCTCCATTCATCTTATTTTCAACTTTCGGTGTAATGTGTCATCTTATCAAAAACGTATAATTTACTTCAACCTCTCGCATACTAATATTTTCATGGGTTAATCTATATATTTTTTTCTGCATCTCTTCATCTATTTCCATCTCCAGATCTCTTTACCATTTCTCTATATACCTCGGTTTAGTGCTAATATCTATATCAGTGAGAATTCTATATTTTTGCAGTTCCATGTTTCCCATCCCCCCTTTCATCTAACAATCTTTCAAATGGATTCCAATCCTTCCTATTTCTAAAAGGTCTTGGAAGTCCTCCTACAAAGTGCTTCAATTGGTGATATCGCCATTCATCCATCCATTGAAAATCTCCCCTTTTTTCTTTACCAACTCCTTTAGTGGTCCCAATTCCTCTGCCACCATTATATCTCTTAATCGTGCATCCTCTTTTATAATCCATTTCCCTGTGATATCCTCCCTACCTGGTGCAAAAAAACTGTGTTCCTTAATGGCATCAATAGTGAATTAAAAACCCACCCCTTCTGTCTGTGCATTATATCCCAAACTCTCAAAACATTTAAAGTGTACAAACTTGTGTCATTATCCAAACCCCTATATTGTGTGGGCACCCATATAATCCTACTTAAATTCGTCCCACTCAATGTATTTTCTATTTTGACCCAGCTTTTCTCTGGATTGTGCGTCCAATCAAAAATTCTCGCCATTATCACAGATTTATAATACCTCTTAAAATCTGGTACTCCCAATCCTCCCCTCTCTTTATTTCTACTCAGTGTTTCGTAACAGATTCTAGGTTTTTTATTCTTCCAAATATATCTTATTTTTTAAGATATACCTCTGGCAATTTGATTGGGACCATTTAAAATTTATATAATACTTTGGGCACAATTATCATTTTTATCAGATTTATGCGACCTATCCAAGATGGGTTTCCACCCCCCAATCTCCTCTATTCTTGTTTAATCTCATTTAGGAGTGAAATATAATTTGATTTATACAAGTTCTTATACGAAACTGAAAGTTTTACCCCTAGATATTTTAATTCTCTCTCTCTCTCCATATGAAGGGAAATTCTTCTTGTATCTTTTCTCTTTCCTTGTTTGTAAGATTTATATTTAGGATCTCAGTTTTTGTCGGGTTAATTTTCAAGTTTGATAACTCCCCATATTCCTTCAATAACCTCATTAGATTTGGGAGTGTTATCCTAGGATTTCCCACGTAGAACATTAAATCGTCTGCATAGGCCGCTACCTTATGTTCTCTACCTCCAATCCATATTCCCTTTATGTCTATGCTCTTCCTTATTGTAGACAGCAAAGGCTCCAAAGACAGAACATACAACAAAGGTGACAATGGACATCCCTGTCTTGTTCCATTTGTCATTCCAAAAAACTCTGACCGTTCTCCGTTAACCATAATAGCTGCTGATGGTCTTCTATATAATTTTTCTATCCCACTCTCTCATTTTAACTCCCACCCCCAGCGTTTCTAAGGTGTTCATCATGAATCCCCAACTCACTCTATCGAATGCTTTTTCAGCATCCACTGACAAGAACACCACCGGGGTTTTCTCTTTTCTACTTTTCTGTATGAGCAACAATGATCTCACCCCGTTGTCTCTGCCTTCTCTCCCTTGAACAAACCCCACCTGATCCTCATGTATCCAGTCGGGCATCAAGTCCTTTAACCTACTCGCCAATACCTTTGCGTACAATTTAGTGTCTACATTCAATAGTGAGATTAGTCTATAACTTGAGCACAAGGTGGCATTCTTATCATCCTTACGGGTTAAAACTACATTAGCCTGCAGAGATTCTCGCCTCATTTCCATCTCACCCCCAAGGCATTCATATTTGCCTTTAGTTTGGGTATTAACACTTCTCTGTATTTTTTGTAATATCTCACCATATACCCATCTGGCCATGGACTTTTCCCCCCCATGGTACTTCTCAATGCTATTTCTATTTCTTCTTGTGTGATCTCTGATTCAAGGGATTCTAATTGTTCTTTACTCAATTTTGGCAAACCTGCATTTTCTAAGTATATCTTTCTTTTTTTTTCACTATTTACCAGTTCATCCTTATTTACAATGTCTTGTGGGGCAATGTTATACAGCTTATTATAATATTCCTTAAATATTCCCGCGATTTCTTTTGTCGAATAAACCAACTCACCTTCTATATAATTCCTATTTTTCTTCTTCCTTAAGGCTCTCATTAAATACTTTCCCGGCCTATCGTCCCATCTATATCTTTCACTTATTACTTTATTAAAGACCCTCCTTTTTTCTTCCTCCATCAAGGTCTCAAGCTCTTCTTTCTTTTTTTTTTATCTTCTGCTCTATCTCTTTAGATATTTTACTTTTATGTATCTGTTCAAGATCAAATATTTCCTTTAAGAGTGCACTCATTTTTTCCCTTTCTTTTTTCTTTTTTGCCCCCATTGCAATTAATAATCCTCTGATGTAAGCCTTATGAGCCTCCCACACTGTAGCCACCAGCACTTCTCCTGTATCATTCTCCTCAAAAAATCGTTTAATTTCCACCTCGATCCTTCGATCTATTTCAGGATCCAGAAGAAGTGCCTCATTCATCCTCCATAATAAACCTCCCTTTGTCTCCCTTCCCCATCTTGTTTTCAATATGACAGGGGCATGATCTGATAAGGACATTACTTCGATTTTTACTTCCACCACAAATCGATGTTCTATTAAAATATAGTCGAATCTAGAGTATATCTCATGTGCATGTGAGAAGAAAGTATAATCCCTGTCTTTCATGTGCCTAATTCTCCATATATCCACCATTTGGCACTCTTGTATCAACTTTTTTAATAATCTCAGAGACCTACTCTCTCCCCTCAGCACAGTAGAGGTTGTATCCATCCGCGGGTCCATACATACATTAAAATCTCCTGCCACTATCAAACGACCTTTCTAAAAATCCATACATTTTTTCAATACTCCCTTCAGAAATATCTCCGGCTTCTTATTTGGACAATATATATTCGCTATTGTACACTCAATTTCTTGCAGTTTACCCTTCAGAAACAAAAATCTTCCCTCCGGATCCGTTACTCTATTCTCCATCTCAAACCTTATATTTTTTGCAAACCCTATAGCTACTCCTTTTTCTCTTTTAATTGGAGTGTCTGCATAGTACCATAGCGGATAATGCCCAGTGTTTAACCTGATGTTTGACTCAATTTCTAAATGTGTCTCCTGTAAAAAAACCACTGAGGACAATCTATGTTGCAGTTCTCTAAACAACCTGAATCTCTTCCCTGGACATTGCAACCCCTTTACATTATAAGTTACAAACTGTACTTCTTCCATAATTCTCTTCTCCTACCAACCTCTCTCCCCTCTCTCCTACCTTCTCTCCACCCGCAGAGTATTAACCCCCTTACCTCCCTCCCCCCCATCCCACCCCTCCTCCCCCACCCTTTTTTAGGCTTAGAATTTGCCTACTAATCATTTGTGGACTAAGACCCACCTTTGATTTAATACCTTGGGGTTGAGCTCTGTCCACATATGGCTCCCCTTTGCCCACCCACCCCCTCCCTCTATGCGTCTAGTTCAATAACTTCTCTAAAAGCCCCTGGTGGCAAAAAACTGTGTTCATAAAAAGCAACCGTAAAGAAAGCGACGTAGAGAAAAACAAGAGGACAAAGAGGAGCGAGGGAGGAGAGAGAGAGAGAGAGGAAAAAAGGAATGCCATTCCTCTCTCCCCATGTCCCCTATATCTCCCTCCTCCTCATCCCACCCAGGAATCTTTATTCTTTGTATTGCAAGTCTGTCGCAAAAATCCCTTAAATCCTCAGGAAATCTCAGCATGGCCGTGAGTCCATTTTTCCATCCAATTAAGCTCGCCTGAGCTCCCCATCTGTAACGCACATTCTGTTTTCTCATCTGTTCTGTCAGGGGTTTTAAAGTTCTCTTTCTCCATAATGTCTCTGGTGCTAAATCCGCAAAAATCTGAACATTTATTTCTTCATATTTAATACTTGTTCTTCCCTTTATTTTCTTCCATATCTCTTCTTTATCACTCAGCCTATGGAAACTGAACGATTAAATCTCTTGGTCTTTCTCCGCCATTTCTTTGCTGGACTTTTCCTACTTTAAATACCCCGTCCAGTTTATATATTTCTGACATAGGTCTGTCCATTATGGAATTTAGGATTTTACTCATTAACCCTTTCAAGTCCTCCCTGTCAGGGATCCTACAGCGGTAGCCTATAGCGCTCCACAGACCGGATTCCCCCAAGGCGCGGAATCTAAGTCCCTACCTGCTTGTTCACCAGGGCCCCTGATGGTGGGGATGGACTTGGAGCAGGACGAGACCAGGTTGCGGCCCCTGAGTTCACCCAGCTGTGGTAGAAGCACCGTTGGAGGTGTATAGCAGGTGAGAGTCTGATGTGAGGAGGTCATAAGAGCAGCGTCAGGCAGGCCGGGTCGGTAACAGTGGTGGCGGCGTGGTACAAAATCAGCAGGCAGAGGAATAAACAGGTCACAAGCCGGGTTCGTTAACAGGAGATCAGAACGTGCAGGGTTAAGCAGGAGAATGGTCAGAGAAGCCAGGGATCAGAACAGGAGACAGACAGCAAATCAGTGTCAGGCAAGGTCGGCAACAAGACAATCTACTAAACAGGAACTTCAGGAAAGAGGTAAGACCATACGGCACTTGAGCATTGCAAGAGCTGGGTTTAAATAGCCTGCCCGACTCCTGACAGGCGCTCCTGGGTCCTAGTGCCTGCCCGGCGCAGTCATTGGTGACAGGCGCGCCTGGGTCCTAGTGCCTGCCTGTATGTCTTGTCAGGATTCTACGCATATGCAGATTCGATCGCCGCGGCGATCTTCCCATTTCCTGACACTCCCCCTGTGAACTCTCTGGGATTCCTCATAACCTGAGATTTTTCCTTCTATCCCTATTTTCTTGAGCCTCTATTTTATAAAGCAGTTTTTTTTTTTGGTCTTTTTTGATTTCCAATGTCCGTTTCTTAAGATCTAAGATATCCTGGGCATGATTTTTAAGTTTCCCCTCTGTTTCTTCCACTCTGCATAATAATTGCCCAAGATCATTCCTTATTGCTGCTATTTCATGCTTTATTGAATTTTCCAAGCTTTTAAACATTTCTCCCATTTCTTTCTTATTCGGCACTTGTAATTCCCTTTCCAGTTCTCTCTCTTCCATATTTCCTGACATATGTTGACTACTATTGTTGATTCCTAGGGATAGTCTAGGACTTTTTTCCAAGCTAGCATCTCATTCGCTCTTTTCACTTGTTCCCAGGGGTCTTTCTGGGGTCACGTTTCCCTGAGACGTATACTTTTTAATTGAGCCAGTCTGGGCTCCCTTGGCCCCACTTCCTTTTACACTTTTATTCTTCATATCTTCTGGTCCCTTTTCAAAACATCGTTGAAGATCTCAAGTATTCAACTGGGGACCCAGGTTTTCCCTACTTCTTAAATGTCCACTTGAATTTGAATTTAAATTTCTAGGGTCCTTTAGTTTAATTTAGTCGTCTTCTTTGCTGTTTTTAATCTTCCTAGAAGCCCCCCTTGGAACCCCCCTTCTCCACTTCACAAGCTGCTCCTTAATATCAAGCTCAGCATTATACTGTTATTCAGAGCCGCTCTCTCACCCTCCTCTCTCCATATTTTTCCTGTCAGACTCTCCAGCTGCTGTCATCCATCTCTCCAGATATTTTCCTCTTCCTCTGGGGGGGGTTCCTCTGTATGTCTCAATCCTTTTACTAGGGCTTTAGGCAGGGCATCAATTTATCCTTTATTCAGGGTATCCAGGGCACAGACCACAGACCAGGGAGAAGCCAGAGAACAGACCGCATCCCTGCCTGTCCTCCGGACGCCAGCCGGCTTCTCCTCCTCCCAGTACTCCCTTGCGGTTACCATGTGGTCCCGCCTTGTCTCTCCATCTTCCAAGCAACCCGGCACTTCCTCTGGAATCTCCTCCAAACGACCCGAGGAGAAACGCCAGCCGGATCCACTCGCACTTCACAGGGGCACCACCTCACCAACTAATCCCTGGTCATCTCTTTTACAAGTGAGTCCTGGGGAAATAGACGCTCAGCCACGGCATAGAGGGTATGGGAAGTCGAGATCCGAGGTCACGGAGCGCACCTACATAGTTCTCTCCGCCGCCGCCATGCACAGGCCCCTCCCCCGGAAAGTATTGACTTTGATGGAACTTTGGAAAGGGTGTGACTTTGGATGGGTGCAAGTTGGATGTGACTTCGAATGGGTGCAACTTTGATGCTACTTGACTACCAGAGAGGGTAAAGTCGCGTCAGTTATACGGTTATACTTTCCTATTACCAAAAAAAATGATTGCATTAAAGTCGCATCAAACTCGCACCCATCCAAAGTCACATTGAAGTCGCACCCATCCAAAGTTGCATCCAAGTCCCGTCAAAGGCTCACCCATCCAAAGTTGCATTAAAGTCGCATCCAAGTCATATCAAAGTCGCATCCATCCAAAGTTGCATCAAAGTCAATATTTTCCTATTGGCAAAAAAACCCCCCAAAAAACACAAAACACATCAATAACACATGTTCAGATACACAAAAGTGTGCCATTTACATATGTATGCGGGACCTACATACGCATTCGCACTTGAACACAAGGGGGACAAGGGCGGTTTAATTTATTTTTTTTATTCACATTTTTTACATTGTCCCTTTAAGTTTTTTTAATCAACTTTATTGTTATCACAAGAGATAAACAACTTCTATTAGACCCTAGATCTCCCCTCTGCCCTCCAAAGCATCTGTTTAAACTGAGATCTATTTGATCAGATGCTTTATAAGCTGGCAACAGCTTTTAAACAAACAGGCCGAAGCGAGGATTTAGTCATTTTTGGTTTCTGACCTCACAAAGGGGAAGGAACAATGGAAGTTCCTCTCTGTCTATTGCATCTGATCTAACAGGTCACAAGGGTACTATGCTCCCCGGTGCAACTGTGGGTAAAAGTGGTGGATGGCGGTAGCAGGGGGGACCACCTTCTTACCCTTGTAAAAGTGAATGGGCGGCTGTATAACCACTTGGATCATTTTTATCTTGTGCAGAATCGCCTACTGAAAAGAAGGATGTCTGCATCATGGCTGCAGTTGCAGCCATGACCCAGATATCACCACTTTCCGACAAGGCCGCTTATATGTCTTTGTCCATTGGGAAGGAGACATGATGTTCATGTATGTTTTTTTCTCTGAATACGTAATAAATAGGTAATACAAATCACAGGTAAGCAAATGAAGTATGTGTCAGAAATTAGGCTGTCATATTGCTGCACATTACATGATATAATACCACCACAGATCCTGTTCAGATGCTTAGCATTATTTCTGCTGTGTTTAGTAGAAATTTAATTGGTATTCTAACAGCTTCAAATTTTAATCTTAACTATAAACATTACTTTCAGTTCATTTCAGCTGTTTTACATTGTGTTAATTAGTAGGTAACACCCATGTAGAACATGGTGTCAGGCTTGTTTAAAACATTTTCTGTAATGTGCATAATGATTATTTCTTTTAATATGTTTTAAATATTACATATTTTTCTTCTGATTAGGTCTTAATGCCACACGCATTGGTCCATTAGATACCAGGCACTGCCCAGCATGACCATGCATCTGTTTATAAAAATAAATATGACCCAATAGCTTATACTTTCTGAATTGTAGGTCAGGCGAAAATAATGATGGAATTTTAATAGCACACTGATGTGACACACTTTTTCAAATTAACAGATATCTTCTCACTTCGCTAGTCAAATTGTAACAGGTTTAATGCTAACAGTACCACGGGGGCATCTTAGAATAGGAACAGCTGAAATTAGTGTTTGCCAACAGATATTATATTACATCTTGTGATTCTAACACTTGATAAAATTTGGTTTATGTAAAAGAAAAAAAACTGCTTGAGATAATATACTATATTTACAGTATAGAGAGCTGGAGAGAGAAATTCATTTAGCTTCAAGTGGAGAATTTTTCAAGGACTTATTTCATTCAGTAGAATGCATTTTAGGGATTTTGCCCACTTTTTAAATGTGAAAGTAACAGTGTTCTGCCCATACATGAATAGTTTAGCACAGTGTTTTTCAACCTTTATTCAGTAGTGGCATCCTTTACAGCTATGCAAATTTTGAGGTATCCCAGTCTAAAATGTACACAGTAAAAGTTACTTGTCAGTGGGAAACCTGAGCCTGGAACAATGCACACAACCATCTTGATTACATTAACTTCACATCAGAAGCCCCCTTTACATCAGAGCTTACCTTCACATAAGAGTTCCCCTTTACTTCAGAAGCCCCCCATCACATCAGAGATTCCCCCCATACATCAGAAACTCCCTATACATTAAAGCCCCCCCTGATCCAGGGCAAATTGGGTCATATGCTCGCGGTGTCCCAGGGCAACCCAGGTGCTTGAAAAACACCAGTATAGAATAACAATGAACACAAACCTATCTCAGCCTCCTGGCTATTTTATCACATAACTTTGTCTACTTCACCTTAGAACAGAGATGCCCCAGTCTCAGTCGAACTGCTTAACTGGTTTCTTCAGCCAACAGACTGGACCTATTGTCTGTCCACAAACAGACTGCAATTTACTTAGCTCAGACACAATGGCTTGTTCAAATGGGGACCACCTCTGTTCCTTCACAATCTCAAACTATCATAGATTAATCTGGCTTGGCAGCCTGTTTGTGTGAGTACATTCATACTCCCCACATTTCAGGCTTCAAGCTGCTCTTGCAGCACACAGGAGCAATATACAAATTATGAGGGTTGAGCTCTAGGTTTGTGCAGTCAGAGATCCAGTCCAGTCACCAGTTTTGCATCTAATAGCTTTCCTTCCACATTTATTTAAAAGTAAAAAAGTTTCTTTTATCAGTATTTCCAACACAGGGGTACAGTATCACACAGATACATTTTCCCTGGGCGCTGTACTGTACTATACCAGGGAGCTGCAGGTGTACAGCTTGCAATACAAAGGAAAGGCTGCACACAACTGTACTTGTATAAACGCCAATGCGTATGTGCATCTGCATTTTCGTGCACATGATGTATTTTCTAAATTTGCAAATGTTGTGTTTGGGAAATATGTTGTATGTGCACATGTGGGTTAAGATCGATGCACGGATGCATCAGTGTTTACAAGCAAACAGATGCATACAGCCATTTACTCGTATGGCAGGCTGTAAGCAGCACCTGTGACTCCCCAGGCATTGAAGAACACTTGGAATTTTACACTGGGTCTATTTTTAGCCTCTCACCATCCATGTGCATGAGGCCTAAAGCTTACAACTTGGGCTATATTGGCTCTCATCCCTTTAGAACATCTGTCTCTGAGGCCAGAATATAACAGTGTCCACATGCTGCTCCACAGCAGCCATATCTTCCGGGTGTTGGCCTGATCAGTACACTGACCCACATACACCTCTAGTCTGTGTGTTCACACTTGCTGCTTCCTCAGAGCACATGTTCACCTACAGAGGGCCGAGCCATACATCTCAATTAGATCCCAAACAAAAGGACCTGTGCACAATCAGTGGGGACTAGCTACCATCTAAAATGTGAACCTGTGAATGAAGGCTTCATCCCATCCAAAACTTTACAAAGCCCACTGGTTCCAGGACTAGTTTGACACATACACACATTTTATAGGAAAGAGCATGACATTTACAAGAACAACACCAGCAGATTTATTTGGGTATATACAGTAGGTACAGCAATATGTTTTTCTTTGTATTATCCCTAAATTTCAGTGTTTACATAGCTATCCAGCTCAATCAATCACTGGACTATTTTCTTGCTGATAGCCTAATGAAGGCATACAGAATAATAGGTGATCTAAAACTAAGTATTGTTTGCAACAGGCAATAAAGTGTGACCGATGCCAAGCAACAAAAGATGATGAAAGCAGAGTAATGTTCTATTACAGAATTAATTACATAATTTTTGTTTTTCTTGTGTTTTCAAACTGCAAAGATCAGTACAACTTGGCATATGGATATTTTGAAAGGTCTGTGCACTTAATTGACATTTGCTGTCAGGTAAATTCAGTATCTTCTGAAGACCTGCTTAGCCAGGAAATGCGCAGGGAGGAACTTACTCATAGTGTCATCACGTACTCTGGGTCTCAGATGGCAATGCCGGTGTTATGCTAGATCTCTTTGTATTTCTTCTATGTTTACAGCACAAATAAACTCCTTGCTCTGAAGGCATTACGCCATGGAGTTTTTTTTTCTCTTTCCTTTCTATGAACTGTACTATGAGCTGATTTTGAAAAATCTTGAGCCTTCTGGATATTATTGGAGTCATCTAATGGTGCAGGGTGCGAGTTATACAACCCAGTTTCTTGCTGCTGGGATTGTTGGTTTAAATTTAACTCTATTCAAGCTGCATTGACCTCCTGTGGTGTATAGGTCTCCCATTTCTGGTAAGGATTTTGTACACTTGGAGGTGGTGAAGCATGTGGATTCACACGAGTGGTTGTGATTTCACGCTTGGGATAATTTTTTGAACTTTGAATAACTGATTTGACTTTTCACTCACAGTTATTTAATTATCTTTTGTTTAATGCACTCAAGCACTTTATTCACCTTAAAATTATTATATATCGGGACACTTATCTATATGAACTGTGTTCAGGTATTAGAGTGCTGCAGCCCTTGGTTTATCATTAAGTGTTCTTGCATGGCAAGAACACTTACCGTTATCTCACATATATATTCTTATTATTATAGCCAAATTTACCACCCTAACTCCTCCCACAGTTTTTACACTACATACACAGTAATATGCCGAAACATGCGGATTGTTCCTGATTGTTGTGCTATTACTTTGTGGAACGTTTTGCCGAATGGTTCACAAAATATCAGTGTTTTTGTGGTGAAATTGGTCCCATAGGAATGAATGGCAGAATGTTCAAAACTAGAGTGTGAGCTGAAAAGTCAGGACATGATATCTAAACTGCCATCACTCCCTCATTTTCAAACCCACCTACACAAATCATATATCAAAAAGTTCAGCTATCCCTGCTGCCACTAAAAATGTCCATGGCTAAGCCATAGTCCTGATAGTTTTCACAATATGACCATTTGTTTGCAACTCACGCCGCCCATTGACATTCATTGAAACTCCACCCTAGCCACCTTTGAAATTTGAAGGGCAAATTTCTAAACTGTGACTGTGCCTTCATTTTTAATATTTCAGAGACATACTATGCATCAAAATGTAGGTCTGGGTCTTGCGATTCTCACAATATAAAGCTCTTCAGTGTAGGATTTATAATTTTTAAACTACAACCATTTGAAGATGGCAACCGCCAGTGAAGTGAGCAAGTTGGAGCAGTTTGTTTTTAACCGTTCTTCTCTGCCCTTGCTGTAGAGTGAGTTGCCATAGGAACCCAGGTGTGTGAGCAGGCAGCAGAGTGACAAGCCACTCCACTCAGTTACTCTGCCCACTCCAGTTGTAGACTACTGGTGGAGGCAAGAACACTTCACACAATTTCCCCAGAAATTGTAGCTTTTCTAGTATTATTATTATTATACTGAATTTATATAGCGCCAACAGTTTGCTCAGCACTTTACAATATAAAGAGAGATAGTACAGCAACAATACAGTTCAATACAAGAGGGTTAGGAGGGCCCTGCTCCTTGGAGCTTACAATCTAAGAGGGAGGGGCCGGTGGTACAAAAGCAATAATTGTGGGGGATGAAATGATAGAAGGAATAGAAGATCTGGTTATTATCTGAAGACAGGATAGATTTCCCTGAATAGATAGGTTTTCAGAGATCGCCTAAAAGTGGGCAGAGTAAGTGATAGTCTGATAGATTGGGGTAGAGAGTTCCAGAGGATGGGGGATGCTTTGAAGAAGTCCTGGAGCCAAGCATTGGAGGAGGAGATAAGAGAGCTAGAGAGCAGTAGGTCATGGGAGGAGCGGAGAGGATGGTTTGGGTGATAATTTGAGACAAGATTGGTGATGTAATTTGGGGCAGAGTTATAAATGGCTTTATCATTTGGGGGTTGTTTGGTGCGATCCTGGCATTTTAGGGCCTCTGAAATTGTGATAGGTAGTCAGGAAGTGTAATGAGGAAATAAAGCCCTTTAAAAGCCTGAAGGTGCTTATTGGATTTTGGGGTCCTGTATTTGGCTAGACTGCCAAAAAGTCTCTCACATGTGGTACCCCCATACTTGGGAGAAGTAGCAGAATGTATTTTGGGCAGTAATTCCACATATACCCATGGCATGTGTGAGCAATAAATCATTTAAGAGACAATTTTGTGTAAAACAAAATTTTTTTTTTCATTTTTCAAAAATGTGTGGTAAAAAAATAAATTCTTCTATTGACTCAACATCCCTCTCAGAAAATAGGTTGGGGTGTCTACTTTCCAAAAAGGGGTAGTTCTGGGGGGTGGGGGCATTTTATGCCCAGCATTAGAAGTTTATGCCGCACATCATTCACTCCACACATCATTCACACCACCTGAAGAACAAACCTTTTCTGACACTTTTTGTTCCCATGAAAAAAATCTGTATTTTTTGCTAGGAAATTACTTTGAACCCCCAAACATTATATATTTTTAAAGCAAACACCCTATTGAATAAAGTGGTGGATGCTGCAATTTTTTATGTCACATAGTACTCGCGCAGCGATTTTTCAAAAGCAGATTTTTTTAACGCAGATTTTTTTGCAAAAAATACGCTTTTTTACTTTTAATGCAGAAAAACACAATATATTGGCCAATTATTTGGTAAAGTATAAAAAAATGATGGTATGCAGAGTAAATGGATACCAAACATGACATGCTTTAAAACTGCGCATGCCCCGTGCAATCGCGACAAACTGCATACATTTTTAAAACGCTTTAAAAGCCTTTACAAGCTACCATATTAGATTTACAGAGGAGGACTAGTGCTAAAGTTACTGCCCTTGATCTGACGTCCACGGCGATACCTCATATGCATGGTGCAACTGCTGTTTACATACCGGCGCAGGGTCAAAGCTTGCGCATGCAGGTGAGCGCGCGTGGGGGGGGGGTGAGGGTGCTTTTTTTTTTTTTAAGTTATTTTGATTTTTTTAAATTATTTTTACACTGTCCCTTTCATGTTTTTTTTTTATCACTTTTAATGCTATCACATGGAATGCAAATATCCCCTATAACTTCAATGGGCATTGTGATATATTCTTTTTTGAGAAATATGGGGTCTATCAGACTCTAGATATCTCCTCTGCCCTTTAATTATCTAATCTCACCTAGATCGATGTTATCAGATGCTTTACCAATTTACAAATGAGGCTGCTTATATCCTGAGTGATGAAATGCTCGTAGCTTCAGATTTCTTAGACTATAGAGATGATTGGCACCATTCTGGTCTCCAATCAACTCTATGGTCTTTTGGCAGAAACACCGGCTGCATTCTCAGGTTCCCCCAGAAGACTGTGGAAGGCAACGGGGGAGGGGGGGGGGCATCGTCTCCCGCTGCTTGTAAAAGCGATACTGCAGCTAATTAGCCACTAGGATTGCTTTTACATGAAAGCCGATTGCTGGCTGAAAAAAATGATAACAGGATGATGCCTGTAGGTGTAGGCATCATCCTGGTATAATCATTCCAAGTCCAGTGATGTACCAGTACGTCGCTGGTCCTTGTTGGGTATATATGCTGTTCTTTTTTTTTTTTGTATTCAGCCTGTGGGCTGAATGAAAAAAAGAGAAGAAATCTCTGCTAGAAAAAGTGTGTGGTATGCCCACCATTAGAACATACCGCCCAGCATCCACTCACTTCTAATGGTGGGCACACATTAGGTAGCACGGTGCCACCTGCGTCAATTCCAAGATTGTACAAATGTTGAATAAAAATTGTCCACGTATAAGTGGTACCCCATATGGAAAAAGGATGACACCAAGCCCCAAACTATCTTGCCATTACTCCCCATGTAGTCTGGGCATCTGGGGGGTCTCCATCTTTTCCCTCATAAATCCAAAACTTATATGTATAGCCTGTTGCCCTGTGACAGATCGTATACATCTTGACCCCATATCTGGCAGGCTTTCTGGGGAGAAATTGTTTGAATAAAAGTTGGCCAGAAAAATTAATGAGGGACTCATCAATGCAGATTTTTTGCTGGGGAGTATAGGCGTCTGCAAATTTTTCGCTAAGGTGATTTACGAAGGCCGAATTTTGTGGAGCCGGTCAAATTCAGGGTCACCGCAAGAACGACAGCGTTTATTGTCGTTGAAATGCATAAAACACATTATACTCTCATATCTACGCCTGGCCATTGCCGCAGAGAACACGGGCATATGATGAATCGGGTCTGTAAACCAATACAACCGCAATTAATTTTTTTTGTAAAAAAAGGTTTGAATTTGGGTTGGCGGCGATAAATTGTTGTGCATATAAGTTGTTTGATCCACAATTAATGCACACAGATCTTTCATGAAAAACAGCTCCAAAAAATCGAGGGGAGTAGTTAAATTTGCTGTATCCACCCGAATTCCGGGTTGGGAGTGACTGGGGGAAGTACAGGTGCTGATTCTGTGCTGGTTTTGTGTGCAATGTATCAAGTGACAGTGACCTACTGACACTGCACTTGCTGAGGGAGAAGGGCGGGGGGGGGGTAACGCAGGGGCCGGAGCTGATCCCGCTAACGCTGCATTTTTGGGGACACTGTACTAATGTGTATGCTAGTATAGTGCTGATCTGATCAAAGATATTGATCCGTTCAGACACTATACCAGCAATGGAGATTTATTGTGTATGAGCGTGTTCCTTGCAATCAAGGGGTTAAATGTGATTACTGATGGGCAATCTGACACTATCTGGGAGGGGCATGAAAACCATGGGAGTGCGAATCACGTATATATACTGTACACGTGATTTTGCGGACGCATGCCGCCCTGTAGCAGTATTTGTGCTATAGGGCGGTCAGGAAACGGTTACAGAAGTGGTTTGTGTTACGGCGCTGCGTTACTTTAACTGACAATTGCACGGTCATGCAACACTGTACCCAAATGAAATTTATGTCCTTTTTTTTCAGACAAATTGAGCTTTCTTTTAGTGGTATTTGATTTCCTGTGTGATTTTAATTTTTTGCTATAAAAAACAATGACCAACAATTTTGGGAAAAAAACTATATTTTGGACTTTTTGCTATAAAACATGTCCAGTAAAAATCAAATTTAGTCATAAGTTTAGGCCAAAATGTATTCTGCTACATGTCTTTTGCTAAAAAAAAAAATCCCAATACATGTAAATTAATGGTTTACGTGAAAGTTATAGTGTTTACAAATAGTGGTATATACCTTTGGCGGCAATCAGCGGCTTATGGCAGGACTGCGGCGGACATTCTGACAGTGGGGAGGGAACTGACTTGGGGTCACTGACATCCCCAGTGACACCAATACAGTGATTAGTGCAAAAAAAAAGCACTGATACTGTACTAATGGCACTGAGGAGGAAGGGGTTAACATTTGGAGGCAAGCAAAGGGTTAACCGAGTGAAGGGAGTGTTTTACTAGGGGGCAGGGGGTGTGTGCTTCATTGTAAGCACACTGATCGGGACGGCTGTGCTCAGCCATCCTGAGCAGTGTGCCCAGACTGACAGGGAGGAGAGCTGCATTGTAAACAATGCAGCCCTCCTTCCTGTTGGTATTTGCCAGTAATCACCGGGCTCCTGAGGGTAATCACCGGTCAGGACCCGGTGATTGACATCCGTGGCCATGATCGACGGTGCGGGTAGGGTGGTCACATGCCTCGCACGCACCCCCTACCCGGAAATGCGAAATCACGTGTATGTATATATACATGATTTTCCGCAGTAGAAGTACTGTGGTTGGTCGGCAAGCGGTTAATGAGTGTCATCACAGTTTCAACGCCACTTATATCGCCTTCTCATCATATCCTCTCTGCTCTTTCACAGGTGAATGTCTGTGAGCAATATCCATATGTTCTTATCCATTTATACTATCTCCATGCCATGTATGATTGCTAATTGACACTGCTATGCTATATGATAAATGTCTGCGTGCAATAAACTTGTCTATATATTTGGTGATTTACTTCTTACCTCCTTTTGCTTTAGTAATAAAATAATCAACTACCTTTTATGACTTTGGCCTGTGTCTGTGGCTGGTCTGTTCCCCCCCCCCCCCTTCAAGTGTCTGTTATCAGATCCTAATTTCATGAGTTGACAAATGTGCCAGCCCCATGTCCCTATATTTAGCTTATGGGGAAGTCGCAGACACCATGGGGTTTATTTACTAAAGCTGGAGAGTGCAAAATCAGACTCACTTCTGCATAGAAACCAATCGGCTTCCAGGTTTCATTGCCAAAGCTTCATTGAACAAGCTGAGGTTAGAAGCTGATTGGTTTCTATGCAGAAGGGAGTCTGATTTTGGACTCTCCAGCTTTAGTAAATAAACCCCTATGTTTGTTTCCTGAGTGTTTCTTTAACGAGTGTTGTCACAGTTTTGACACTGTGGTTTACCACTAACACAGGACAACTAAAACTGTCTGAAGATCTGAAGAACTCTGCTCCAATCTGGAAGGACGGTGAAAGGGTTAATAGTTAACTAACTTTTGCTTTGTGCCTACTAACTGGTTTATTTTACATACAAGATGTTCCTTGGGATTGAAATGCTATGCACACACTTTTCTGAGAAATTGCAGAAGTATCTACTCTGTTGCATTTTGTTTTGACTAGCCATAGAGTAGTTTACTGAAATCCTTTTTCTGTATTCTGATTGGTGCTTTATAGAAACCGCCTGAAATATGTAGTGTTATCATTTATTACTTAAGGCTTGATGAATATTAAAGAAGTTGAATTTTGCATCACACATCTAGGTATTTGTGTCCCAAAGTACTTTGAACTGTATATTTAGCCATGTATTGTTCCCAAAGTTCTTTGAACTGTATATTTGTATGGATGAGAGGGCCGCCCGAAATTGATATACCTAACAGAACTGGTGTCAGAAGTGGAATAGGAGCAGCCATCAGCGGTAGGAGAGCATTTTTTTGCCATACTTTGCCCTGATTGCCCCCTATCTTAACCAAGCTTCTGTGCTGTGGTAGCACGAGCATTTCTCAGCTGGAGCTTTGGGAGCTCGCAGGGTTAAAGAAAGCACAGGTTGATTTTTAAGAAATTTGTGTATGTCCTCCCTACAATCATACAGAATAGTGTGCTAAGTGCTTATGTACGCTTGCAACTAGAGAAACTGTTAAGTAGATGTATTATAAGTTTCTCTAGGACTGTGAGACACACCATCTACTCAGCGAGGAGATTTCTCCGTTGACCTGGGATAGGTGAAAGCATCGTGACATTCTGAAAGAGTCAGAATAGGGGTGTATCTGTTCAGGTGATTTTAAGCCTTGAAGCACTTGTGCAGTTGAGAAGAATTTTGTCGGAGCTCTATGTGAGTTCAGTACAGTTTCACTCTGCACAAAGAATAATCACTGGGAAAGAAACACATAGGCCAGCTCGCATAATATTGCTTCTTTGCTTTGCATTGATGATGGGTAACTCCCAAGTAGAGATGAGCGAATCGAAGTATCCGAAGTGGAATTCGAGTCGAATATCGGAAAAATTTCGATTCGTGCCGAATCCGAAAAACAGCCTAATTCGGACGCGCGAATCGAAATTTTTCCGAAAATGGCGGCTGACATGTGCGGCGACGGAGCGGGGATGTCGGGGAAGGCGCGCAGACAAGGCGCGCTGCCCCATAATGCATTCCTCAACGACATGTGATCGCATCAGCCAATCAGCAGCCAGCCAGCCAGCACTGTGTAATGGTCGAGGTATATATAGCGGCCATTTTGGAAATCTTCATTTGCCTGCAGTCATTGAACAGAGGCAGACCGCTCTGTACTAGGGACAGGGACAGA
The DNA here is from genome assembly GCF_062004578.1 of Staurois parvus. NCBI lineage: Eukaryota > Metazoa > Chordata > Amphibia > Anura > Ranidae > Staurois > Staurois parvus. Next base: position 5,013,139 of record NW_028318199.1, on the reverse strand, counting down.
GTTAGGGCCACAGAAACGAGAATTGGGGACAGAGAGAAGTTACTTAGGGACAGAGAACCATTACTCAGGGACACAGACTTGTTAATGAGGGCCACAGAATCGTTATTTAGGGACAAAGAAACGCTAGTTAGGGCCACAGAATTCATACTCAGGGACAGACAGAATTTTCACTCAGTGCCAGAGAATTGTTACTTGGGGCCACAGAAACGTTATTAGGGCCACAGAATTTTTACTCAGGGACAGACAGAATTGTTACTGAGTGCCAGAGAATTGTTACTCAGGGACAGACAGAATTGTTACTGAGTGCCAGAGAATTCTTATTCAGGGCCACAGAATTCATTCTCAGGGACAGACAGAATTGTTACTCAGGGACAGACAGAATTGTTACTGAGTGCCAGAGAATTGTTACTCAGGGACAGACAGAATTGTTACTGAGTGCCAGAGAATTGTTACTCAGGGACAGACAGAATTGTTACTGAGTGCCAGAGAATTGTTACTCAGGGACAGACAGAATTGTTACTGAGTGCCAGAGAATTGTTACTCGCACAGACACAAAATTGTTACTTGCACAGACACAGAATTGTTACTCGCACAGACACAGAATTGTTACTCAGGGCCACAGAATTCATACTCAGGGACAGACAGAATTGTTACTGAGTGCCAGAGAATTGTTACTTAGGGACAGACAGAATTGTTACTGAGTGCCAGAGAATTGTTACTCAGGGACAGACAGAATTGTTACTGAGTGCCAGAGAATTGTTACTCAGGGACAGACAGAATTGTTACTGAGTGCCAGAGAATTGTTACTCAGGGACAGACAGAATTGTTACTGAGTGCCAGAGAATTGTTACTCGCACAGACACAAAATTGTTACTTGCACAGACACAGAATTGTTACTCGCACAGACACAGAATTGTTACTCAGGGCCACAGAATTCATACTCAGGGACAGACAGAATTGTTACTGAGTGCCAGAGAATTGTTACTCAGGGACAGACAGAATTGTTACTGAGTGCCAGAGAATTGTTACTCAGGGACAGACAGAATTGTTAATGAGTGCCAGAGAATTGTTACTCGCACAGACACAAAATTGTTACTTGCACAGACACAGAATTGTTACTCGCACAGACACAGAATTGTTACTCAGGGCCACAGAATTCATACTCAGGGACAGACAGAATTGTTACTGAGTGCCAGAGAATTGTTACTTAGGGACAGACAGAATTGTTACTGAGTGCCAGAGAATTGTTACTCAGGGACAGACAGAATTGTTACTGAGTGCCAGAGAATTGTTACTCAGGGACAGACAGAATTGTTACTGAGTGCCAGAGAATTGTTACTCGCACAGACACAAAATTGTTACTTGCACAGACACAGAATTGTTACTCGCACAGACACAGAATTATTACTCAGGGCCACAGAATTCATACTCAGGGACAGACAGAATTGTTACTGAGTGCCAGAGAATTGTTACTCAGGGACAGACAGAATTGTTACTAAGTGCCAGAGAATTGTTACTCAGGGACAGACAGAATTGTTACTGAGTGCCAGAGAATTGTTACTCGCACAGACACAAAATTGTTACTTGCACAGACACAGAATTGTTACTCGCACAGACACAGAATTGTTACTCAGGGCCACAGAATTCATACTCAGGGACAGACAGAATTGTTACTGAGTGCCAGAGAATTGTTACTTAGGGACAGACAGAATTGTTACTGAGTGCCAGAGAATTGTTACTCAGGGACAGACAGAATTGTTACTGAGTGCCAGAGAATTGTTACTCAGGGACAGACACAAAATTGTTACTTGCACAGACACAGAATTGTTACTCGCACAGACACAGAATTGTTACTCAGGGCCACAGAATTCATACTCAGGGACAGACAGAATTGTTACTGAGTGCCAGAGAATTGTTACTCAGGGACAGACAGAATTGTTACTGAGTGCCAGAGAATTGTTACTCAGGGACAGACAGAATTGTTACTGAGTGCCAGAGAATTGTTACTCAGGGACAGACAGAATTGTTACTGAGTGCCAGAGAATTGTTACTCAGGGACAGACAGAATTGTTACTGAGTGCCAGAGAATTGTTACTCAGGGACAGACAGAATTGTTACTGAGTGCCAGAGAATTGTTACTCAGGGACAGACAGAATTGTTACTGAGTGCCAGAGAATTGTTACTCAGGGACAGACAGAATTGTTACTGAGTGCCAGAGAATTGTTACTCGCACAGACACAAAATTGTTACTTGCACAGACACAGAATTGTTACTCGCACAGACACAGAATTGTTACTGAGTGCCAGAGAATTGTTACTCAGGGACAGACAGAATTGTTACTGAGTGCCAGAGAATTGTTACTCAGGGACAGACAGAATTGTTACTGAGTGCCAGAGAATTGTTACTCAGGGACAGACAGAATTGTTACTGAGTGCCAGAGAATTGTTACTCGCACAGACACAAAATTGTTACTTGCACAGACACAGAATTGTTACTCGCACAGACACAGAATTGTTACTCAGGGCCACAGAATTCATACTCAGGGACAGACAGAATTGTTACTGAGTGCCAGAGAATTGTTACTCAGGGACAGACAGAATTGTTACTGAGTGCCAGAGAATTGTTACTCGCACAGACACAAAATTGTTACTTGCACAGACACAGAATTGTTACTCGCACAGACACAGAATTGTTACTCAGGGCCACAGAATTCATACTCAGGGACAGACAGAATTGTTACTGAGTGCCAGAGAATTGTTACTCAGGGACAGACAGAATTGTTACTGAGTGCCAGAGAATTGTTACTCAGGGACAGACAGAATTGTTACTGAGTGCCAGAGAATTGTTACTCGCACAGACACAAAATTGTTACTTGCACAGACACAGAATTGTTACTCGCACAGACAGAATTGTTACTCAGGGCCACAGAATTCATACTCAGGGACAGACAGAATTGTTACTGAGTGCCAGAGAATTGTTACTCAGGGACAGACAGAATTGTTACTGAGTGCCAGAGAATTGTTACTCAGGGACAGACAGAATTGTTACTGAGTGCCAGAGAATTGTTACTCGCACAGACACAAAATTGTTACTTGCACAGACACAGAATTGTTACTCGCACAGACACAGAATTGTTACTCAGGGCCACAGAATTCATACTCAGGGACAGACAGAATTGTTACTGAGTGCCAGAGAATTGTTACTCAGGGACAGACAGAATTGTTACTGAGTGCCAGAGAATTGTTACTCAGGGACAGACAGAATTGTTACTGAGTGCCAGAGAATTGTTACTCGCACAGACACAAAATTGTTACTTGCACAGACACAGAATTGTTACTCGCACAGACACAGAATTGTTACTCAGGGCCACAGAATTCATACTCAGGGACAGACAGAATTGTTACTGAGTGCCAGAGAATTGTTACTCAGGGACAGACAGAATTGTTACTGAGTGCCAGAGAATTGTTACTCAGGGACAGACAGAATTGTTACTGAGTGCCAGAGAATTGTTACTCGCACAGACACAAAATTGTTACTTGCACAGACACAGAATTGTTACTCGCACAGACACAGAATTGTTACTCAGGGCCACAGAATTCATACTCAGGGACAGACAGAATTGTTACTGAGTGCCAGAGAATTGTTACTTAGGGACAGACAGAATTGTTACTGAGTGCCAGAGAATTGTTACTCAGGGACAGACAGAATTGTTACTGAGTGCCAGAGAATTGTTACTCAGGGACAGACAGAATTGTTACTGAGTGCCAGAGAATTGTTACTCGCACAGACACAAAATTGTTACTTGCACAGACACAGAATTGTTACTCGCACAGACACAGAATTGTTACTCAGGGCCACAGAATTCATACTCAGGGACAGACAGAATTGTTACTGAGTGCCAGAGAATTGTTACTCAGGGACAGACAGAATTGTTACTGAGTGCCAGAGAATTGTTACTCAGGGACAGACAGAATTGTTACTGAGTGCCAGAGAATTGTTACTCGCACAGACACAAAATTGTTACTTGCACAGACACAGAATTGTTACTCGCACAGACACAGAATTGTTACTCAGGGCCACAGAATTCATACTCAGGGACAGACAGAATTGTTACTGAGTGCCAGAGAATTGTTACTCAGGGACAGACAGAATTGTTACTGAGTGCCAGAGAATTGTTACTCAGGGACAGACACAAAATTGTTACTTGCACAGACACAGAATTGTTACTCGCACAGACACAGAATTGTTACTCAGGGCCACAGAATTCATACTCAGGGACAGACAGAATTGTTACTGAGTGCCAGAGAATTGTTACTCAGGGACAGACAGAATTGTTACTGAGTGCCAGAGAATTGTTACTCAGGGACAGACAGAATTGTTACTGAGTGCCAGAGAATTGTTACTCAGGGACAGACAGAATTGTTACTGAGTGCCAGAGAATTGTTACTCAGGGACAGACAGAATTGTTACTGAGTGCCAGAGAATTGTTACTCAGGGACAGACAGAATTGTTACTGAGTGCCAGAGAATTGTTACTCGCACAGACACAAAATTGTTACTTGCACAGACACAGAATTGTTACTCGCACAGACACAGAATTGTTACTCAGGGCCACAGAATTCATACTCAGGGACAGACAGAATTGTTACTGAGTGCCAGAGAATTGTTACTCAGGGACAGACAGAATTGTTACTGAGTGCCAGAGAATTGTTACTCAGGGACAGACAGAATTGTTACTGAGTGCCAGAGAATTGTTACTCGCACAGACACAAAATTGTTACTTGCACAGACACAGAATTGTTACTCGCACAGACACAGAATTGTTACTCAGGGCCACAGAATTCATACTCAGGGACAGACAGAATTGTTACTGAGTGCCAGAGAATTGTTACTTAGGGACAGACAGAATTGTTACTGAGTGCCAGAGAATTGTTACTCAGGGACAGACAGAATTGTTACTGAGTGCCAGAGAATTGTTACTCAGGGACAGACACAAAATTGTTACTTGCACAGACACAGAATTGTTACTCGCACAGACACAGAATTGTTACTCAGGGCCACAGAATTCATACTCAGGGACAGACAGAATTGTTACTGAGTGCCAGAGAATTGTTACTCAGGGACAGACAGAATTGTTACTGAGTGCCAGAGAATTGTTACTCAGGGACAGACAGAATTGTTACTGAGTGCCAGAGAATTGTTACTCAGGGACAGACAGAATTGTTACTGAGTGCCAGAGAATTGTTACTCAGGGACAGACAGAATTGTTACTGAGTGCCAGAGAATTGTTACTCAGGGACAGACAGAATTGTTACTGAGTGCCAGAGAATTGTTACTCAGGGACAGACAGAATTGTTACTGAGTGCCAGAGAATTGTTACTCAGGGACAGACAGAATTGTTACTGAGTGCCAGAGAATTGTTACTCGCACAGACACAAAATTGTTACTTGCACAGACACAGAATTGTTACTCGCACAGACACAGAATTGTTACTGAGTGCCAGAGAATTGTTACTCAGGGACAGACAGAATTGTTACTGAGTGCCAGAGAATTGTTACTCAGGGACAGACAGAATTGTTACTGAGTGCCAGAGAATTGTTACTCAGGGACAGACAGAATTGTTACTGAGTGCCAGAGAATTGTTACTCGCACAGACACAAAATTGTTACTTGCACAGACACAGAATTGTTACTCGCACAGACACAGAATTGTTACTCAGGGCCACAGAATTCATACTCAGGGACAGACAGAATTGTTACTGAGTGCCAGAGAATTGTTACTCAGGGACAGACAGAATTGTTACTGAGTGCCAGAGAATTGTTACTCGCACAGACACAAAATTGTTACTTGCACAGACACAGAATTGTTACTCGCACAGACACAGAATTGTTACTCAGGGCCACAGAATTCATACTCAGGGACAGACAGAATTGTTACTGAGTGCCAGAGAATTGTTACTCAGGGACAGACAGAATTGTTACTGAGTGCCAGAGAATTGTTACTCAGGGCCACAGAATTCATACTCAGGGACAGACAGAATTGTTACTGAGTGCCAGAGAATTGTTACTCAGGGACAGACAGAATTGTTACTGAGTGCCAGAGAATTGTTACTCGCACAGACACAAAATTGTTACTTGCACAGACACAAAATTGTTACTTGCACAGACACAGAATTGTTACTCGCACAGACACAGAATTGTTACTCGCACAGACACAGAATTGTTACTCAGGGCCACAGAATTCATACTCAGGGACAGACAGAATTGTTACTGAGTGCCAGAGAATTGTTACTCAGGGACACCTAATCGTTGAATTAAATAGTATGTCAGACAACATGCAGAGGAGTGGCAGAGGAGGCAATGTTTTAGGAGCGAGCAGACGTGGCAGCAGAGGAAGGGGTCGAGGCAGCAGTATTCGCAGCCAGAGGCCAGTGCTCCCGGTGTCATCCAGCGGTCGTGTCTCCACCGACAACCCTGCCGTCATTGATTGGTTGGCTCGGTCGTCTTCCTCTTCCCAGGTCACCTCTGACACCTACAGCCAACGGTCGGTGGGTACGTCAGACACAACCGTTAGTTGGCATGGCCCGGGACCAAGCCCACTGAAATCACGTGTCCTCTACCTGCCCCTGTCCTTTGCTGTTCCCTCACCAAGCGAAGTATCGCATGCTGTGGGCTCAGCCCCACTGTACAGTGAGGAAGAGCTAACAGAGGGCGGTCAGGAACGGGGGGAGACATCGGCCTTTTCAGCAGCCAAGCGAAGAAGTAGTGGCGAGGAGAGTGGCTCGGTAGCCGGTCTAGAGACAGGTCTGTCTCCTGACCCAGACGCAGCCGAGGGGGCTAGTAGTGAGGCGGAGACCCTACTTGATGATGAGGAGGTTGATCGCACTTGGCAGCCTCGTCGTCATCAGGCAATTTCTTCCGCATCATCAGGAGAAGAGGGTGGCAGCTTGGCAGCGAGCAAAACAGTCGGTGGGTTGCCCAGGAGACAGCAGCAGGGTCGCATCAGTGTCAGTGGAGCCAAACGTCCACGGAGTAGAGCACCAGCTCCACTGCAGCCTACCACCACGGCCAGTAGTGGTGCCGGTGCGCACGGAGGAAGTAGCAGTCAGCCAGTGAAGAGTAGCGGGGGCAAAGTTTCCTACTCGGTGGTGTGGCAATTTTTCCTCAAGCCGCCCGAGGAAGTAAACGTAGCCGTATGTCGACTATGTGGCCAGAAATGCAAGCGTGGCCAGGGGGCCCATGTTGGGACTACAGCGTTGCGTCAGCATATGCAGCGTCACCATTCGGTGGCCTGGGAAAACCGTGATAAACATACGGCGGTTCTGCCTGCCCCAGCCCCCGCTCCATCACCCGCTCCGTTACTTGCTCCGTCACCCGACGTCGTCAATCGCCCTCTATCAGCCAGTCAAGGCTCCAACACCTCTGCTGAGGGGAGTTGTCGCTCGTTGGCATCTTCCGCTCGTTCAGATGCTCCTTCTCCTGCTACTCCTCTTCTCGGATTCCGTCAACAGTCTTTCTTGGAATCCGTATCCAAGAGACAACAGTTTGCGAGCACGCACCCGACGGTGCAAAAGCTGAACGTCCTCCTGTCCAAGTTGCTGGTGCTGCAGTCCCTCCCTTTCCAACTGGTGGACTCAGCACCTTTCCGAGAAATGATGGCTTGTGCCGCGCCGCGGTGGAGAGTGCCAAGCCGTCATTTCTTTGCCCAAAAGGCAGTGCCAGCCCTGCATTCACATGTAGAAGAGATGGTGGGCCAGTCTTTGAGCATGTCGGTCTCTGCCAAAGTGCACGGCAGCGCCGACGTGTGGAGCTGTAACTACGGTCAGGGACAGTACATGTCATTTACGGCCCACTGGGTGAACGTGGTGCCGGCACAGCCGCACCAGCAACTTGGACAGGTCACGACGCTTTTGCCTCCACGTTTGCACGTCCTTGGTCCAGCAAGCATGTCCGCCTCTACCACCTCTTTTTCCGCCGTGTCCTCAGCCGCCACCCCCGTGCCAAGTCCCATTACCCGACCGGCATATCACATGTGCAGGGCGCAACGGTGTCACGCTGTGCTGCACCTGGTATGCCTTGGCGAACGTAGTCACACAGGGGAGGAACTGCTGAGTGTAATGAACAGAGAAATCGACAGATGGCTGTCTCCGCGCAAACTAAAAATCGGAACCATGTTGACTGACAACGGAAAGAACATGGTGTCTGCTCTGCGTCAAGGAAGGTTGTGCCACGCGCCATGCATGGCTCACGTGTTCAATCTGGTTGTCAAGCGGTTCCTAAAATCCACCATCCCACTGCAAGACATCCTTAAAATGTCACGTAAACTGTGCATGCATTTCAGCCATTCCTACACCGCAAAGAACACCCTCATTGAGCTGCAGCGGCAGAACGGAATTCCACAGCATCGCCTGATCTGCGACGTTGCAACAAGGTGGAATTCAACCCTACACATGTTAGACCGCCTTTACGAGCAGCGAAAGGTCATCACCGATTTCCTGATGTTACAAGCGGATAAAGGTACTCCCCTGTGTAACTTAGATGTCAGCCATTGGCAGCTCATGCGTGACACCTGCCGCTTGCTCAGGCCCTTTGAGGAGGCCACGCTATTCGTGAGTCGGCAGGACTATGGGATGAACGACGTCATTCCTCTGTTGCACGTCCTGGAACAAATGCTGTTAACAATGGCTGGTCAGGGTGCGGTAGACGTGGCGCACAGATCTCAACGCCACATGACCCCTGTGGGGGCAGGACAGGAAGAAGAGGAGGAGGTAGAGGAGGACATTTGTGCTCAGGAATTATTGAGTGAAATGGGTGGTTTTTCCACTCAGCGGACAGGAGTGGAGGAGCAGGAGCATCTGGTAGAGGAGGAGGAGACAGAGGACCCAGACGCACCGTGGCAGTATGCTGTGGAGATGGAGGCAGGGAGTCCCTCGCATTCCTTGGCACAAATGGCCCATAGCATGCTCGGTTGCTTGCGTAGCGACAGCCGAATAATAACCATCAGACAGAGGGATGACTTTTGGCTGTCCACCTTGTTGGACCCTCGCTACCGGTCCAAAATGGTGGCCTTTTTCACACCTGCTGAGAGGGAGGCCAAAATTACGTACTATAAAAACCACCTATGTAGTCAGTTGGTCTCTGCCTTTGTGCGCCAACGTCCATCCTCAGACACTGTGGGCCCTGTGCGCTCGCGTTCCGCTGGCATGGCAGCAGGGGAGGGGTGGGGTGGTAGGAGCAGTGGCAGCTCCACCAGCAGTGGCTGCCTCAGTCTGCAGTCGATGATGAGTAGCTTTCTTCACCAGCGCAGTGAGGAAACTACTAACCAGCCGCAGCAGCAGCAGCAGCATCAGGTGGACCTGGAGCAGGAGCTCAAACAACAGGCTTGGGCCTACTTGGACAGCACCCTGCCAACCGAGGTAGACAATCCCCTTGACTACTGGGCAACGAAACTTGACCTTTGGCCCCAACTAGCTGAATTTGCCCTTGAAAGGCTGTCATGCCCGGCCAGTAGCGTGGCATCGGAGCGCGTGTTTAGTGCGGCAGGAGGTATTGTAACTCCGCGGAGGACACGACTGTCCACCCAAAGTGTGGAGAGACTCACGTTTGTGAAAATGAATCAGGCGTGGATTAGTCTGGATTTCAAACCACCAGTTCCTGACACAACTGACTAAATCCGCCATGAATCATGCCTCAAACATGTGCCACTTTCAGGTCTCCTCACACTGCTGGTGTGTTTAATTTTTTGACATAGGGTGCTGGCAGATTACGGGCCTCCTATAGCTGCTGCCAGGCCCCTAATCTGCCATAGGCCCCTATATACCGCCTCCTCATGCTGCTGCTAGGTCCAGAGTCTCTCATGGGTCCCTGTACGGCCTCCCATTGCTGCTGTCTCCATCGCCACACTCTGCTGCCATGTGCCACTTTCAGGTCTCTTCACACTGCTGGTGTGTTAAATTTTTTGACATAGGGTGCAGGCAGATTACGGGCCTCACATAGCTGCTGCCAGGCCCCTAATCTGCCATGGGCCCCTATAAACCGCCTCCTCATGCTGCTGCCAAGTCTAGAGTCTCTCATGGGTCCCTGTACGGCCTCCCATTGCTGCTGTCTCCATCGCCACACTCTGCTGCCATGTGCCACTTTCAGGTCTCTTCACACTGCTGGTGTGTTAAATTTTTTGACATAGGGTGCAGGCAGATTACGGGCCTCACATAGCTGCTGCCAGGCCCCTAATCTGCCATGGGCCCCTATAAACCGCCTCCTCATGCTGCTGCCAAGTCTAGAGTCTGTCATGGGTCCCTGTACGGCCTCCCATTGCTGCTGTCTCCATCGCCACACTCTGCTGCCATGTGCCACTTTCAGGTCTCTTCACACTGCTGGTGTGTTAAATTTTTTGACATAGGGTGCAGGCAGATTACGGGCCTCACATAGCTGCTGCCAGGCCCCTAATCTGCCATGGGCCCCTATATACCGCCTCCTCATGCTGCTGCCAAGTCCAGAGTCTCTCATGGGTCCCTGTACGGCCTCCCATTGCTGCTGTCTCCATCGCCACACTCTGCTGCCATGTGCCACTTTCAGGTCTCTTCACACTGCTGGTGTGTTAAATTTTTTGACATAGGGTGCAGGCAGATTACGGGCCTCACATAGCTGCTGCCAGGCCCCTAATCTGCCATGGGCCCCTATATACCGCCTCCTCATGCTGCTGCCAAGTCTAGAGTCTCTCATGGGTCCCTGTACGGCCTCCCATTGCTGCTGTCTCCATCGCCACACTCTGCTGCCATGTGCCACTTTCAGGTCTCTTCACACTGCTGGTGTGTTAAATTTTTTGACATAGGGTGCAGGCAGATTACGGGCCTCACATAGCTGCTGCCAGGCCCCTAATCTGCCATGGGCCCCTATAAACCGCCTCCTCATGCTGATGCCAAGTCTAGAGTCTCTCATGGGTCCCTGTACGGCCTCCCATTGCTGCTGTCTCCATCGCCACACTCTGCTGCCATGTGCCACTTTCAGGTCTCTTCACACTGCTGGTGTGTTAAATTTTTTGACATAGGGTGCAGGCAGATTACGGGCCTCACATAGCTGCTGCCAGGCCCCTAATCTGCCATGGGCCCCTATATACCGCCTCCTCATGCTGCTGCCAAGTCCAGAGTCTCTCATGGGTCCCTGTACGGCCTCCCATTGCTGCTGTCTCCATCGCCACACTCTGCTGCCATGTGCCACTTTCAGGTCTCTTCACACTGCTGGTGTGTTTAATTTTTTGACATAGGGTGCAGGCAGATTACGGGCCTCACATAGCTGCTGCCAGGCCCCTAATCTGCCATGGGCCCCTATAAACCGCCTCCTCATGCTGCTGCCAAGTCTAGAGTCTCTCATGGGTCCCTGTACGGCCTCCCATTGCTGCTGTCTCCATCGCCACACTCTGCTGCCATGTGCCACTTTCAGGTCTCTTCACACTGCTGGTGTGTTAAATTTTTTGACATAGGGTGCAGGCAGATTACGGGCCTCACATAGCTGCTGCCAGGCCCCTAATCTGCCATGGGCCCCTATATACCGCCTCCTCATGCTGCTGCCAAGTCCAGAGTCTCTCATGGGTCCCTGTACGGCCTCCCATTGCTGCTGTCTCCATCGCCACACTCTGCTGCCATGTGCCACTTTCAGGTCTCTTCACACTGCTGGTGTGTTAAATTTTTTGACATAGGGTGCAGGCAGATTACGGGCCTCACATAGCTGCTGCCAGGCCCCTAATCTGCCATGGGCCCCTATAAACCGCCTCCTCATGCTGCTGCCAAGTCTAGAGTCTCTCATGGGTCCCTGTACGGCCTCCCATTGCTGCTGTCTCCATCGCCACACTCTGCTGCCATGTGCCACTTTCAGGTCTCTTCACACTGCTGGTGTGTTAAATTTTTTGACATAGGGTGCAGGCAGATTACGGGCCTCACATAGCTGCTGCCAGGCCCCTAATCTGCCATGGGCCCCTATATACCGCCTCCTCATGCTGCTGCCAAGTCCAGAGTCTCTCATGGGTCCCTGTACGGCCTCCCATTGCTGCTGTCTCCATCGCCACACTCTGCTGCCATGTGCCACTTTCAGGTCTCTTCACACTGCTGGTGTGTTAAATTTTTTGACATAGGGTGCAGGCAGATTACGGGCCTCACATAGCTGCTGCCAGGCCCCTAATCTGCCATGGGCCCCTATATACCGCCTCCTCATGCTGCTGCCAAGTCCAGAGTCTCTCATGGGTCCCTGTACGGCCTCCCATTGCTGCTGTCTCCATCGCCACACTCTGCTGCCATGTGCCACTTTCAGGTCTCTTCACACTGCTGGTGTGTTAAATTTTTTGACATAGGGTGCAGGCAGATTACGGGCCTCACATAGCTGCTGCCAGGCCCCTAATCTGCCATGGGCCCCTATAAACCGCCTCCTCATGCTGCTGCCAAGTCTAGAGTCTCTCATGGGTCCCTGTACGGCCTCCCATTGCTGCTGTCTCCATCGCCACACTCTGCTGCCATGTGCCACTTTCAGGTCTCTTCACACTGCTGGTGTGTTAAATTTTTTGACATAGGGTGCAGGCAGATTACGGGCCTCACATAGCTGCTGCCAGGCCCCTAATCTGCCATGGGCCCCTATAAACCGCCTCCTCATGCTGCTGCCAAGTCTAGAGTCTCTCATGGGTCCCTGTACGGCCTCCCATTGCTGCTGTCTCCATCGCCACACTCTGCTGCCATGTGCCACTTTCAGGTCTCTTCACACTGCTGGTGTGTTAAATTTTTTGACATAGGGTGCAGGCAGATTACGGGCCTCACATAGCTGCTGCCAGGCCCCTAATCTGCCATGGGCCCCTATATACCGCCTCCTCATGCTGCTGCCAAGTCCAGAGTCTCTCATGGGTCCCTGTACGGCCTCCCATTGCTGCTGTCTCCATCGCCACACTCTGCTGCCATGTGCCACTTTCAGGTCTCTTCACACTGCTGGTGTGTTAAATTTTTTGACATAGGGTGCAGGCAGATTACGGGCCTCACATAGCTGCTGCCAGGCCCCTAATCTGCCATGGGCCCCTATAAACCGCCTCCTCATGCTGCTGCCAAGTCTAGAGTCTCTCATGGGTCCCTGTACGGCCTCCCATTGCTGCTGTCTCCATCGCCACACTCTGCTGCCATGTGCCACTTTCAGGTCTCTTCACACTGCTGGTGTGTTAAATTTTTTGACATAGGGTGCAGGCAGATTACGGGCCTCACATAGCTGCTGCCAGGCCCCTAATCTGCCATGGGCCCCTATATACCGCCTCCTCATGCTGCTGCCAAGTCCAGAGTCTCTCATGGGTCCCTGTACGGCCTCCCATTGCTGCTGTCTCCATCGCCACACTCTGCTGCCATGTGCCACTTTCAGGTCTCTTCACACTGCTGGTGTGTTAAATTTTTTGACATAGGGTGCAGGCAGATTACGGGCCTCACATAGCTGCTGCCAGGCCCCTAATCTGCCATGGGCCCCTATATACCGCCTCCTCATGCTGCTGCCAAGTCTAGAGTCTGTCATGGGTCCCTGTACGGCCTCCCATTGCTGCTGTCTCCATCGCCACACTCTGCCATGTGCCACTTTCAGGTCTCTTCACACTGCTGGTGTGTTAAATTTTTTGACATAGGGTGCAGGCAGATTACGGGCCTCACATAGCTGCTGCCAGGCCCCTAATCTGCCATGGGCCCCTATATACCGCCTCCTCATGCTGCTGCCAAGTCCAGAGTCTCTCATGGGTCCCTGTACGGCCTCCCATTGCTGCTGTCTCCATCGCCACACTCTGCTGCCATGTGCCACTTTCAGGTCTCTTCACACTGCTGGTGTGTTTAATTTTTTGACATAGGGTGCTGGCAGATTACGGGCCTCCCATTGCTGCTGCCAGACATGTAATCTGCCATGGGCCCCCGTACCGACTCCTCATGCTGTGACGTTGCAACAAGGTGTAATTCAACCCTACATATGTTAGACCGCCTTTACGAACAGCTAAAGGCCATCACAGATTTCCTGATGTTAAAAGCGGATAAAGGTACTCCCTGTGTAACTTAGATGTCAGCCATTGTCAGCTCATGTGTGACACCTGCGCTTGCTCAGGCCCTTTGAGGAGGCCACGCTATTCGTGAGTCGGCAGGACTATGGGATGAATGAGGTCAAATCGGCCATGGGCCCCCGTACCGCCTGTTCACGCTGATGCTGGTCCCACAGTGTGACCTGGGTCCCTGTACGGCCTCCCATTGCTTCCACTCTGCCATGTACCTCTTTGAAATCTCCTCACACTCCTGCGGTTGTCCATTTTGTCATAGGTTGCTGGCAGATTAGCGGCCTTCCATAGGTGCCGCCAGGCCCCATATCGACCATGGGCCCCCGTACCTCCTGGTCACGCTGCTGCTGAGCCCACAGTGTGACCTGGGTCCCTGTACGGCCTCCCATTGCTTCCACTCTGCCATGTGCCACTTTGAAATCTCCTCACACTCCTGCGGTTGTCCATTTTGTCATAGGTTGCTGGCAGATTACAGGCCTTCCATAGGTGCCACCAAGCCCCATATCGGCCATGGGCCCCCGTACCGCCTGGTCACGCTGCTGCTGGGCCCACAGTGTGACCTGGGTCCCTGTACCGCCTCCCATTGCTCCCACTCTGCCATGTGCCACTTTCAGGTCTCCTCACGCTCCTGCTGGTTTCCATTTTGTCATAGGTTGCTGTATGGCCTCCCATTGCTGCTGCCTCCACCGCCACACTGTGGCTCCAAACACTGGTTTTGGCCCCGTGACTGGCCAAAGGAGTGAAGTGTGCAGTGATTCTAAGATCGACGGCACTCATCTGCATGTCATACTGACAGACAGTATTATTTCTCTTCCCCAGCAGACTCCAAGGGCATTTAAATTAAAGGTACAGTGTTCTGCACTAATATTAAGTCTCTCTGAAGCCTAGAAACACCCTTTTTTAAGTTAAATTCACAGCGAATTTATTCGACTCGAATCGAATATTGTCCACGAATTCGCCGAATCAGTCGAATCGAATTTTTCATTTCTTCGCTCATCTCTACTCCCAAGGTAAAGGGAAGTACCCAGACTTTCCTAAGCCACCGCGTAAAGTATTAAGAGCAAGAAAGTTGTTAAATACATTAACTAAGGAAGATGGATCAGCTCTAGAAAAATTATAACCAGCTAATGAGACATGTAAAGAATATGTTGCCCAAGTGTCACCTTTGGATGATTATTATGTTATCCCATGGGTGGACAGCCTGGCGGGGTGGAGTTCAACCATGGGTAGTGTCAGTTCTTTTCCCAGAGATGGGGACAATGATGATTTTCACATGGATATGATAAAGGGGCTATGTTTAGTGGACAAAACTGCCTTTCCCTATTTTGGACCTGATCCTGAATGGGATGTGAAATATATGAGAGGGGGTGCATTGAATTGGTTGAAGTATGTCCCAGGATATAAGCTCCCAACACAAATCCCTTCTGCCCCAGTAGCTAAACAGAATAATAATCCTTTTTGTGACACTTTTTTGACGCCTGCCACTGTGCTTCCTGATTATATTCAGCTATATCCTCAGCTCTCTAAGGATGAGGATGAGGATTATTTGTTGTCATGTCGGAGGAAACATGCATTACACTCTGCCCCAGTCCAAGAGCCCCCGCCGTCTCCCACCGATGAAGGAGGCCATTTGGCAGTGATTGGTGGTGATGGGGAGGATTCTTTGGAAGAAGAGTCAGGTTCAAGTTTATCAATGCGAGAAATAAATAAAGAGTGGAAAAAAACAAAAGTTACATTGGAAGACATTAGACCAGATGCAGCAAACTGTGGCTGCTCTGTCATCCAGGACCAAGAAGAAAAAGGTAAAAAAGGCAAGGTAGTAAAAAAGGCAATGAAATGAGGCAGACATCAATGGTAAAAGAGCAGACAGTACAGGAGAGGGACGCAGCAAGTATGGAGTCAGAAGATTCAACAGGAGATGGAGCGATGAGTCGGCAGAAGCAGAATAATTCAGAAGAATTCGGTAGGTATCCAGAAAAGATGCAGGAGACGAGGAGGGCACCACCCAAGCTTACTCTTACATCATTGTGGGAAATGATGTCGTGATAAAGCCAATGGAAATGACTGAAGTTAATGGCATTATAAAGAGTTGTCTTAATCCTCAGAAAAACCCCACTGCTGCCGTTAACTACTTGAAAAGAGCAACTCAGGGACAACAATGTTCACAACAGTACATTAGGATAATCATCGATGGAATTTTGGGATATGATGGAATCAGGTTGGATTTGGGCCAACGTGCCTACTATTTATGAGCTTCATGAACTACTTAAACTGGCTGAAGACTATGAGTGGAGAATTGCACAGGGACAGGAACAGATGTGGAAGGAGTTAACTGAAGAAATGCGAAGGTTATGGAAAGATAAACAGTCACTAGCTGCAGCAGTTGCTTGTAAGCAGGGCAGTAAGTAATCAACTACTGAGTTCCTAAAAAGATTTAAGAAGGTCTGGAAAGAAGATGCAGGCAATGGATACCGGACTGTTCATACTATGACAATATACTGAGGCAAAGTACTAAGATCGAGGCACCCGACCAAATAAAGTGGACTTAAGATTTAAAAGATGCCTACAAAACCTTGAAGTCCTCTTTAGTTTCCTCTCCTGCATTGGGCTTGCCTTCTTACAATGCTAGAGACAATTGTAAAACCATGGCAGTGGTAGTCGCCCAGGAGCATGGGGGGGCCATGCGCCCCATAGCCTATTTTTCCAAAGTAGTCCCTGTGCTGGTACAAGGCATGCCAGCATGTCTGAAAGCTTTTGCGGTGTGTGCAATGGGAGTGGAGGCATCTATGGCTATTACATTGTGACATTTATTTATTTCAGGTACATATATAGCGCTTTCAATTTACGCAGCGCTTTACATATATATTGTACAGTCTCATCAGTCCTTAACCCTCAAGTAGCGTACAATCTAAGGGCCCTAACCTACATTCATACATACACATACTAGGGCTAATTTAGACAGGAGCCAATTAACCTACCAGCATGTCTTTGGAGTGTGGGAGGAAACCGGAGTACCCGGAGGAAACCCAAGCAGGCACAGGGAGAACATGAAAACTCCAGGCAGGAGGTGACGTGGCTGGGATTCGAACCAATGACCCTAGTACTGCCAGGCGGAAGTGCTGACATAACACAGTGTTACGTACCACACATCATGTATTACAAATTCTGTAGAATCTTACCACACAACACATGACAGCCCAAAGAGCCAATGGTTATGAGGTTATTCTCACTTCCACTGTTAATTTATCTATTAAATACTCCTCTCCAAGTTCAGGACCAATTGCTGTTTTAAACGGCATGCTCGGTTTGAAGTCAAAATCTGACATTCCTCCCGAGGAACATGATTGCGTTTCGATTATACATGAAGACACTACTCCCAGAGCCGACATGTTGCGAGAGCCAGTAGAAGAGAGTGTTGATATTTTTGTAGATGGTTCATGCACAAGACCTAGTGACAATGTCTACTTGTCAGGGTATGCAGTTGTCCAACTCCCAGTTAAGGTATGGGAAGCAAAGCCCCTCCCTAAACTCTTAGCACAGGCTGCAGAACTCAAAGCCCTGACCTGTGCTTGTGAATTATTTGCAGGAAAAGATGTTAACATTTACACAGATTCCAAATATGCATTTGGTGTAGTGCATGATTTGGCAGCAGATAGGATTGTTACAGCAGATGGTAAAGGTATTTCTCATGCATCTTTAGTGAATGATATTTTGGAAGCCATACACAAACCCTGTACTATTGCGGTTATCAAATGTAAAGCCCACACATCTTCACATAACCCCATAGCTCTGGGTAATGCATTGATTGACCGTATGACCAAGGAAGCTGCCTTGCAGCCTTCACAGGAGTCTGCCAGTCTTGTTAGAGCCGCCCACGCTCCCAGAACAACAGTTACTCAAAGGATTACAGTACACAGCGACAAAAGTGGATACTGAATATTGGAAAGATAAAGGTTTGACATTGGACCAGAATGGTCTAATGTCCAAAGAGGAGATCATAGGGATACTTCAGCAAAGTGCACCTATGCTTATTGCACAGTTTCATGGATGGCAGATGACTTTGCAGGAAATGAAAAAGTGTTTTTGTATACAGAATTTGGCACAACGGGTTCAAGATCAGTTAGGAAGGTGTGTTATTTGTTTGAGGAACAATAATACAGGACAACAGTATGGTCAACATGACCCTCTTCCTCCACCATAGGGTCCTTTTGAGGAATTAAAGAATAATTTTACACACATGCCCTCTTGTGATTGATGGGGATGCCCTCTTGTGATTGATTCAGATAAGGGCCCAGCATTCACATCCAAAGCGACTCAACAGGTAACCAAATTAATGGTTATTCAGTGGAAATTTCACATTCCTTATCACCCACAGAGTTCAGGAATGGTAGAGAGCATGAACAGCATGATTAAGGATAAGTTGAGGAAAGCTACTGGAGGTACTTTTGTTAAGTGGGAGACTTATCTGCCCACAGTGTTGGCTGAAATCTGGATGACAAACAAAACAACTAAAATGTCACCTTTTGAAATTTTAATGGGCAGACCATTTCCTACCCCATGGACCAAACGTCCGCTGGTAATTATGCCTAGAGATTTAGAGCTGATCCAAAAAGCATATGTGACAAATCTTATAAGGCTTTTGAATGGCATCTATGGTGATGTATCTCTTTTCCGCTTCCCTCACAGGAACCAACACATCTTTTCAAGCGTGGAGACCACATGGTTGTTAAAGCCCTACATAAACACAAGGTCCTAGACCCACCTTATGGGGATCCCACAGAGATAACAGCCGTGACATGCACAGCAGTTCTGACCGCAGATTACCAGGCATGGATCCATGCGTCAAGGGTAAAGAAAGTCCTGGATCTCTTCCACCTGAGGTGTTGACTACAAAAGAGGGTGAGGCAGGTGTCAAACACCCTGAAGCAGACATGTTAGAAAGAGAAACAGGCTATATAGTTCCACTAGAAGACAGACTGACCGAGACTAATCAAGATGTCCATAGTTTTGCATCCACAAACCTCTTGGAAAATCTTCCGTTTAATAGGTTGTCTTACAGTGATAGTGTTTCTCCCAATTTGGGTGATTAGTACATGTTATTATCACACACAGGACTTGATGTACATTTGCCCGCAGCCACAAAAGATTGACCCCTTGCCCCAACACAGACATCCACATGAACTGTTAAAGCAACTGGAAAATGTCTGGGTTTACATGGCAAGAAGAGTGATTAATCTTTCCAATTTCTGTCTGTCAAGTATGCTTAATCCTACCGATCTTTTAACTACATGTTTGATAGCCTTTCCCACTCCAACCTTGGTTTTGTTGGACATTTTCAGAGTAATGACTAAAGATACTGATGGAAAAATGGATGATGTATCATTTATGTCATTGTACTGTTGGAATTGTCCAGATTCATTCAAACGCTGGGAAAATATGACTGGTATAAAACCGTTGAATCTTACCCAAGGAGATGTGTGTTACAATATGACATGCGATTCTGAAAAGATTCCCCCGTGTTGGCATCTAAGTTTTACATATGGCCCACATCAAACAACCCTATCTCCTCAGGATAGGATTTTATGTAAGTCTAATAGAACATGTACTTCAGTACATAACCCAATGACCTGTAATCATGTTTTATCACAGCCCAGCCACATTAAGCATGTCAAACTACCTTAAGGATGGTTGTTTTCTTGTGGAAATACCACATATTCATATATTTCAGGCAATATTACTGGAGGGCCTTGTACTTTAAGCTGTTAGAGTATGATATTGCCTGAGCATCCTAAAGCTATGGGGAAGTATCTAAGATCAAGAAGGAACACCAAGATTGTATCAGAAGATTGTATATCAGATATTAAACTGCTTTCCAAAGCTGAATACACTAGTTTAGCTGTATCTATTGTAGGAGTACCAGCATCGGCATTATATAATGCAAGAACTGTTAAAGCTTTAGCATGTAGTATGGCAAAAAGTCTTAATCATACTTTTATGGCTTTGCAGGAACTGTTGCTTGATCTCCAAGGAAGCCATAAAACTGTCCTTCAGAATCAAGTTACTATAGATTATTTACTGCTTAAAAATAATTATGGTTGTGAACATTTTCACAGAATGTGCTGTTTTAATTTAATTGATCATGCCACCTCTTTACAATCACACATAAAGGCTTTACATGAGTTGGCCTCAGGAATTAAACAAGATGTTACTGGTAATTGGTGGGACTGGGTATCTGGATGAATACCCGGCCTAGGACGTTTGAGGCAAATAATTGGTGGTTTGATATAAGCATGTTGTGGCCTAACTGGGGTGTGCTGTTGAGTGTATTCCCAATTTGGTGACAATGGCATGTTCAGTAGATCAATAGTGAAAGGGATAAAGGGTTAATACAGCAATTGTGACTTTGTGACAAAAGGGTGGTTGCGAAAGGGTTAATAGTTAAACTTTTCCTTTGTGCCTACTAACTAATGTTCTCTTGGGATTGAAATGCTCACTTCTTTTCTGAGGAATTGCAGAAGTTACTACTCTGTTACATTTTGTTTTGACTAGCCATAGAGTAGTTTACTGAAATCTTTTTTCTGTATTCTGATTGGTGCTTTATGGAAACTGTCTGAAATATGTAGTGGTATCATTTATTACTTAAGGCTTGATCAATAATAAAGAAGTTGAATTTTGTATCACACATCTAGATATTTGTGTTGCATTTTTCCCAAAGTACTTTGAACTGTATATTCGTATGGAGGAGAGGGCTGCCCGAAATTGATATACCTAATAGACAGCAAGCAAATCAACATTTGATATTTCCTTTCCTATGAAGTCTTATTTCCACTAATATGCTCCTTTTACTCTACCTTCTCACATTAGTGTTGTCTGTCCTCAAATTGTTCTTACTTTACCCCTCATCCCCTACCGACAGCTTATACATATCACCTTCAGTCCTACCCTCTCCCTTTTACTCTACCCATCACCTCTTGCAAATACTGAACCCACGTGCTGACACAAACACAAGGGCAGTGAAATATGTGCGCTCATATACATCCCACTCCCATCTTACTTTCCTCACCCTCTTTCTTCTCCGAATCTCTGGGGACATTTCACCTAATCTTGGCCCTCCATTTTCTAACCACAAACTCCATGTTCAGCACCCTTCCTCCTCTGGCAACTATCCCCCTGCTTCCAATAAACAGCCCCCCAGTCTCATGTGTCCTCTTGAATGCCAGGTCAGTTGGTAACAAGCTCACATCTGTGCATGAGCATTTTATCTTCCATTGCTTTAGTATACTTGCCATAACTGAAACCTGGCTTCAAGATTCTGATTCGACTTCTCCTGCTGCCCTCTCTCATGGTGATCTCCACTTGACTTACTCACACAGACCTAGTTGGATTCCTTCTATCCCCACAGAGCACCTTCCCAAGTCTTTCCTACCCCTCCCTCTCTCAGAGTTGTTACTCTGGGATATCATGTTTTGGTCCATCCAGCACCGTCAGGTTGCACCTCAGACTGTCCAGGAGCTCAGTGATGCCCTGGTTTAGATCTGGGAGGAAATACCCCAGGACACCATCCGTCGTCTCATTAGGAGCATGCCCCGATGTTGCCAGGCATGCATACAAGCATGTGGGGGTCATAAAAACTATTGAGTACCATTTTAAGTTGCTGCAATGAAATTGTTCTTGAAATCTGTTGTTGTTTGACAACAAACTGTTATACCTAAAGCATTCCTATCATTAGGAAAAAATAAGAAAAAAAGGAGAACATACTGTAAGTAAATAATTTTCCCAATGCCTGTACCACTAGAACACTGCTATATTCACATGCAATCTCTAGTGGAAATCCACTGGGAAACCAATGCTTGCTGGAATATTAATCTTCTTGGTCCCCTGTAGTGCTCAGTGGTTTCTTCCACTGACCTCCATATCACTAAAGGACACAGTAATGGCATTGAGGCTGGCAAGTTAAACAGCGAGCTCTGTGGGGGACCAAGGAGATAGATGCTCTTGGAAGTGTTTCCCAGTGTATCCCAGAAGAGGGTCCCTTTTTAACTGAGCAGTGTTCTGATACATTGGCAGCAAGCAAGCTATGTATTTATTTGTTTATAACAACTATGGCTAGAAGGGAATAGGATAGGTATCCTCCAGCTGGGGGCATTCTAACGAAGGAGGTGTGTTACTGGCCAGATCACTAGGTGAAAATAGAGGGAAAAAAGTCTTAGAAAAGAAAGTCAGATCAGACAACTGTATAAATTCTTCAATTTTCTAATAATATATCTCATATACAGTAATTTGTTGAACAGCATATATATACACTGAAAAATTGATAAGGTGTATTCCCTAAAAAAGGGGAGGGGGGAGGGAGGGAGAGGGGGAGATAAGATTATTCGTAATAGTGGGTTATGTCCTTCTCAGAATTGAGACCCCTACGGAAGTGTGTATCTAATTTAAATATCCTGTACACCTCCCTCCTACACAAGAGGGAAAAACAATCACCCCTTTGGGCAGGTGGATCTACCCTTTTCAATAACTGAAACTCTAAGAGACTGTACACATAGGTAATGAAATTGGTTGAAATGTCTAGCCACGTTGGTGTTTTTATAGTTTCTGATGTTAGAAAGGTTATCCCTCATTCTGTCACTCAGTCATCTGGTAATCCTGCTGTCCTATTGTATGTTGTCCTCAGTGCATGCCAGTAAATATATGACAAATCTAGTGTGGCAGTTGACCAGCTGTGTGATAGTTTCAGAAAAACCAATAAAGCATGAGCTTATAGTAAGGGAATCACTCAGATGATTACAGCATGAACATTTACTGGCACCACAATTGTACATACCAGTGTTGTTTAACTAAGTGCATGTAGGGGAATTCAAAACAACTAAGCTGGACGATATCATTTTCCCTATGGTGCATGCCTTTCTGGCTACATATCTGACTCTCTGACATAGTACTGCACAATAACTTTCATCACTGTATATTATTATTATACAGGATTTATATAGCGCCAACAATTTGCTCAGCGCTTTACAATATTACGGGAGACAATACAGCAACAATACAGTTCAATACAAGAGGGATTTGAGGGTTCTGCTCCTAAATAAATGAGTAGGTTGGTTGGCCCGACTCCCAAAGGAGCAAAGGAGGGAAATTAGGATGAGGAGCCATGAGGTCAGTGTGATGTCATAGGATTCTTTGACTCCAAAAGACATTTTTCCCTCTTTCTTCTTATAGAATAGGAAGGTGCCTGGATATAATTTTTTTTATATGCTGGAATTATAACGTGTATAAAAAAACGGGTACATCAGTTGATCTATTTCATTTAAAGGACTGATGTCTAAGTAGATCAGTCCTAGAAAAATTCCTAGCATGTAAACGAGCTTGCCTAATACTAGACTTCTTGTAACCTCATTCATGAAATCTTGTTTGATGAATGCACCTTCTCTATCAAAGTCAACCAAACTAGAACAATTTATTCTAGCTCTGATAAACTCTCCCCATGGGATAGCCCTGATTGTATGGGGAGGATGGCAAGTGGATGCATGTAGCAGTGCATTTTAGAGGTGGTCTTTCTATAGGCACACACCATAATCATGCCATTTTGAACAGAGCCAGACAATGTAAGATCAAGGTAATTGATGTTAGTATGATGTTCCTCGGATGTGGCTTTCATTATCAGTGCGTAGTCTCTTAGAGTTAAAATAATCGAAAGGGTAGATTGACCTGCTCGAGTGGGTGATTGTTTTTCCCTCTTGTGTAGGAAGGTGTACTGGTGGGTTTCAATTTTGAGTGGGACATAACCCACTATTACGAATAATCTTATCTCCCCCTCTCCCTCCCTCTTTTTTAGGCAATACACCTTATACATTTTTCTGCATATATACTGTATGCTGCTCAACAAATGATATGAGATATATTATTAGAAAATGAAAGAATTTATAAAATTGTCTGATCTGATGTATCTCCAATAAATACTTTTGAGTGTACGGTTAGGCTTTTACATCATTTTGTTTTATAATGAACATATATTAAAATTTTTGCTTTTACCATATACATGAATAAAGTCTATGGATTTTATTTGGGATTCTTTGCATTTTAGATTAGATATATACAGTAGATTTTAGTAGATTTTTCTGATATTTTTGCTGGTCAATGCGGTTTCCCTGCACTGTAGAAGCATTTCTGGATCATAGACTCTTTGTCTTTTGTTTATCATGAGATCCCGCAGATCGAACTTTAGTGACTGGCTTCTCCTTTTGATCCTCTTGTTTAGCTCTTAATTGTGTGACAATCGATGATGCTATAAAATCTCTCCCCCTCCTTCTTGGAACTGCTATCCCCATGAGTGCTGGCCAGGAACAGAGCTCGTCTCAGTTCCAAACTTAGTGTAGCAAAGAAAGTGTCCTAACACTGCACATCGTGCACAGACTCATGTAGAGATGATGAATGGCAGCCTCAGACTAAGCTCCGAGAGTTGGAGCGAAATGCGTTGGAGTGTGGCCTCTTTGGAGCCCGGGCTGAGGCTGCCATTCATCATCTCTACATGAGTCTGTGCACGATGTGCAGTGTTAGGACACTTTCTTTGCTACACTAAGTTTGGAGCTGAGACTAGCTCTGTTCCTGGCCAGCAGTCAGCGGTTGGTTCACGGACAAGCACCTTTAGCCTGAGCGGCACCCATTGCCTGCATATGGTCAAATCGAATACTTTATGGGGTGCTGTGCCTAATAATTCTATGGCTGTATTTGTGATTAATGCCATTGTAAGGACATCGTACTAACATGGGTTTAAGCTAAGAGTTATCTCTGTGTTTAATGTGCATACATATGCTTTGATGGTTTCATAGTTATGTATATATTTTTGACATTCATATTTTTAATGTTCTCATGTGCTTTATTTATTTTTATCATCTATGCTTTGTGTGGTAAAGGAACCAATACTAAATTACACTCAGTGGTGATGGAGGTGGAGGTTAAGTGTTAATTGGTTGTTCTATACATGCAGTCTGATTGCATTTGCAGAAGGTTATGAGCAAATGCCCAGCATGAAACGCGTTAACTGGTTCCATTGTGGAGCTGTTTCATTTTCTGTGATATAATGGACTAAATAAAAAAGCTTAAGTTTTACATACTGTCGGTGTGTGGTTATCCATGTATATTTGTCTGCAAGCTTTGTTTATGAGCCACACCTATACCTGAACTCTATTGGGAGTATAGGAGAGGTGGACTGACCTGGAAAGGTGCTCATATTTTCAATGCATACTTTAAATTCAACATAGTCTTTACTTGTAGTTGAGGTGTCAATCTTCTCATTAAAGTGTATATATGCAAAATGTTTTTGAAGTTCTGGACAGAGTAGGGTAGGATTAGAACCCCTGTCAAATATGTATTTCTGTCAGTGTCCCCTTTTATTTGTCCTGGTCACCATTGTCACCAATATGGAAAATGATGGAACATCCAAAATATTGAAGTTGTTACCAGAACAAAAGTTGAGGACAAATCTTTCCTTGTTCCTTTTTTAGTTCCCCTCAATTCCTGGTATGTCTCCAGGACAGGAAAGGACATGAAGAAAAATCTTTCCAATGATACACAAATAATAAACTCTTCCTCCCTCTACCTCTTCCTTCTTTTATGTGGATATAGCATGAGAAGAGGCTTATCAGGAGTTTGCAGAGGAATGTGACCCCTGTAGTCTGTTCAATGTGATCAGTTGTTGGGCATAACTAGCATAACAGTCCTGAATCAAAAACCAGTTGCAGGAAGCTTTTAATTATTTAACTACTTACTGTACAAGGATGTCCCTGTATGTCCTTGAGTTGCAATGGTTATTCTGGGATGAGGCCAAAAAAAAGATACCAGGATGATGCTTGTAGCTGCTACAAGCATCATCCTGGTATCTGTTTTTTTTGGCCGGTGATTCTCTTTTTTTTGCAAAAGCAGTCCTAGTGGCTAATTAACCACTGGGTCATTTTTGCAGGTGGCTGGAGGGGGTTCCCCTGCTCAGTCCCTGATGATCTCTATGGTCTAAGAAACCACACGCGATGAGTATTTTGTCACTTCTGGTTTTGGCTTCGTATTTGCTGGTCGGGTGCTGGCCAGTAAAGCAGCCAATCAAACCGATCTGTGTCTGCTCAGCTGCTTTGGAGGCCAGAGGAGAGATCTGAAGTCTAACAGACCTCAGATCTCTCCATAAAGAGGGCCTTTCATGGCCCATACTCTCATAGGGGATGTTGTTCATCCCTTGTGAGAGCAATAAGGTAGATCGAAAATTTTAAAAAAGAAAGAAAGAAACCGTGTAAAAACAAAAATAAAAAAACAAATAATAAAATAATAATAAAAAAATGTAAAGTGCCTGGTAACCTGTAAAGGCTTTTAAAAGCTTCGCATATGGAGCTTTTGACTTTTTAGGTACTGTAATTTTAAAGATTGACAAGTTTGGTATCTATTTAATCTGCATAACATCATATTTTATATTTTACCAAACAGTTGGATATTATATTGTGTTTTGTGTATTAAAGCTCATTAAATTATATATGTTTTTTAACCTCTTGCCTACCAGGCACTTATACTCCCTTCCTGCCAATTTTCAGCTTTCAGTGCTGTCGCACTTTGAATGCCAATTGCGCGGTCATGCAACACTGTACCCATATGAAATGGTTAGCATTTTTTTCACACAAATAGAGATTTCTTTTGGTGGTATGTACTTGCCACTGGGTGGTTTTTTTTTTTATAAACAAAAAAAAGCAAAAATTTTGAAAAAAAGGTTTTTCTTTGTTTCTATTATAAAATTTGGCAAACAGGTAATTTTTCTCCTTCACTGATGTGCATTGATGAGGCTGCACTGATAGACAGCACTGATAGACAGCACTGATGGTCACTGATAGGCGGCACTGATGGGTACTGATAGGCGGCACTGATATGCAACAATGATGGGTACTGATAGACAGCACTGATGGGTGGCACTGACAGGTGGCACTGCTGGGCACTGACAGGTGGCACTGCTGGGCACAGGTGAGTGGCACTACTAGGCACTGATGGGTGGCACTACTAGGTACTGATGGACACAGGTGGGTGGCACTGCTGGGCACTGCTGAGCACAGATGGGTGGCAGTGGTGGGTGGCACTGCTGGGCACTGATCATCAGGGCACTGATGATCAGTGCCCTGATGATTGGTGCTAATCTGTCCTCTGACAATTGGCAGTACTTTCCTCACGCTGTGACAGCGTGATGAAAGTGCAGCCGATAACTGGCAACTGCATTTTCTGGTGATCTGCTGTGTCATTGGACATGGCTGATCACATGGTGAAAGGCTGCTGTGGTTGGCTTTTTACCACATCACATGATCAGCTTGTCCGTAGGGTGTGTGGGAGGGTGTGTTCTGGGAGGACATCATAGGATGTCCTCCCAGAACTGGCCGGCCGCAGTGTAGCCGTCATTCGGCTATCTGCGGTCGGCAAGTGGTTAAAAATTGCATTTGAAATACCACTACACAAATATCGTGTGACATAAAAATATGCAGCATACACATTTTATTCTCTAGGGACTCTAGGGACATGTTGGAGAGAAGTATTAGAATAGGCTTTGGAGGCTCCTACTGTACTTTTTTTGCACTTTTTTTAAACAATGTTTTTTTTCTTTTTTAGAAATTTGTTCTTACAAAAGCAATATAGAAACATAGAAAAGTGATGACAGAAAAAGACCAAGTGGTTCATCGGGTCTGCCCTTGTTTTGTAATTTATACATGGTGTTGTATTTTTTTAGTTTTTTTTTTTGGTTTTCGTTAGCATTTTTGTCTGTGCATAGATCTATGTTTGTCCCAAGCATGTTTGAAGCCACTTACTGTTGACTGACTCACTACCTGTGCTGGAAGTCTATTCCAAGCATCAACTACCCTTTCAGTAAAATAATGCTTTCTAAGATTAGTTTTGAACTTTCCTCCTGTTCGTTTGAGGGCATGTCCCCGTGTTCTTGATCTTGGTTTCATATATCACTTATATATCATTCATTTATCCTGCCTTCTTGGGGGGAGGCCGGCTCCGAGGATGGTCGTGTGAGAGACAGAGCTCCGTCCATCTGTCAGCAGAGACACCGCACACACCGACAACGGAGAGATAAGAGTGACTCAAAATTACACATAAGGGTACATTAACCCCTCATCTACTATGCCACAGAGGAGGAAAGCCCCAGGACAACCAGGGAAGCTGACAAGCTTCTTCCCTGCTGTCCCCTCATGCAGCCAAGATGGCGCCAGCTGCAGCATGAATAGAGAGCCTGTGACAGAGACAGCACAGCACCTGGATCCCAGATTAAGAGCACCACTGTACCCAGGAGACCCGGGTGAGTCCTCTCCACCCCTGTCTCCCACCACAAGCAGCCCTGCTTAATCAAGACCCAGATTGGATACTGAATCCACTCCTGACAACCAACTCTTTATTTCACAAATTCTACCGCAAAATTCTGCTCCATCTTTAATTGAATCTTTCCCTGCTTCTGACCAACACTGAGATATTTATGAAAAACATGCTTCTTTCTCTGCGTCAAACACTCCACACTGATCTTACAGCATCACTATCCCAAATCTCTAATGTGGTACAACAACAAGAACACCGCATACGCCATATTGAAAACAAAATGGGAGAAATGTTCACAGCCCATAATGACTTGATTGACGCACACGCAGACCATGAAGCTGATGTTGAACAAATAAACCTGAAATTAGCTGATTTAGAAGACCAATACAGACGCAATAACATCAAATTTAGAGGCATACCTGAATCAATTATTAACGATACCCTGACTCTATATCTCCAACAATACATCAAAATCCTCATTCCCTCACTCATGGATATGGAACTCGCCATAGATCGGGTGCACAGAATACCCAAGCCAACTTTCTTACCATAAATAGTGCAGCCCTATAAATGTGGTGCAAATTAAAAGGCAAAGTGTAATCCAAATGACTAAACGTACAATAAAGCCTCTCTCAGAGGCAGCACAGAATTTGCTACAATGGCTTCTAATCACTACAGTCTCAGCCAGCGAGGGAGACACAGGCAAGCCAGGCTAACCAGGGCAGGCACTAGCCGAGCACCAGGCTTTGTGACACCGGGGTACACCACACACACCAGGACAGGCACGGGAGATCCTACAAGCAACTTCAAGGATTCCAGTGAGGGGAGATCCTGTACCCAGGCAACCGGCATCCACCTATTCCTTAAGGGGACCTCTGGCCAGCTGGATCTTCTTCTTACCATCCTGTGTGTTTCCACCACCATTACCCACTTGGAGGGAGGATTATCTCCGTGTGTTCCTGACCAGACCCAACCATCTAGTGAGAAGACATCTTCCCTTATCCCAGACCAGATCCTAAAGGAGGCTTCTGTGGTTTTTACTCATTGCACATTTACATTGTGCATCTGGTGAGTGCACAATCTCTCTATATTGCTTGGAACAACATCACGGATTATAAGGAGAGCACTATATAAACTATTTAGTAGCCTCTAGTGAAAATACGGAACATTTGTTTTTTCAATATTTTTCTATCCTTTGCTAATTGACTACTTTATTGTACGTCTAGTCATTTGGATTACACTTTGCCTTTTAATTTGCACCACATTTATAGCGCTGCACTATTTTTTATATATTCTGTATAGGGCTTTATCTGGTTTCCTTGAGTGTCCAGCAGCTTACCCTACAGAGCGCTCACTTTTATTGCTATTCTTTACCTTTAACTTTCTTACCAGCCTCTATTCCCAGAGATGTACTGGCACGTATACACTTTTACCATGTAAAAGAGAAAATAATGTCAACAGCCAGAAATCCTCCACCCTTTCTGCCATCACACTCAAATATCAAATTATTCGCTGAATTATCCAAAGCCACACTCCTCAACCGCAAAAAGCTCGTTACCATAACCAAAGCTCTGAGGAACCATGGGATAGGTTATCAATGGGGCTTCCCCACAAAGCTTTCCATTAAACAACATGGGAAAATATACACCATCAAAAATCTAGAAGCAGGCATCGATCTCCTAAAAAACTGGAACATAATACCGGTGGAATCTCAACACTCCACTCCTCCCAACCAATGGATGCTGAGTGGTCCTGATTCTACAAGCCCTCATACTACTAAACACCCGCCATCTTGGGCACTCTCTCCCTTACCTAACCAACTGCTGGCAAACGGCCCCAAATCGAACATTTTCAAGTTACAAGAGACTTTTCAGCATGACCTCTCTTATGGTCTATGCATGTTCAAACCCCCCTGTTATACAGTAGCAATTCACGCTACTCAGGTTACTTGCACTTCTCGCAAGTCTTTTTTTACCCTCTCTACCCTTCCCCCCCCCTCCTACACCACCAGTCAACGGAATCACTCCACCATTCAACTACCATCTCCGACATCACCAGCAAAACTCCACCTGATCCAACGATTGTTCCATAACTAACACATCCTGTGTATGGAAGACCACCACCTATAGGTACAACACATGTACCTTCTCATCAAGATAAGAAATTACTCTCCTACTCACTAACTCCAATCAAAATCTTATCAAATGAATAAAATATCATCTCTTAATGTTCGCGGTCTAAACTCCCCCTTTAGGAGGTCCCTACTCCTGAAAGAAACTCGCTCCTTACATGCTGATATACTTTTTCTACAGGAAACACACTTCGCGACAATCAAAATCCCTAAATTCCACCTCCAACATTTCTCCCATATATACATGGCAACGAACCCTAAAAAGAAAAATGGTGTCATTACAGCCATAAAAGACTCTATCCAATTCAACATATCTCAGAAACAATAGACCGTCAAGGTCAATACCATATCCAGATCTGCAAACTCAACAAAATTATACACACCCTAGTCAACGTCTATGGCCCTAACTCCAAACAATTACAATTCTACAACAGACTTCAATCAATTATCTCCTCCCAAAAACAAGGCAGACTCCTCATAGGCAGTGACTTCAACATCATTGGCAACCCACTTCTGGACTCTTCTTCAAACGATCTTCCAAACAGAATTTCAATTTCTTCATAACAATGATCTCTGACATTTGGCGATGCCAACACAGCACGGAAAGAGATTACACCTACTACTCTCCATCCCACCTATCCTACTCCAGAATTGACTTTTTTTTAATCACAGACAAATGGACCCTACAATGCATAACCTCCTCATCAATTTTTACCATAACATGGTCAGATCACGCTCCAATCAACATTACCCTAGACAACCAGCAATACTCCTCGATACCCCGAATCTGGAGACTAAATTCATTGTTACTGAAGAACCCAGATGAAAAGAAGCACATACTAGATGCACACAATATGTTTTTTGAACTTAATGACACACCTGACATTTCTATTTCCACACTATGGCCCGCTTACAAAGCCTACATGAGAGTTATCCTCATACAATTAAACTCCCGCATCACAAAACAACGAACCCAACAAATTGACCAACTCCTTGCATCTATTAAACTAAAAGAAGACCAAAACAAAAAAAATCCCAACCCCTCCACATCTTCCTCCCTCACCTCAGATAGAAATAAACTAAGAGCCCTTCTACTATATAAATATATCAATCTGCAAAAAATGAAAGCAAAATTCTATTCCTTAGGCAACAAAGCAAGCTCACTACTAACTAAACTAATCAAACAAAGACGCTTAAAAACCAAAATCCCTCTAGTCAAACATCCAACTACTCACACGTCTCTCACAAACCCACAAAAAATAGCAATTGCCTTCGCGACATACTACCAAAAATTATACAATCTCCAAAATTTCTTGACACCATCAAACTACCCCAACTCACTTCAGACCAACTCACTACTATCTCTACCCCAATTTCCCCTGCGGAAATAGAAAAAACCATTAAAGCTTTACCACTCAACAAATCACCAGGAAACGATGCTTTCACCAATGAATTTTACAAATCATTTGCCCCTGACCTTTCAACATTTCTGACCAAGCTTTTTAACCATGCAGCCTCTACCAGGTAAAGATCCTCTAAATGTCCAGAATTATAGACCAATATCACTACTCAACACAGACATAAAGCTATATGCTAAAATAATAGCCGAAGACTCCTCCCCTATCTACCTACATTAATCCACCCAGACCAAGTAGGATTCATCCCCAGTCGCCAAGCTCCTGACGCAACTAGGAGAATCATATCTCTTCTCCATAACCTAGAATTCACCAAACAGCCCTCCATACTACTATCCTTAGACGCGGAGAAAGCATTCGATCGAATACACTGGCAGTTTATGCGTTTAACCCTACAAAAATTTGTCATTATGGATTGGAGGTTATCAGTCATCCTTTCCCTCTACTCCAATCCCTCTGCCAAAGTATTAACAGATGGAACACTATCAGATCCCTTGAACATCACAAACGGCACCAGAAAAGGTTGCCCCTTATCCCCCATAATATTTAAACTACTTATTGAACCCTTAGCTTCAAAACTAAGAAATGACCCATCATTTTAAGGAATTACCCACCTCCACACAGAACACAAAATCAGTTTATTCGCAGACGACATCATACTAATGATAACCAACCCACATAATTCTCTCGAATTTGTTCAATTCTCCAAAATTATTCGGAAGTTTCCTATTACAAACTTAACGAACCTAAATCCTCAATCTTAAATCTCCACACAACTATCCATACCCAAACATCACTAGCCAAACAATTTCCCTTCTCCTGGGAACAACACAACATACCCTATTTAGGAATTAAACTCACCGCAACAATAGACCAATTATACCCTGCAAATCATAAATTACTACTTGAATCTATTCCACGAGAAATCTCAGCACTCCATACATCAACACTCTCCAAACTGGGACGAGTAGCGACTCTGAAAATGTTCATATTACCAAAAATTCTATACATATTCCGCACTCTCCCTAGTCCCAATATCTTCTTCTCTAAACTACAAACAGTCTTCTCTAAATTCCTCTGGAATTCTAAAAAACCCCAGATGTACTACAGATCTACTATTATGTCCAACATCCAGAGGAGGAGCAGGCCTTCCACACTTAAAATCGTACTACAATTCGACTCTTCTTGACCAAATATACTTTTGGTGGCACCCAACAAAAGAAAAATTATGGTCTACCATGGAAACACTCCCATTGCTCCCACTTTTACCTCGAAACATACTCTTCACACCTCAAATACCCCAAACCAAATACCTACTTAAACACCCTTGCATCCAAGCCTCTCTCCAAGCCTGGTACAACCTTACAACTACTAAATTTGAAAATACCAAACACATACCCACCCAAATCAATATACTACACCTCATCACTCCATCCATAACTCTATTACAATGGGAAAAATCCGGCCTAACCGACATAAAATATCTCTACACAAATCACAATTTGGAATCGTTCCAGACTCTCCACGATAAATTTAATCTACCCGCAACTGAATACTTCACCTACCTGAGAATAGCTCACTGCTTACGAACAATAAATATTCCTCATTTTATGAAAGTTCCTACCACCGCATACCAATTTTGTAACAAAACAAAATATCCAGGTAAAGGTATCTCTACCTTTTACACACTAATAGTAGACTCACTATTCACCCTACAATCTTCCTCCTTAATTAACTGGGAAAAAAAGTCTCCTACAGCCAATACTTCCACACTTGTGGGAAAAAACCTTCACCATCACCTATAGAGACTCATGATGTAGTTCTCATTGGGAATCGTACCTAAAAATACTACATCAATGGTACTTAACACCCGTTAAACTTTCACTATATTATCCACAACACTCCTCCTCCTGTTGGAGACAATGGGGAGAAATAGGATCAATGCTCCATACACTATGGACATGCAAATCACTCAAATCCTTCTGGAATAGCGTCTTCCAAATGCTCTCAACATTAGCTAAAACTCCAATAACCCCAAACGCTGCTCTAGCACTCCTCCATATTGGAATCAAAGATTTCCCTCGAGACTCCCATACCATTATTATCCACACATTATCGGCAGCTAAAATAAACATAACTAAATTATGGAACACTACTAAATCCCCTTCTCTTACTTCACTGATAACAGATCTTAACTTCCAATGTGATATGGAAAAAAGATCTGCCCTAAACAATTCTACCTAGCACACATTTAAGCTCCATTGGTCTCAATGGTTACAATACCCAAACTGCTCCGTAAAATTCTGATAAATTCACTATAAAATACCTTGACCCATCTGCCTAGACTGGTGCACTTACCCTTCCCTTCCCTCTCCCCTATTTCCCTACTCCTTGTTCTCCACCCCCTATAGATCTCTTCTACAACCTTACATGGTTCAGAATATACTAAGCATTCCTCTCATGCCAAC
Source organism: Staurois parvus (assembly GCF_062004578.1). NCBI lineage: Eukaryota > Metazoa > Chordata > Amphibia > Anura > Ranidae > Staurois > Staurois parvus. Next base: position 4,978,746 of record NW_028318199.1, on the reverse strand, counting down.
GCCACTTATTCTAGTATTACCCCCAGCCCAATTGTGGTGAAAATATTGTTTTGTTTACTTTCCTGTACTGCATTATTTCTAACTGAACCGTATTTACCTACAATGTCTTGTTATTAAAACTATAATAAAAACTATTGAAATTAAAATCCTGCCTTCTTGAACCTTATTCACCCCCTTGATGTATGTAAAGGTTTCAGTTATGTCTCCCCTTTTCCTTCTTTCTTCTAGACTGTACAAAAGTTCCCAAAGTCGCTCATGATATATTTTATCCCCCAGCCAACATTTCTGTTTTAAAAATCCTTTTTTAATTGGTCTTATGTAATATTCTAATTTTATGAGATACTGAATTTTGAATTTTCACTAGCTGTAAGCCATAATCATCAAAATTAAAAGAAAAAAAATGCTTGAAATATCTCACTGTGTGTAGTGAAGCTACAGTTGCAAGAAAAAGTATGTGAATCCCTTGGGATTACGTGAACTTTTGCATGAATTGGGCATAAAATGTGCTCTGAACGTCATCTAAGTCACAACAATAGAAGAACACAGTCTGCTGAACATAATACTACACAAACATTAGATGTTGCCATGGTTTAATTGCACATAACATGTAAACATTCACAGTGCAGGGAGGAAAAAGTATGTGAGGCCCTAGCTTAATGACTTCTCCCAGAGCTAATTGGAGCCAGGAGTGAGCCAACCTCGACTCCAATCAGTGTGATGATATTGGATGTGTTGCTGACAGCTGTCCTGCCCTTAAAAAACACACACCTGTTTTGGGTTTACTGGTTTCAAGAAGCCCTGTCTGATGTGAACCATGCCTCGCAGAAAAGAGCTCTCTGAAGACCTACGATCAAGAATTGTTGACTTGCATGAAGCTGGAAAGGGTTACAAAAGTATCTCCAAAAGCCTTGATGTTTATGTGTCCACAGTAAGACAGACTGTCTACAAATGGAGAAAATTTAGCACTGTTGCTACTCTCCCTAGGCGTGGTCGTCCTGTAAAAATGACTGCAAGAGCACAGCGCAGAATGCTGCATGAGGTAAAGAAGAATCCCAGAGTGTCAGCTAAAGACCTACAGAAATCTCTGGCACATACTAACATTTTTGTTGACACATCTACAATAAGGAAAACATTAAACAAGAATGGAGTACATGGGAGGACACCACGGAGGAAGCCATTGCTGTCCTAAAAGAATACTGCAGCACGTTTGAAGTTTGCAAAAGAGCACCTGGATGTTCCACAGCACTACTGGCAAAATATACTGTGGACAGATGAAACCAAGATTGAGTTGTTTGGGAAGAACACACAACACTATGTGTGGAGAAAAAAAGGCACAGCACACCAACATCAAAACCTCATCCCCACTGTAAAACATGGTGGAGGGAGCATCATGGTTTGGGGCTCCTTTGCTGCCTCAGGGCCTGGACGGATTGTTGTCATTGATGGGAAAATGAATTCCAGAGTTTATCAAGACATTTTGCAGGAAAACGTACGACCATCTGTCCGCCAACTGAAGCTCCGCAGAGGATGGGTGATGCAATAGGACAATGACCCAAAGCATACAAGTAATTCAACAAAACAATGGCTGCAACAGCACAGAATATTCCTTCTGGAGTGGCCCAGTCAGAGTCCTGACCTCAACCCGATTGAAATGCTGTGGCATGACCTTAAGAGAGCGATTCACACCAGACATCCCAAGAATATTGCTACAATGAAACAGTTTTGTGAAGAGGAGTGGTCTAAAATTACTCCAGATCATTGTGCAGGTCTGATCTGCAACTACAGGAAACGTTTGGAATGAGGTTATTGCTGCCAAAAGAGGCTTAACCAGTTATTAAGTCCAAAGGTTCACATACTTTTTCCTCCCTGAACTGTGAATGTTTACATGTTATGTGCAATTAAACTATGGCAACATCTAATGTTTGTGTAGTATTATGTTCAGCAGACTGTGTTCTTCTATTGTTGTGACTTAGATGACGTTCAGAGCACATTTTATGCCCAATTCATGCAAAACTCCACGTAATCCCAAGGGGTTCACATACTTTTTCTTGCAACTGTATATAATATATGAGTTTCACTTTTTGAATTGAATTACTGAAATTAATTAACTTTTTGCTGAAACTCCAGTTTATTGAGATGCACCTGTATTTGTTTTTGTTCCACTTAAAACAAGTTGGTAATTAAGTTGCCACCTCATCCCTTTAAAACAGAACACATATTATTTACACAGGTTCTGTAGCTGATTATGTTGGTAATTAAAGCCTTATCTGCATTAAATTAGTCTCAGAACCTGTGTAATTTATGTGTTCAGTTTTAAAGGGATGATGTGGCAACCCTAATGGTGATATTAAAATAAGGCTATACAGCCTTAACATTACCTGTCCTTAAAAGTAAAAAAATTTTGGGCGGACAGATTGGTGCACATAAGAAAATATACCACACCATGCAACTCAAAGAACTCAAGCGTCATTTGATTCAGTTATAAACTCAATCACCAAAATATATCATCAAAAAATCTCGAGTCACATGTCGCATGCAGCCTTCCCTCCCCTTTTTGCTCATGTTTGTGACAGATTTACTTTAATAAATGTGAACAGTTATAAAATGGACCCAGCTGTTACAACAAGGAGAATCAAAAGTAACACACCTACAGGTATCCTAATACATTGAAATATTCAGCTATCAATATTATAACTTACTTGTAAGGTTAGATGTGATTTATCCATGTCTCCCCAGCTAAGGATCCAAATTTGATCATGGGATTTGTCATACAATAATTTTGCTGGATAGGGTTCAACATCTATTGTCTTTGAGAAACATAGAAATAAATAATTCAATTATTCAAATAATCATTCAATGTTAAATTTACCATGTTGAAAATATTCACTTACATTGTACAAACTATCACTGTGGCAACATTAGATGCTGGATTTCTGTAATACCTAAAAGGTGTTATGGACAACACAAAATATACCAGCTTGTATAATCTTACGCAGTAATGGATGCACCAAAATACAGTGAATGCAAATTGAAGGGAACAATTGCAACCTTGTTTTCTACCTTCCAGTACACTTAAATTTGTAGCCCATATAAAAAATAAGGAAAAAACAAGTAGACGTAACCTAATATGTTTACTCACTGGAGATTACTTTTAATATCACACTTAAATAGAAAAAATATCACATAGACACAGGTAGAGTGGCTAACTCATTCTCATTAGTTTTGAAAGTTTAATTGACTATGAAAAAGACAAATAAGGAATAGAACTTATAATGTATCAGTACTCTAATGACTATATATACACAGTATGTACAGGAAACATACCTGTTTAATTTTCTGCATTTGAATATCAATGATTAAAACCTTGTTCTGTGTTGGCTGTGCAACATAAATATATTTCTCTCTCACATTAACTGCTGAAGACCATAGGCATATTTGATCTGGTTCACCTTGCATTTTTGGGCATATTTCATCCTATGCGGAAAAAAAACATTAGCTGTATTAAACAACCAATTATGACAAAACATTTCAAATATGTTTCAGTGGGAGATATTGGAAATAAAAGCAATAATGGAGCATATGCTTAGTCTAGGGTATTAGGCAAAAGTTATTAGCAATGGTCCACAAAAGTGTTTTTTTTTTTTTGTATTAACAATTTTTATTGGTTTTCATGTGAGTACAAACAGTATATTTTTAAAAAAGATAAGGAAAAAAAAAAAAAGCATATCAGAAAGGTACATCAATGGTAAAACTACATATGATCAGGACCAGTGGAATCATATAATAACAGTGCGAAAGTAATCAGGGTCTTACATTTTGGGCCGGCATAGAGGAAATGAAGGTATCCCACGGGAGCCAAATCATCTCAAACACAGCAAACGAACAATTATGTAATGCAGTCAAATATTCCATCTGTCTTACATCAGCAATAAGTTTGTACAAAATCGGCAATGAAGGGGGAGTAGAAGATAACCAACACATAGGAATGCTTCTCCTGGCCGCGGTCAGAACATGTACAGCAAGTTTTCTAGCTGGTTTAGGTAGACCCGGGAATGGCAAGCCCAGTAAAAAATGCAGTGGGTCAAATGGGAGAGAGATATGCAACAACGATTGCAACAAGGAGCGGACCTCTTCCCAAAAAGGGGCAATGGAGCTGCATGTCCAAAAGATATGGTAGAGAGAACCAAGATCTCTACTACAGCGCCAGCAGGCAGGAGAAGCATTCGGATTATAAGCATGAAGAACTTCAGGTGTTTTGTACCATAACATCATGATCTTGTATATATTTTCCCTAAAAACCACACAGACAGAAGATCTAGATGCATTTTCCCAGATTTTCTTCCACGTTAATAAATCAATATCACGTTGTACAAATTGAGACCACCTACGCATGTAAAGGTGAGTGTCATTGGATAAAGGGGGGGCATCCATAAGGAGTTTATAAGTATTAGAGATAATACCCCTTTGGTGGGGACCCTGCATACATAAACGTTCGAAGGGAGTAGGCTTCCCCAGGATCAATGAGGGTGATAAGGTAGAAAAGAAATGGCGTATTTGAAGGTATATATATAGGTGATGAGGAGGTAGAGGAGCCTTTTTCTGAAGATCCGGGAATGAGTGTAACTTACGAGTCACCGGGTGTACCAAGTGACGCAATTGAAAAAGGTTAGCTACTACCCAAAGAGACATCCGGGACATGGCCATATTATCTGGAAGATTAGGGTTATAGAGGATATTTGTCAGTGGGGAGCAATCAGAGGCCAGTGTAAATTTAGCCTTACATTTCTGCCAAACAGTCAGTGAAAAATGCATGGGACCAAGGAATAGGTGGCGGAAGGAAGAGACATCCACTGCTGAGGTCGACCAAAGGAGGGAACATGGATGAGCTGGGGACAGTTGCAATGATTCGATCTCAGTCCATGTGTTGGGAGGATGGTGGGTGGACCATGACATGAGAAAACGAAGGTGAGTTGCATAGTAGTATGTTATTATGTCCGGCGCCCCCAATCCCCCCCTAGAACGCGGGGAGAGCAGAACAGAACGTGCAATCCTGTGCCGCTTATTGTGCCAAATAAAATGTAGGAAAGATTTCTGAAGGGAGTGAAGTTTGGACATAGGAACGGGGACGGGGAGAGTTGCAAACAGGTATAAAAGTTTGGGTAACACGGTCATTTTTAAGACGTTGATGCGTCCGAGGAAAGAGATGGGCAAGGTATCCCAATGTTTCAGAGAGCGAGAAATTGCTATAAATAGTGGGGGGAAATTGGCCTCGTATATGGATTGGTAAGAGGAAGTAAGATTAGTACCTAAATATTTTAAAGAGTGGGTGCACCACCGGTAGGGAAAGGCTTGCTGAAGCGAGGTTAGAACAGCAGATGGAACATGTATTGGGAGTGCCTCAGTTTTGGACGTGTTGACTTTGTAGCCTGATATAGCCCCAAATTGTTTCAGAGTCTCATGCAAAATCGGTAAGGAGGTGTGGGGGCTCGTAAGTGTGAGGAGGATGTCATCTGCAAATAACGATAACTTGTACTCATGGGAATGGGATTGTACCCCGCGAATATCCGGATTCGACCTGATGGCGATGGCTAATGGTTCCAGACAAAGAATGAACAGCAAGGGAGAGAGTGGGCAACCCTGACGTGTGCCGTTTGACATCTGAAAGGGAAGTGAAAGAAAAGAAGCTAATCTGACCTGCGAGAAGGGGGATGAATAAAGGGCCTTCAAGGCTGCTACAAATGGGCCTCTAAAACCAAATCTCTCCAAGACCATGAACATATAAGGCCAACTTAAACGGTCGAAAGCTTTTTGAGCATCTAAGCTCAATAACACAGCAGGGGTAGAGGATCGGTTAACCAAGTCAACCAGATCAATAGATCTCCTGGTATTATCTGCAGCATGTCTGGCAGGTACAAAGCCCACTTGGTCCCTATGTATGAGTATGGAAATAATTCCGGACAGTCGGTTGGCCAAAATTTTAGTGAAAATCTTATAATCGGAATTAAGTAGGGCAATGGGGCGGTAGTTGTCTACAATAGAGTGATCCTTATCGGGTTTAGGGATAACCGAGATATATGCACGGGAGAATTCAGTCTGGGGTGTGACCCCCTTGAAAAGATCTCGATAAAAAGAGAGGAGATGAGGTGCCAGAATACCAATAAAAGATTTATAATAGGAGTAGGGCAATCCATCCGGTCCCGGGGCTTTACGAGAAGGGAGATGTTTAATTGTGTCCAGTAATTCCTCTAGCGTAATGTCAGCATTAAGGGTGGCAATGTCTGAAGGTGATATTTTCGGAAGTGACAAAGGGTCAAAAAAATTATCAAACGATGACTGTGTGAGGGGCGGGTGAAGGTCTGGGATCAAACAGTTATACAGTTTCCCATAGAATGAGCCAAAAAGGGTTGCCATATCCCGAGGGTCATAGGTAGGGCTTCCATTTGGCTGTATTAAAAGCTCAGGCACCGTAGAAGGGGACTGAGCTTTGAGTCGATTGACTAACATACGATGGGGTTTGTTGGAAAATTCATAAAATTTCTGCTTAACCCAGAGGAGGGATTGTGCAGTCTTACTGGAGTCGAGAACTTTAATTCGGTCCCGTAGAGATGTTACCCTCTGGAGCCCAGAAATGGATGGCTTGGCCAGTAACCGTCGTTCCGCAAAAGATAGCTGATGTATAAGAGAGGCCCTAGCACTCGCCGAGGACTTTTTTAAACGAGAACCCATAGAAATACAGAGTCCTCGAAAGACCGCCTTATGGGCCTCCCACAGAGTTGAGGAAGAGGCAACGGAGCCAACATTGTGTGTAAAGTAGGTATCAAGTCCCTGCGACAGTTCATCTCTAAAATGGTCTGTGGAAAGAAAGGTCTCATTAAGGCGCCAATGACATGGTTTGGGTATAACAGGAGGAAAAAAAAGGTTTAAAGTCAAAGAGGCATGGTCAGACCAAGTGATGGGGTTGATTTCAGAAGAAACCAGAAGTGAAAGCAGTGGGGCAGAGATGAAAAAATGATCTAGACGAGAGTAACTACGGTGAGGGGTGGAGTAGAAAGTGAATTGTTTATGAAGGGGGTGTTTAATCCGCCAGGCGTCGAAGAGACGATGCTCCCTTATCAGTCTACGAAAAGATTTTGAAGAGGAGCATTGCCGCCTCGAGGGGGTGGACTCAAAAAGAACCTTCCTGTCTTTATGGGGGGAAAAAATCAAATTAAAATCACCCCCAACAATCACCTGCGAAGTGGAAATGGAATCTAGGTCAGCGAGTGTTTGGGAAAGGAACTGCAATTGACCCGTATTTGGGGCGTATAAATTCAACAGAACAAGGGGGGTGTCACCAAGCATACATTCCAAAATAATAAAGCGACCCTGTTGGTCAACCTTGGAGGAAACAACCCGAAGGGAGCAGTGTGACCTAATCAAAATTGCCACCCCGGCCTTCCCGGAAGGATCAAAGGCCGAATAGGCTTGGGAAAAAAATCTTGAGGCAAAACGAAAGGAGCCAGATGATTTGAAATGGGTCTCTTGGACAAAAATAATGTCTGCTCCTGAGGATCGAAATTCCTTCAAAGCCATCCACCGTTTTTGAATGGAGTTGAGGCCCTTAACATTATACGACAGAAACCTCAAAGCCATTATGAAATAACAACAACTGAACTACATGTATTACCATGACAAATGAGTGAAATACCATTGATGTAGTAGAATAGAAAACAAAAAACATAAAACAAGCAAATAACACAAAAGAAAAGAATATACAGTGAAAAACAGGTATCCGCAAGGATATAAACTTGGGAACGTCAACTAAGTCCAAGTCGTCTAGGCCAATGGCTAGACAAGATCGGGGGTAGCACGACATCCGACACAACCGGGAGGTCGTCAAACCCGGCCAGGAGAAACAGAAGCAAAAAATGCACCCAACAAGGGTTTGGCCGGCCAAAATGACAAAAATTTCATACATGATATAAAAACCATGTATGAAACAGGAGAGAGAGAACAGCACCAGATTAGCCACAGAAGGTCACCCCTGAGAATCATCAGGCAGGTGGATCACTTGATCGAGAAGAACGCGGACGTTGCGGGGTGCGTGAGAGTCTCTTCCGACCTCCGCGGACTGGTGTCCAGATCTTGTTGGGGGTGGCGGAAGGACGGGATGGGGTAGGCGGCAAAGAGGACACATCATCCGATAAAGGTGGAAGTCCCAACTGTTTTAGGAAAGAGTCCGCTCCATGAAGATCCCGGAGAACAACTTGAGTATTGTCCCTAGAAACGACCAGCTTGAAGGGAAACCCCCAACGATACAGGACACGATGTTGCTGAAGGTGTGTGGTGATCGGCTTCAGAGCACGCCGTTTGGCAAGAGTAATCGGAGAAAGATCGCAGAAGAGTTGGAGTCTGTCACCTTTAAATTCCAAAGAGGATTTGTGGCGAACCGATGATAGTAAGGCTTCTTTGCTTTGAAAGTAGTGGAAACGGACTATAACGTCGCGTGGCCTGGAGCCCTCAACAGGTTTAGGGCCCAGAGAGCGATGAGCCCTGTCCATTCGCCAGTCTGCCTCTGGGATCATGGGAGCAGTTGCGATGAAGAAGGACAGTAGGTGGCGGTGTAGTTGTGCATCAGCAATAGATTCGGCCATACCGCGAATACGGATATTTTGGCGCCGTTCCCTGTTTTCCAGGTCTTCTTGTTGGAGCTGCATTTGGGACATGGAGTGTTTCAGATATGCGTTATCTTCCTCCAAGACATGAACGTATTGCACCAAATCATCAAACTTGTTTTCCAGTTTATCCGTGCGGTCTCCAATCTGGGCTATTTCCCCTCTGAGATCTATAGCCAATTTACCAACTTCAGCAGTTATGGAGGCGGTGATATTACGTAAAAAGATTTGCAACTTATCGTCCAACGCAGAAATTGTAAGTGTAGAGGACAATATAGCCTGCTGAGGGTTTTGGCTAGGGGGAGGAAGATACCCTGGTGTAGGGTGGTCCATAACCCCTCCTGCTGTGGCTTGGGAATCAGAATCCTCCCTGTGGGGATGGATCAGAGCAGAGGCTGTCAGCTGCTCTGTTATAATGCAGGGTGCAGTACCCTCCGCGGCCACCGGGGGCCCGGGAGCCTCCATTTGTGGATGGATCAGAGCAGAGGCTGTCAGCTGCTCTGTTAGAGTGCAGGGTGCAGTACCCTCCGCGGCCACTGGGGGTCCGGGATCGTTCCTCGGACTCCTGACACTACTTGAGGCCGGGGATTGCGGCCTAGTCAAAAATCGTCAGAGCGGCGAGGGCCGCGGATCCTGCGGCTGCGGGGAGGGGGGCTTCCAGCGCCCTATCTTCCCCATGGAAGCCTCTCCCTTATGCTGGGCCGGGTGCTTGTACTGTGTGACTCACCCGTAGCAGAGAATATGCCGTGGAGCGGAGCGGGTGAGTCACTACTGGCCGGGGATGAGCGGAGCTCAGCAATCCGCGTCCGACATCATCCCTGGTCGCGCATGCGCCCCCAGAAGTGTTTTAATAGATATGCTTTAACTTACTTTTGCTTTTTGGTTACCCCATGCTTAAAGTAAATCTAAACCCAGTTTGCTAAAACCTCATATAACCGTCAACACCTTAATGTAATTTCTCAAGTTTTTCGCAATATGTTCAGGCACTTCTGAATATGGGCTGCCAACGTTGTCCTTGTTACATATATTCTTGTCGGAAACTACCTGTGGCTGTGACAATAAACATTGTACAACCATGGTACTCCATTGCCAGTTAGGAAGCTAGTCACGAGTAATGATGTGCAGAAGATGCACATAATTATCCATTTGCCGCCCGCCCTATGGCTGAATGGCGGCCGGCAAATGTCATCAGCGTTCCGGGTGGATGCCATATGGTGCCCTCCCGCACATGCGCAGATTGCGCTCCTGCAGAGCCGCGCAGCGGCGCGATCTGTCACCGGCCGTGTACCTCGGACACGGCCGATGACAGATCTGAGTATCGGCCCCTGTTGCCGGTACCATGTGACCTGGTGTGATCAATCACAGCAGGTCACATGACAGTTGTATACAATGGATGTCTTCATTCATGCCATCCATTGTATACTAGTGTCTAGCTGTGAATGGTCACAGCTAATCACATGCACATGTCATGTGATTAGCAGTGGCCAAATCACAGCTAAGCACAAAAAAAAAAAAACCCTGAATGAATCGATGTCATTCAGGTACAGTGGGGATCGAAAGTTTGGGCACCCCAGCTAAAAATTTGTATTAATGTGCATAAAGAAGCCAAGGAAAGATGGAAAAATCTACAAAAGGCATCAAATTACAGATTAGACATTCTTATAATATGTCAACAAAAGTTAGATTTTATTTCCATCATTTACACTTTCAAAATAACAGAAAACAAAAAAATGGCATCTGCAAAAGTTTGGGCACCCTGCAGAGTTAATATCTTGTACTGCCCCCTTTGGCAAGTATCACAGCTTGTAAACGCTTTTTGTAGCCAGCCAAGAGTCTTTCAATTCTTGTTTGAGGTATCTTTGCCCATTCTTCCTTACAAAAGTCTTCCAGTTCTTTGACATTTCTGGGCTGTCTGTCACGCACTGCTCTTAGATAATAGATTTTCAATTATGTTGAGGTCAGGAGATTGTGAAGGCCATGGCAAAACCTTCAGTTTATGCCTCTTGATGTAATCCCCGGTGGATTTCGAGGTGTGTTTAGGATCATTATCCATTTGTAGAAGCCATCCTCTCTTTAACTTCAGCTATTTCACAGGTGGCATCAAGTTACCATCCAAAATTTGCTGAAATTTTATTGAATCCATTTTTCCTTCTACTCGTGAGATGTTCCCTGTGCCACTGGCTGCAACACAACCCCAAAGCATGATTGATCCAACAGCATGCTTAACAGTTGGACAGAGGTTCTTTTCATTAAATTATGTGCCCCTTCTTCTCCAAACGTACCTTTGCTCATTCCGGCCAAAAAGTTCAATTTTAACCTCATCGGTCCACAGAACTTGTTTCCAAAATGCATCAGTCTTGTCTATATGTTCATTTGCAAAGTTCAAACGATGATTTTTGTGGTGAGGATGTAGAAGAGGTTTTCTTCTGATGACTCTTCCATGAAGACCATATTTGTACAAGTATCTCTTTATAGTGGAATAGTGTACCACAACTCCAGTGTCTGCCAGATCTTTCTGGAGGGATCGTGCAGTCAAACTATGGTAACATTGTACTACTTTGGTCATAGTGAAATATGAAAAAAAAAATCTTAAAAAAAAAAGAAAAAAAAATTTATAAAAAATAATTAAAAAACAATATATATATATATATTTTTTTTTCATACTGTCACCAGTCAGTGTCCCTGATCGCCATGCCAGTTATATGATGATGTTGTACTGCACTGGTGACAATATGTAAAAAAAAAATAGTGAAACTAATTTTTTTTTATTTTTTTATTTTCCAAAAAATGACAAAAAAAATACAACTTCAAAAAACTCGCCATGCCTCTTATGAAATACGTCGGACTGTCTACTTTGCAAAAAGTCAGGATTGATCAATATTCAGATCTATACCATAGTTTGTGAACTCTAACTTTCCTACAAACTAAAAAATACATCCTAATTTGGGTTATTTTCACCAAAGACATGTAGCAGAATACATCTTGGCCTAAATTTATGAAGAACAATTATTTATTTGCAAACTTTTATAACAGAAACAAAGAAAAACGTGTGTTTTTTTCAAAATTTTGTTTTTTTTTGTTAATTTAGCAAAAAATAAAAACCCCAGCGGTGATTAAATACCACCAAAAGAAAGCTCTAGTTGTGTGAAGAAAATGATAAAATTTTAGTCTTGGTACAATGTTGTATGACCGCGCAATTGTCATTCAAAGTGTGAGAGCGCTGAAACCTGAAAACTGGCCTGGGCAGGAAGGTGTAAAATTGCCCTGTATTGAATTGGTTATTCTACGCCAAGCACATCTTTGGAATATGGGAAGAATCCAGAGTACCCCGAGGAAACTTACGTAAACACAGGGAGAAAATGCAAACTGAAAACAGTTAGGGGGAGACTTACTAAAACTGGAGCACACAGACTGTAGTGCACCTGTGCATAGTAACTAATCACATTCTAAGTTTTATGTCAAAGCTTAATTGAACAAGCTGCAGTCAGAAGCTGATTGGTTATTATGCACAGTTATGGGGTCCTCTGCCAGGTTTGAGCAGAGGATTCCAGTACTGCAAAGGCAGTTTAAAGGGTTAATTACTGAGCACTTTCTGTATCATCAGAAAGTGGAAAATAAGAAAATAAGCTGAAAGAGATCAACAGCACACAGTTGCAAAAATAAAAGAATGCAAATGTTGTTCAGTTAAGGTTTAGATATACTTTAATAATATGCCTCTCCCATTGTCTGGAACTCCCTACTACAATCTGTCTTGTATCTATTACTCTGTCTGGCTATAGGTGATCTCTGAAACCATCATCTGTGGGAATTCCATCCCATCTTTACTTTACAGTTGAAATTTTCTTTCTTCATCAACTCTTCCCCAAGCAGCTACTCCACTTTGTACCACTTTCCTCTCTATTTTAGATTGTAAGTTCTGTGACAACATGGGTTTTTTGTAGCTCATTGGTAGTTTATTCCACACCAGAACTGTCTTTTCAGGGCTTTTCTGCCCACTTTTATTTAAAACTGAAAATAAATTCACAAACAAATATCTTTCCACAAAGGGGGTTTCCACCAACAATACAACAAAACATAGTATTCAGCCTCCTGGCTTTCTTTGCAGCTTTACCACTCAAGCTTAGTACCTTTGGTCCTCCTGACCATCAAACACATCCCAGTGCTTGTGCACCAACCTCTCCACCTCCCACAGCTGGTCTTTTATCCTGCAGCACCCTGCTGCTACATCCTTCTCTCTCACACGGGCTTGTGTCTCTGTCTGTCCTGTCCTGGACAGCATGGTGCAGATGTGCACCTCTCTCTCCTCCCTAGACTTACTGACCTCCTCGGGAAGGTGGGGCACTGACCTCTAATCCCATCTCTCCTAAGAAAGAATAATGGTACACAATCTCTTTTTCTTTTGCTTTCTTTTAACACAACCTCATTGATTTCTATTTTTATTCTTAGTTACCAAGTTAATTACTGTGATGCCACTTGGTGGCGTAGTGATTGCTTAGGTTTTTGAAACAAAGATTGAGCTAAATTATGGCTACTTACTATTCCAAATGATGGTATTTAACTAACTGGAAAATGACACTCTTCTATTAGTCAGGCACAAATAATACAGTTTTCCTTTTAGAAAATTATATTGTGCGGATATGGGCAGGACAAACTATCACATAAAAGAAGGAGTAATCACGCTGCCCGCACGTAGTCCTGACAAAGCTACGCTTGTTCGTAAGCAAAACGCGTTGACATCGAGAGACGTCAGTTGATGTCATATTGCCATGCCTCCAGGCCGAGATGCGATGGAACATGTAGAGGGAGAGACAACCGGCCCACAATGGCCTTGAAAGTTTCATCATATACCAGCAGATCTGGGTTACACAAAGTCTTAGCACAGAGACACCTGTGGACTGGTAAAACTGTATCTGTCTACTTATAGGTCCAGCCATGGGACTGTGATGGCAATTATGCATATATCTGCATAAGCCTTGAATGTCACTGATCAGGTGAAGAAGGAATGCAACAGCTTCCTGGGTGCACCTACACTTATAGTGTGCCTAATTACCTATACATAGCTACTGGCCCTGCTCCATTACCGGAGGTATTGCACGAATAGTGAGCCTAGTTGGGGCGGAGGCATTGCACATTTCATACCTATGTTGTTGATGAACTTATGCTCACCCTACCCTGAATATCTTATGTTGAACTGAATGGGTAACCTGTCTCCTATGCTGGCAGAATTGTTTTATATTAGACAAATTGACACTATCAAGGTGACTACATTTAAGCCCATACAATGAACATCACTCGTTTGATCCAGACAGATGGGGATCATTTATTGTACTTCATAGATGCATGACATATTTGCTACCAACTTAAATGATAGCTTCCTTTTTGACTTCCACAGTTTCTATCATTGTTCACTGTTGGTGAACTAGGGTTGGTCTCCTACTGTCCCGGTGTTAGATTAACATTTAGATATTCTTTTCACCGGTTGTACCATCAATATTGGAACCATCGAAGACTTATGGGCCCTGGGGTATGTGTGCATGCGGGCCCTGCAGTGCTAATTTCAATTGTTATTGTTAGTTATATTTATACCCTTGTGGGTGGCATTTTGCAAGGGATGCATGCACATAATTTAATGACTTCCTTACTGTCTGACATTGTTTTGTATGCCTATGTAAATACTGAAGCTACTGAGCACCTTTTGTTACCACTAGTTTTTTATATACGGCCATTTTTTGCCATGAATAAATAATTATTCTTAAACAATAATCCTGATGCAAGTCTCGTTTGCTGTCAGATTAACCACTTGTCTCACGGAGGGGGCTTTACCCACTGCATGCGATTGTTTTTTTGCTTATTGATTTTGGGTTTAGACAGCAACACTACTTTAGTGATGAGACAGTCAGCTTTATGAGATTTCACTCATTTTTTTCCCTAGTTCGGCTGAGAATCAAGCAGTGCATTCCAGTAAAAGGACCAGATATGGCGTGAAACTCCACAAGCTGTGTGAAAGAGCCAAAGGATATGTGTATGCCTTCCACTTGTACAAAGGCAAAGATTCCCAGCTCCAGCCCCTTCAGTGCCAAACCTACATTGGTACAAGTGGAAAAATTGTCTGAGACCTATCATTTCCACTATTCAAAAACGGGTATCACATCTATCTGGATAACTTCTACACAAGCCTGCCCCTTTTCTGCCACCTGTACCTCCAGAAAACCTTGGCCTGTGGTACCCCCAGAACAAACAGGAAAGGCTTCCCACAAAGTCTGGTGACCACAAAGCTACAAAGGAGGAAATCAGTGAGTTTGAGGAGCAACAAAGTGTGGGCCGTGAACTGGAAGGATAAGAGAGATGTGTACATCCTGTCCACCATTCACAATGAAACCTCTGTGGAAATTATTCCAAAAGCCTGAGCACAATCATGATTATAATTGGTTCATGTGGAGGAGAAGTGGATTTGAATGATCAGATGCTACAGCCCTATTTTTCATTTGGCCGTTTATAACAGGTATATCACCTACATTTACAGAAAGATCAACCACTTTTCTCACATTTTTAGAAAATATTGTCACTGCCCTGATCTACCAGCAAGGATCTCTACCAGAAAACATACGCTCTGATTCTGTGAGCAACATTTTCCAGAGAACATTCCACCCACAGAAGCAGGCCGAAGTTGACAAAAAAAGTGTTGGGTATGCAGTGCAGCAGAAGGGGAGTTAGGAGAGACACCAGTTTTCATTCTCCCCAATGTCCCTCCCAACCAGACCTATGCATTGTAGACTGCTTCCAACATTATCACACATCACTAAAATATTAGCAAATGTATGCCCATATTTCTAACAGCCTGCCTTTACATGCCTCTGCCTTCCACTTTAACTGACCCTGGCCTGTTTATTGACAATGCCGCTACCTTATGTCAGGATTGTTTATCAACCATGTTTCTGACTGCCACCTGAACTGACCCTGGCCTGTTTATCGATGATACCCCTGCCTGCTGTCTGGATTGTTTATTAACCATGCTTCGTCCACCTGCACTGACCTCGGCCTGTTAATCGACAATGTTTTTTGTCCACCGCTTGGACTGATCTTTTGCCCTACTACTGTAGTAGTGGGATTTAAGATAACACAGGGTTTTCACATATGTAAGGGGTATCATAACAGTTTTCCATGCAGAGAAAACCTCCAGGTTTTAGAATTCCTGGTTCAGGGTCTGGAGTCTCGAGGCTTCAAAGAGATTTGGATGGGAAGAAGCCTCTACCCCTTTGCCAGATGCTGCTGCCTGGACCAGTAATTTGGCTGTGCTGACCATATCTCTATCTGCTTCCTGTACTGACCCAGGACTTTTTATGGATCATGTTTCTGCCTGCTGGCTGGACCAATACTTTGGCTGTGCTGACTAAATCTCTGCCTGCTGCCTGTACTGACCCTGGACTGTTTACGGACCATGTTCTTGCCTGGACAATTCCTTTGGCTGTTGCTACCAAAAAACATACATGTAAAGTTGTAAAGATATATATATATATATATATATATATATATATACATATACATACACACACACACACACACACACACACACACACACACACACACACACACACACACACACACAGAGGTTAGACAAAAGAAATGGAAACACTACTTGATTTGCAGGTGTGAAAGTGACAAAATGTTTAGCATTGAGAGCAAAAGTGATGTAACATTGTTTTGCATAAAAAGAAAAAATGTTTGTCTTACTTTGTGGAAATTGCCTGGTAATGATCACTGATGAAATGATTGAAAAAAAAGTAACAAAAAAATAGATTTTCTAAAATGTAAAAAACTTTTTTTATTGCAATTTTCCTTTTTTTGTTTATGTAAAACTTTTGAACTTTTAGAAATAAAGATTACTAAAATCCTTTAAAGACTAGACACTGCACTTCTTCAAAAGGAGGCAGTCATTAACAATCTTCCCAATAAAGGAGATTTGTCCCAACTCTATCTTTAATATATTTCTACTCCCACATTTCAATGTATAACTTAGCTGAACAGGGCTCACATTCACTTTTTTTTGTACCTTTATGCTGAGCTCATATTTCCCTAAAGTAAAGCTGGTCACACGCTTAAGAGATTCTAATTTATATTCAAACCAAAAATAAATCTTATTTGAAGTAAAATCCATACATTTAGTAATATATTTTTTAATTTAAAGAATCTTTCCTTTTGAAATAGTCTTCTACATCAAATATACCTTCTCATGGGGGATAATCATATATAGCGACTTGAAATCTGTTGTACGTAGAAAGATGTACAGTGATCCCTCGTTTTTCGTTGTTAATGGGGACCAGAACCTTCCGCGAAAGCTGAAAAACCGCGAAGTAGTATTTGCCCCTAGGAATTTTTGTGTATGCGGGTACTGTACAAGAATGTTTTAAATATGTAAACCGTATTCATACTCTACTCATTTAAGACAAAAATTACAACAGTACTGTACAGTATACGTATTTACTTAAACGTGTCAGTGCTAATTACAATAGGGTTAATTACAAAACCTTATACAGTAATAAACATTAATCAACATTGCTTTCTGAGAGAGGCGAAGAGTCTTGTGTTGGTGGCGGAGGAGAGGCTCTCACTTGACTCGGAGACTCAAGATACAACAAGGAAAGATGCTAAGTGAGGTTGCAATGATGCGCAGACAATCAACTCACAGGGATAAATCCACTCGTACTCTTATTGGTCGATGTCACACCGGAAACCAATCACGCGCCTTTATGAAAGCCCGTGGTATGTACAGTACTCTGAGTCAACTCATCTCTTTGGTTGACATGCAGGGATCCTTCTCTCTCGCACATCAACATGAAACAACGCTCCTTTCCACAATGTGGCTGCTGACCCGCGAAGCACTAAAGCCGCAAAACATGAAGCGCGAAGTGGCGAGGGAACACTGTACTCTTCAAGCCAACAAGTCTATAATAACATCCAGAGCCATTGAAGTATGCAGGAAGGTTCTTGACCTAAAGGCCAACGCCACCTTTTAGACCTTGCATGTTACACCAATTTTTAGAATGTACCATGGTTGCAAGTGGGCCTGTAGGGATTTTTCACCCAGTTAGTTTCGGAATACACTTCAAACACAGCTGAAGCAATGGGAATTAGTAACACTCTTATGCAGTTTTTGGAGTAAGCTTATAACAGGAACTCTAGGATATTTAAAATTTGAATAGTATAAATAGTAACATACTATGCTTTCTTCAATACTACTATGCCCCCCCCCTTTTTAATGGCTGCTTTTTATTACATAGTAACAATATTAGACTTCTCTTGTATATCTCTTAATCTCTCTTAATAATATCTCTCTTAATATCTCTTAATAATAAGAACCTTTGTTGTTTTCTCCAGTTAGACTAGATATTTCCAATTTTTTGGCCTGATATTTCCTAAGTTTATAGTGCCAATTCTTTTTTTAAACCTCAGCACCTTCTCCTACTGCAATCTTGGGATTAAACATACATTAGTAAATATGTGCAAAATACAAAAAAGGATCTGGGAAGGATCTGAAGTGGTTTGAAAGTCAATGCAATAAAAAAATGAAAAATAACTCGAGAGGGGGTAACATTATTAGCCTCTTTTCTATCAGGGTACATCTTTAAACAGTGGATCAGCAGCCCTGTATTTATATAGTGCTGTTCATAAATGACCCTGAATAAATTGCTGTGAGATTAAAAGTGGTGTGACTTACAAATGTACATGTGCCGACACCCCATAGCGTTATATCACAAGTACAAGATTCATTGCATATGTGGGACTTTTTAGGCACAAACAACCACAATATAACATAGAATTAAAGATAAAATTTGTATTGTTACAGGAGTAAACACATCATTAAAAATTGTAGCCTATAGACCCATAGGAGACACTACAACATAAATCAGTTATCCAGAGTAGGTAGTTAGTAAATGCCAGTATACATACCGTCTATACAATACATCTATGACCTCTATTGGGAAACTGACACTTGTCTAAGTGTTCTCTGGGTCTGTGAGCTGGAATATTTTTATTCACACCTGGCTGTTAAGTATTTTGTTCTCTCAGGCAATGTAAGTCCCTCTGGGCACCTCATAACATTCCTGTAGATATGTGATCCATTCTGGGGATGATTTAAAAAAAGGCACTCTTCAAAGAAATTTGCTTCAGAGCTTAGTAAATGAGGTGAAGCTTCACTTTGCAAAGAAAGCCCAAGCGCAGGCAAAGAAAAGAAAAAAAACAGCATTTTGTATTGCATTTACTAAGCTCTGGAGTAAATACCCTTGCAGAATGCAATTGCATTTGCAAAGTGCACAGTCTATTTGTCTTTACTAAATTAACGCCTATAAGTTTGATCATGGTTATCATTATATATACTTTTTAGATATGAGCATTTATCTTTCCTGATGAAGACTCATTTAAAATGTTTTGGGACACTCTCATTGACATAATTGCACAAGATATGTGTCTTATGCTAAATGTATGAATGAGGTATTAAAATCATCTTTGTTAGATCAACCAGCATCTTTATTGATGTTTTACTCTTATAACAATAAAACTTTCATCTTTTATGCTATATTGCAGATTTCTGTGCCTAAAAAGTTCTATATACCCAATGAATGTTTTGTTTACTGGATAAATAGTCATGGGGTGGACAATCTGCTCAGTAATCCCTGTGTACTGAGCTATCATTAGACAGCTCTGTACATAGAGACACTGTACCACGTTGATCCAAAGGGTTGGGTACCATGTGATCACTGTAACTGGTCATCACAGTGATCACCTTGCAAAACAAAAAACAAATAAAAAATGTGTGAGGTCCCCCAGAAAATCCATACAAGATCATTGGGTCTGATACAGAATTTAGGGTCATTGGCTATGCTCCTAAAATTCCATGCCAGAACCCGTAATCTGAGCATGTAAAAGGGGGGGGGGAAGGATCAGCGTGAGCCAGTGAACCATATCAGTAGCTGAAAAAACAAAAGGAAAGAGTGCACAGGACTAAGTTGGACAGTTGGACACAGCCAACTGACAGCTCCCTGATCTGTCATAAGCTATATAAAAGAAGTTCTGTTAACACTGGTGACATCATTGACCCAATATGGTCCTATCCCCTGCACACAGACCTCAGTCATCATACCAGCATACTATCCTTTCAGTAAACATAACCCACTAACTAGTTTTACACTAGCAGAGTATATTAATCCAACAGTGATGAGAAGAGCAAAAATAAGAAGCATTAGCCCCTATATGCTTAGTTTATACTTATAAACCCATCATTCCTCAGTGATCTGTTTTCAGTATATTTGATATGCTTAAAACCATGTGCATTTATCTTTCAGTGATGAATATTTAGTGTGTGTGTGTGCGCCCGCATTTCCACTCAGTGACCTGTTCCCAGTTCATGTGTATTATATCCTCAGTACTCACTTCACAGGCATATACAGTATGTAAATCTCTCAGCACCCAGTACCCAGCTTATTAAGTCAACTCTTCAGCATTCAGTATCTAACATACAGTATACATATATATTAACATCTCAGCACCTATTCATCTGCATACAGTATGTGCATTTACCCCTCAGCAGTCAGCCTTGAGCACATTTGGAATAATCCCTTCATGCCTAGTGAATGTTTGTTAGCCAACCAGAAGCCAGCACAATCATTTATTTAGTGCACTACATCAATTACAGTGGTGTATCATCCTCACCCGAGGAGGATGGGGCCCACTGTGCTCTCACACCTACACCCATAGATGATACATGTTTGGGGCACTGCAGCCATGCCAGTCACTGCTGGGCTCGGGACAAGGAAATCTTCCTTGCTGATCTGCCTTCTGTTACATGTGAGGTCTGTGAATTTGAGAACGGGGGGTGTTTGGGCTGTGGATTGTGCAGATGTGACGGACTGAGACTGTCAGATTAACCTGGGGTGGAGGGGGGGGGGTGCTATACATATCTGTGAGGCTCATACTTATGGCACAACTATCTAACTATTTTATAGGTACAAGAAGGTTTTTGTTTGATTTAACCATGCCCCTTTAAGCCCCTTCCACTGTAAAAGTTTGATCATGCCCACTATTCCTAAGCCTTTTAGAATACTAGCAACAACCCTGTCGCAATGAAAACTATTTGCTGCATTGCACTAAGCCCACCACGGTTTTTAAAAAATATTTTTACAAGCAATGGGTCCTGCACACAGGCCCTCTGATTTCATAAAACACTCCTTAACAAATTTCCACGGACTCTGGTCCAGTAGGAATCTCAGTTTCACCACTACATTTCCTGTTAAACAATCACCAGCAACAAAGCCTTGCCCCATTTCCCACTTACTGAGCACTAAATCCAGTATTCCTAGACTCAATGTCACAGTCCCTGCTAATAAATGATAAAAGTGGAAAAAACACCTAACTATAACTATTCTTAAAAATGTCCCACCCCCTCCTTTTACATATCCTACCTGTATTAAAAAAATGTTTTTACTTACCCATTTGTAATCTGCTCCAGTCCGGTCACATGATCCCATGGCTTTAGCTCCCCCTGTGACAGTGAGCTGCAGCTTCAACAGAGAAGAGGGAGCACCAACAATAGCTAGACCATGGGGGCCTATGGGTGATGTCACTGCTCCTGGAATTCACAGCCATTGTTGAGCACTTGTTAATACAGAGCTGCAGGATCTATAGTAGTGACTGGACCAGAGCAGATTGAAACTAGGTAAGCACACAGATCTTTTTTATACAGATTAGGCAGGTACTGTAGGAGATGGGGAAAAAAAAATTTAAGACTAGTTATAGTTAGGGTTCTTTTCAACTTCTGGTGTATCCTAACACCTATTGTCTCCAATTCCACTGACACACTTCTCTTGTTTCAGCATCCTCCTAGCCACCCTAACAGTCCACGGTGTTGCTGATGCGATCCCTGTCACCATCATTGTCCCAGTATAAATGGCCTAAATTTAAGCAGTCCCATTTCCCATATACTGACTTTAACTTGTATCCCCCTTCTGCTAAACACCTACGTGTGAAGAGCTCAGCTTCCATGCTGCTGCCCTATAATTATTTGGTTTTGTAATTAAGTGCTAAAGGCATTATGAAGCACATTTCTCCACACTTGTTATTCAGCTGTATGGCTATGATCATGTTTTTATGTGATTTTATTGATAATTATGGAAAGATCTGAAATTACCACTTGTGAGTCAAAAGATGAACTGCTCCTCCCACTGCCATACCTTTTACACTTTTCTCTGCACGTAATGCTCATTGTCATATCTCCAGACTTCTCTACTGCACATACTGCGCTACTCATACTTTCTGCCTTTCCTTTCTGCACATTCATATCCATCACAATTCTGTTCTGCAGATACTGCCTGCTAAAATTCGTCTTTGCATTCTTATGTATGGATAAAGGTAATTGTAAGGTGTTTGTATATGTTTTATTAGATGAAAAATGTGCTTGTTTATGGTTTTATGTTTTTATGTATTTTTTTTAAGGTCTTTGAATTGCTCTAGCATCTACAGTTGTGACCAAAATTATTCAACCCCCAATGCTGTAAAGGGGTTTAGGGACTATAGTGTACATTTGGAATTGTATTCAGAATCAAATCCTACAAGGACGTTGTAACTACCCAAATGCAACTAAAATGACATCAATTGTTTATGTAATACAGTAGTAAATGGTTCTTATGTGGTTTCTTCATTGCCACAATTATTCAACCCCTTAAAGACTACCACTCTGAAGAACAGAGGTTCATACAGGTGCTTTCCATCAGGTATTGAAAACACCTGTGGATGTCACCGAGCAGCAATCAAGCATAATAAGCACCAATTAGGCAGCTTTAAAATGACTGTGATACTCAGCTCCTTCTAGACATTTACTGGTGTGGTTACAAACATGGTGAAGGCAAGAGAATGGTCCAGGAAGACAAGAGAAGAGGTGATTTCTCTTCACAGGAAGGGCAATGGCTATAAGAAGATTGCAAAGATGTTAAACATACCAAGAGACACCTTAGGAAGCATCATTCGCAAATTCAAGGCAAAGGGCACTGTTGAAACGCTACCTGGTCGTGGCAGAAAGAAGATGCTGACTTCGACTGCTGTGCGCTACCTGAAGCGTAGAGTGGAGAGAAGTCCCCGTGTGACTGCTGAGGAACTGAGAAAAGATTTGTCAGATGTGGGTACAGAAGTTTCAGCCCAGACAATAAGACGCACACTGCGTAATGAAGGCCTCCGTGCCAGAACTCCCAGGCGTACCCCCTTGCTGTCTCCAAAGAATAAGAAGAGTCGACTGCAGTATGCCAAAAGCCATGTGGACAAACCACAAAAGTTGTGGGATAGTGTTCTGTGGACTGATGAAACAAAATTAGAACTGTTTGGGCCCATGGATCAACGCTATGTTTGGAGGAGGAAGAACAAGGCCTATGATGAAAAGAACACCTTGCCTACTGTGAAGCATGGTGGAGGGTCAATCATGCTTTGGGGCTGTTTTGCTTCTGCAGGTACAGGGAAGCTTCAGCGTGTGCAAGGTACCATGAATTCTCTTCAGTACCAGGAGATATTGGATGGAAACGTGATGCAGTCCGTCACACACCTGAGGCTTGGGAGACGTTGGACCTTTCAACAGGACAATGATCCCAAGCATACCTCCAAGTCCACTAGAGCATGGTTGCAGAGGAAAGGCTGGAACATTTTGGAGTGGCCATCGCAGTCACCAGACTTAAATCCGATTGAGAACCTCTGGTGGGACTTAAAGAAAGCAGTTGCAGTGCGCAAGCCTAAGAATGTGACTGAACTGGAGGCCTTTGCCCATGAAGAATGGGCGAAGATACCCGTAGATCGCTGCAAGACACTTGTGTCAAGCTATGCTTCACGTTTAAAAGCTGTTATAACTGTAAAAGGATGCTGTACTAAGTACTAAGATTGAATGTCACTTGGGGGTTGAATAAAACTGATAATGCTGTGAGCACAGAAAAGACATTTGTGGTTATTTCATTATAACTGTTATGTTATATTTGTCTGACCTACAAGTGCCTCTTTAATGTAAATGTAAGCAAGATGACTGAATGATCAAAAGCAATGTCAAACTGGCCAAAACACTCAATTTCAGTGGGGGTTGAATAATTTTGGTCACAACTGTAGAACCTGCAGGGTTAATTGAAGACATGTGAAGGGGGATGGAATAATAGTTTATAAATTAATGAAGTTTGTATATTTACATCTCATAAGGAGGCTGAAATATTGCTTTTTGTCTCCTGCTCCTCGTTTCAAGGAAAACTTTTTGGAACATAATAGAGGAAGAACAAGAGAACAGAGAGGCTATGTGAACTTGGAAACTGCTTCAAGCAAATGCTATGCTATTTCTGTGGGAACTTTGGAGCAATGTTTTTATATAGTTGAATACAGCTTATTTGCATTTACCTCTAGACTGATAAGAGATACAGTATATTTAAACAAAATACTGCTAGCTGTGGTGTACAAGGGTTAGAAACTATTATACAGTTCACAGTTTGTTGAGGTTCAGACATCTTATATGGCGGCCTATTCTGTGTATCTTAACAACATGCCGCCCAGCCACTGTTTAAATACGGTGGCAGGGCGGCACGGCTGGGCAAAACCACGTTTTAAAACGTGTGTTCTGTAAACAGGTTGGGGGTGCGCGCGAGGCGCGCCGCCGCCCTACCTGTCCCGCCGATCACAGCCGCGGATGTCAGTCGCCGGGTCGCAGCCGGTCCTTACCGGCTATTTCCCGGCGATCGGTGGCAATCCCTGACAGAGAGCACAGCTGCAGTAGCTGTCCTTTCTGTCAGTTCTCTGACAGCTCCAGGACAAGCTGATCGGGACAGAAGAGTTTCTCTCTCCCGATCAGCGGTGTCCTGTGCAGCACACACCCCCGCCCCCTAGTAAAACACTCCCCTCACACAGATAACCCTTTCCCTGAAAAATAAGCTTAACCCCTTCCTCCCCAGTGCCATTAGTACAGTGTCAGTGGTTTTTTTTTTGCACTGATCACTGTATTGGTGTCACTGGGGATGTCAGTGACCCCAAGTCAGTACCCCCCAATGTCAGAATATCCGCTGCAGTCCCGCCATAAGTCGCTGATCGCCGTCATAAGTCACTGATCGCCGCCATTATTAGTCTAAAAAAACTGAAAATCCTAGTATCTTTCCTGCCATTTGTAAACGCTATAACTTTCACGTAAACCAATTAATTTACACGTATTGTTTTTTTTTTTTTTTAGCAAAGACATGTCACAGAATGCATTTTGGCAGAAATTTATGACTAAATTTGATTTTTAAATTTTTTTTTACTGGACATGTTTTATAGCAAAAAGTCCAAAATATTGTTTTTTGTCCTCAAAATTGTCAGCCTTTTTTTTTATAGCGCAAAAAATAAAAACCGCACAGGCGATCAAATACCACTGAAAGAAAGCTCAATTTGTGGGAAAAAAAAGGATGTAAATTTCATTTATGTACCGCATTGCATGACCGCGCAATTGTCTGTTAAACTAGCGCAGCGCTGTATAGCAATTTGTGGGGAAAAAAAAGGATGTAAAATTCATTTATGTACCGTATTGCATGACCGTGCAATTGTCTGTTAAACTAGCGCTGCGCTGTATAGCAAAATTAAAGAAAAATTAGCGTAAATTGCAGTTTCTATACCATAGTTTGTAGACGCTATAACTTTCACACAAAGCAATCAATATGCACTTATTGGGATTTTTTTTTACCAAAAACATGTAGCAGAATACATTTTGGCCTAAATTTATAACCAACTTTGAGTTTACTATATATTTTTTATAGCTGAAAGTAAAAAATATTGTTTTTCTTCCAAATTTTTGGCCTTTTTTTGTTTATAGTGTGATAAATAAAAAGCGCACAGGTGATCAAATACCACCGAAAGAAAGCTCTATTTGTGTGAAAAAAAGGACGTAAATTTTGTTTGGGTGCAGCATTGCATGACCGCGTAGTTATCAGTTGAATTAGTGTAGCGCCGAGTAGCAAAAAGAGGCCTGGTCATTAAGGGGGGTAAATCCTCTGGAGGTCAAGTGGTTAAGTGGGTGTGGATGTGCTTCTTTAAAAGGAACAGGAGCAAATTTATACCCATTTACACCTATATGTTTTAACTTGCACATTTAAGTGCATGTTAATGAATTTTCAGAGGTTTTTCATTCCTTTTACTGGTGCTAGCTTAGATATCTGCAGTCCCATGACATGCATTGACCAAAAAAAGGTCATGGTCATTTTTTCATTGACTCTTGAAATGGACTCTTATTGACTTAAATTCAAGTTATAATTTTAAGGTTAGCATTTTTATTAAGTTTTTTTTTGGTTTTAAAATGTCAGCTAACATACATACTAAATGTCTAATGATGTTCCACAATTTCCAGTTTTCGGATTCAGGTAACGTTAAAAAGTTACACTGAAACATAATATATAACACTTTTCTTAAAAAAACATTTAAATGATAACCCATACATACATAGCTTGTAAGAATCCTCTCGCTAGGCTTAAACTGTCTTTGGATTTCACATTCTTGTGGTTGAATTATTGTGATTCCATCATCGGAAAAAACATAAAACATGTTTCCCACACTCAAACCTATAGGGAAATTAGAAGAAAACAGTGGTTAAATGATAACACCAGGTCTTTCTTTCACCCATATAAAAGAACTCAATAATGCAGCAGGAGAGTACAATATTTGTTTCAGCAAGGAGAAAAATAACTAAATGAAAAAGCTGAATACTAATTGTTTCTGTGCTGTACAACACAAAGTAACATAATGCATCCAAACATTGTAAAAAAATATTTTGTGCAGGTAAATATTATGATTTAGTAATATAAAAGGTGACACCTTTGTTGAATTAATATCTGTTTGGATATCAAACCAGAGAGATAAAATGCAAACCTGCATGTGAGTGATCATTGAATACAAGCTCCTGTAAGGTCCTGAATAATCTGTACATTTTGTTTTTGACCCAAGTAAATCAAATCTCTCAGATTTGGGCATATGAGTATACATGAATATTTCCCAAAGCCAGTCTGTTCAGGCTGACCAGTCTAATCTCTGTATACATGTATGTCTGAGAGTTAAACTGGAATACAAAATTAGAATTTTGAATGACAATTTGTAGAAATATTCATAGGAAAAATTTCAACACATTCGACAGGTTGATGAATGTCATTCGAAAGTAGTTCAAAATTTTGTTTGTTTTTATCATCCAGTTTTGCACTGAAAGAACTTTCTCAAATGAAAACCACAAACACTGTTAAAAATTAGTTCTTTGAGATAGAAAAAAACAAGCAGGATGGAAAACCTATTTTGACACTGCTGTTGAAAACTTACATGGTTTTGGCCCTACTAATGATTAGATTATTAAATAAACATTCTTAAAACGAAAAATGTTGAACAATGTTCTACCATTGCATATCCAGCTTTAGTTACATAAGTCTGAAGAAAAAATAATCAATGTAGATTTCCAGGCAAATCCTTACTTTAAACTTCGGATAGAGTATAGTAGGGTCAGATTCACAGTCAGATTGCATTACTCTCTGTGTACCATTTTGGGAGACTTTTACTCACATCTTGCTCCAGCAACCCAACAGGAAGTGAGTGAAAATCACCATAAAGTGAGAGGAAATCCCACTTTTGATGTCTGTTATGGGAACAGATGTCCCCATTTAGGATAATTTCCTTCTACTTCTGTTGTGCAACCAAATGTTTTAGACATGTATAACAAAAACCTGAGAGTGGTTCCAACTCTTGTCCACTCTATCTAAAGATAGAAACAAAACATGTTGGCTATAATTCCACGTCAATCAAGAAACATTCATATCTTGCTTTGCATGTTACCTAAAACAAGTAATAGTGCTAGAGTCGTAAAGGCTCTTATGGAATGATAAAAATTAAATTTGAAAAACTACAGAGATTTTTCATTTGCCAACACACTGTGGAGTTGCAATCTTAGAGTTTACTTCCTCATCAGAACATCACATTTGCTTAAAAAATATACAATTAACAGCTTAGTTTAGTTTAGTTTTACTTTACCTTCTTCTCTCCACAGAATGTTTGCAACTACATGATGAGGTAACCAAGGAAGCCATATGGTAAGAAAACAGAAAAAAGTAACATTAATGTGTTGTAATCAATTGCAATCATGTTCATATTTGCTAGTACCAAAATTTAGGAAATATACACATGGACATGTTAAAACTGCTAATGTATTTAATGTTTGTGCAGTTTTATTGTTGCCAGTAGTGTCCAGTATGCTAGAAGGATGATCTGGCTTAAATATTCCTGCTGTCTTTTCCAACTTTAGTTTTTGTTTTTAAATGATGGTGCAGTTAAACAAGAGACAGGCAACTGTTGGCAACTGTGTCATATAAACCCATTATAGCACGAATCTAAGCTGTAAACTGGAACACCACTGCATAGAGATCATTAACAACCATGCCCCTGTAAATGTAAACTGAGAGTTGAGATTTATACTTACTAACACCACATTCCTATTCAAATCACATGCAATTGTTTGCAGTGTGATTTGAGCCATACATTTTGTAAGGGCTCAAAGGTAATTGGTACTCGCTGATAAAAAAACGGTATTGATGCAACCCAACTCTCAGTATTAAAAGCAAGGTAGACCCCAGTAAATAACAAGAAAGAAAAAAATACTTATGATTAAGAGGAAACATATTCAACAATGTATTAGGTACTTCCCAATGCTGAAAAAGAAGTGAATGACAAGTCAATTCATAACACATGATCAAAAAACCTTTCCCAGCAATGGCCAAATATTCCCCACTTCAGAATTTTACAACTGTTCTTTCTATATTACATGCACTGTAATATATTACTGAATAACTGAGTATCTATGCTATTTACAAGTATAATGGTAATTGAGTAGATGATCTGGGTAATTATGGTAAATCACAAAAATAAATTTCAATAAAGTTTGTTAGAGATTTAGAGTTTAAGTGATACATTTTATTGGCTAACCTGAGTTATTAAAGATGTATAATTACAGGATACATTAGCTCCCTTGTTTAGTCTTTATACAAAATTTAAAGAAGCCTAAAATCAAACATGGGGCTCCATAAATAAATGGCTTCATGTAAATGCTGTAAAATAAGTACAGTACAAATAAGTTCACAGATCTATATAGAGTAGGAATGGAAACCACTACTGCATATTGGTTCGATTCCCAACCATGGCACCACCTGCCTGGAGTTTGCATATTCTCCCTGTGCCTGCATGGGTTTACTCCAGGTACTCTGGTTTCCTCCCACACTCCAAAAACATGCTGGTAGCTTAAAGGAATCCTGTATAAATTGATTCTAGTATGTGTATGTATAAATGTGAGTTAGGGACCTTAGATTGAGGGTACTGATGTGAATGTACAATGTATATCTGTAAAAGCGCTGTGTAAATTGACGGCGCTATATAAGTACCTAGAATAATTAGATATGTCAGTAGGGTTTTTACACAGATTATCTACAGTAAAAAAGCCAGTAATCAAACCAAAAAAAAGTTTACTTGGAGAGTTAAAAAAAACTCTTCCAAAAGGTAGTAACTCCATTCTAAATGATATTAAGTGATAGTAAATCCAGCTCAAACAGTATTTGTAAAAACTAAATGTTTTTTACCTTAAAGTGTTACTGAACCAAGGACCCTGCATTCACTCTATCTGGTCTCCTACAGTACACAGAACATGGAAATACAATTATTTTAGTAAATATAAACTGCTAAATACCTTTTCTCATCAGCAGTGTATAGCAGTCTTGTTACTTCTGTGTTCAGCAGAGCACTGGTTACAGCTTGTAGGAAGAGTTTTTTTTCTGCTCTAGGAGGATTTTACTGCTGTGGGTTTAGTAACACTTTAATGCATTCAATACATTAAGTTAAAAATGTTTACAGTAAAGTAGTACCCCCCTTTCCCTCACTCGATTCAGTGCTGTGCCCATCTGCAGTGGCTCTCTCCTCTTAATCCCACTCTCACAGGCTTGACTGAAAGCAGTTGCTGCTACTGTCAGCCTAATCCTTGGTTGAGCGCGTGGGAGGCAGGGCAGAGCCTTGCTGTCTATGTCAATGGACAGAGACAGCATGGCTCGGAATAGAGTATGCAGGTGTGCCATCATAGAAAGTGTCTTCCTATGGTGGCAGACCAAGAAGAGGAAGAACCAGCAGTACAAACAGGGGACCCAAGAAGAGGAGATTTGGAGCTGCTCTGTGTGCATCTATTGCACCCATTACAGGTTTCTCATTAAAAAAAAAAAAAAAGGACAATCTTAGACTTTACAATCACTTTAAAGGCACAGAATGGATCACCAGGATTACCTTGAACTAAGTAGGTATCAATGTGTACATAACAACCAGGGGCATTAACAGTTACATTGATCCTATGTACAGTACATTAAGTTGCAAACTAATATTCCCAAAAATTAATGTTCATTTCAGCTTGGCAAATCTCCCAAACCCAGGGGTTTGCAGACAAATTAGTGTTACACAGCTGCATTGCAGGAGAAGAATGTGTGAAAGAAATTCTCTTTGTGAATAAAATTACTCCTTATATCATAAATAAGGTGATATTACTGAAAGCTCATACAGTATAGGCAATGGTATATAATTTACAAATTAGGCTCAATTCTCAAAGCTTACACACTAAAAAAGCTAAAGAAAATGTGTGAGTTAAGCTGACCACACACAATACAATCTGATTATACAATCTTCTTTAGATCTACTAACAACTATGTAATATAACGGCATGTGCCCTTCTATAAATCAATGTGAAAATTGATTGGACCATAAAGGTTTGTCCTCAGAGATGAGCGAATCGAAGTAGGCGAAGTGGAATTCGCTTCGAATATTAGAAAAATTTCCGAAAATAAGCAGACTTCGGATGCGCGAATCGAAATTTTTCCTAAAATGGCGGCGACATGTGCGGCGACGGAGCGGGGATGTCTGGGAAGGCGCGCAGACAAGGCGCGCTGACCCATAATGCATTCATTTATGACATGTGATCGCATTAGCCAATCAGCAGCCAGCACTGTGTAATGGTCGAGCTATAAATGGCGGCCATTTTAGAATTATCCATTTGCCTCCAGTCATTCAACAGAGGCAGACCTGGCTGTATTCAGGGAGAGAGTTAGGGACACAGAAATGTTACTTAGGGCCACAGAAACGTTACTTAGGGACACAGAAACGTTACTCAGGGACAGACACAGAATTGTTACTCAGGGACAGACACAGAATTGTTACTGAGGGCCACAGAAACGTTACTGAGGGCCACAGAAACGTTACTGAGGGCCACAGAAACGTTACTGAGGGCCACAGAAACGTTACTTAGGGCCACAGAAACGTTACTTAGGGACAGACACAGATATGTTACTGAGGGACACAGAA
Organism: Staurois parvus; assembly: GCF_062004578.1. NCBI lineage: Eukaryota > Metazoa > Chordata > Amphibia > Anura > Ranidae > Staurois > Staurois parvus. The sequence goes on along the minus strand of NW_028318199.1, from coordinate 4,947,703 downwards.
TTGTTACTGAGGGCCACAGAACTGTTACTTAGGGACACAGAATTGTTACTGAGGGCCACAGAACTGTTACTTAGGGCCACAGAAACGTTACTTAGGGCCACAGAAACGTTACTTAGGGACAGACACAGAAACGTTACTTAGGGACACAGAATTGTTACTTAGGGACAGACACAGAATTGTTACTCAGGGACAGACACAGAATCGTTACTGAGGGCCACAGAAACGTTACTTAGGGCCACAGAATTGTTACTTAGGGACAGACACAGAATTGTTACTGAGGGACACAGATTTGTTACTGAGGGCCACAGAACCGTTACTTAGGGCCACAGAAACGTTACTTAGGGACTTCAGGAATCAAGGAATGACCAGAAAGGTGTGGACTGACACAGGGAAACGCAGGTTTCAGGTATAGTATAATACAGGTTATATTAGCCACCCAGATATATATATAAATGCACAGTGAGCAAACTAACCTTCCACTAATCTTAGGAGGTGCAGGAACACAGGCGTAGTCAGGGCTGGAGAGGTGGAATGGTCAGGCCGGCCGTAGGGTTCTGTAACGACTGCCTGGTGGTACCTCTAGCGGTCCTCAGGGCAGGATTCCCCAGGGCGCGGAGTCTAAGTCCCAGTCTGCTATTCACCAGGGCCCCTGATGGTGGGGATGGACTTGGAGCAGACAGGAACCAGGTCACGGCCCCTGAGTACACCTGCTAGTGATAGAGGGATCCGCCGGAGGTATGTGCAGGTACGGCTGGATCCGTGCAGGATGGATGGATGGCAGAGTAGTGAGCGTGGTCAGACGGGCCAAGTCAGCAACGTGCGGGCAGCAAGGTATCAAAGGAGCAGGCAGAGAATGGTCAAGGTCACAAGCCGGGTTCAGTAACTCACAGACAGCGCAGTACAGAGGATCAGGCAGAAGGATGGTCAGGGATGAGCCAGTAGTCAGAACAGGAGACGGTCAACAGGAATCAGGATCAGGCAGGGTCAGCAACAAGGTATCTTCTCACAGGAACTAGGAACAGGATACAGGGGCTCATGGGGAAACATACACCAAGGCCCAGAGCACAGGCCTGGTCATGCCTTATATACACCTTTCTGTAATCAGCCCCAGGTTTGGCTGATTGTGAGCTTCTGGCTGCTAAGAGCACCCGCTGGTCAGCTCTGGTACTGCAGCTCACACGGCAGGAGAGTCCCACCACCAGTGCTGAGAGCACCCGCTGGTCAGCTCTGGTACTGCAGCCCACACGGCAGGAGAGTCCCACCACCGCTGCTGAATCCATTCCTGACAGAACCCCCCCCTCAAGGAGCGGCCTCAGGACGCTCCAAACAGTCCTTAGTGGGCAAAATGTTCCACCGCCCGGGTCAGGTAACTGGCTGAATATCCTACTGCCGGAGTAAACCGGCTGGCTGGGTTTCCTGCTGGTAGACTTCTCTTTGTGTAGGAGAATCAAGGAAGGCAGGTCACTGGGCACAGGATTTCCAGGAGCAGGCTGGGTATCAGTTATCGGCCAGTTTAACTGGACATCAGGGGCTGGCATGTCGGGCTGTGTAGCGGGCAGAGGCACGTCAGCGGGCACCGAGTCATCTGGCACGACAGCGGGCACAGAGTCACCGGGCACGTCAGCGGGCACCAAGCCTTCTAGCAGAACCGCGGGTACCGGGTCACCAAGCTCGACAGCAGGCACCAAATTAACTGGCACAACAGTGGGCACTGAATCAACTGGCACGACAGCGGGCACCAAATCATCAGGTATCAGGTTATGTGGCTCAACAGCGGGCACTGGGTCCTCGGGCATCAGGTCATCTGGCTCGACAGCGGGCACCGAGTCAACTGGCACCGAGTCAACTGGTACGACAGCGGGCACCGAGTCAACTGGTACGACAGCGGGCACCGAGTCAACTGGCACCGAGTCAACTGGTACGACAGCGGGCACCGAGACAACTGGCACTGAGTCAACTGGCACGACAGCGGGCACCGAGTCAACTGGCACGACAGCGGGCACCGAGTCAACTGGCACGACAGCGGGCACCGAGTCAACTGGCACGACAGCGGGCACCGAGTCAACTGGCACGACAGCGGGCACAGAGTCAACTGGCACGACAGCGGGCACAGAGTCAACTGGCATTGAGTCATCTGGCTCGACAGCGGGCACCGAGTCAACTGGTATGACAGCGGGCACCGAGTCAACTGGCACGACAGCGGGCACCGAGTCAACTGGCACGACAGCGGGCACCGAGTCAACTGGCACGACAGCGGGCACCGAGTCAACTGGCACGACAGCGGGCACCGAGTCAACTGGCACGACAGCGGGCACCGAGTCAACTGGCACGACAGCGGGCACCGAGTCAACTGGCACGACAGCGGGCACCGAGTCAACTGGCACGACAGCGGGCACCGAGTCAACTGGCACGACAGCGGGCACCGAGTCAACTGGCATTGAGTCATCTGGCTCGACAGCGGGCACCGAGTCAACTGGTATGACAGCGGGCACCGAGTCAACTGGCAACGAGTCAACTGGTACGACAGCGGGCACCGAGTCAACTGGCACCGAGTCAACTGGCACGGCAGCGGGCACCGAGTCAACTGGCACCGAGTCATCTGGCTCGACAGCGGGCACCGAGTCAACTGGTACGACAGCGGGCACCGAGTCAACTGGCACCGAGTCAACTGGTATGACAGCGGGCACCGAATCATCAGGCATCAAGTCATCTGGCTCGACAGCGGGCACCGAGTCAACTGGCACGATGGTACAGTGAGTGGGAGCAGGGTACTGACATGTGGTAGATTGCTGGGTATACTGGGCTGTCACTGGGGGGGCTGTCACTGGGGGTGTTGTCGGGAATGCAGGAAAAGAGCTTTGAGCAGAGGAATGATGAGAAGCAGGACTGGTTTGTTGCAAGCTGATTGAGGCTGGGTGTAACAAGTCTGACCATGTCTGCAGTAAGGGTTGGACAACGCTCAGCTTACACAAGGCCTGTCTGATCAAAGTTTGCACTGCGTTTATACACTTCTTTAGCACCTGTGGTGAACATGCTGAATAATGCTCCAAGAAGCAATCCGGATCATCCTCCAACAACCATACCAGTGATATTACTTGACTCGCCCTGAATGGAGGAAGAAATTCATCCCTGCTTTCAGGGGTACTAGATGAAGCCAACTCAATACAAGCCTGAATCAATGGTTGCACCTCAGAGAGCTCTAGGACCTGACCTACTAGGGAATGAGCAACCCGTATGCACTCTAGCAGCTGATCCCGGGTATACTCCCGCAGAGTCTTATAGGCATATTCTCTGTCATCAAAGACTAGCATAGACAAATATATAACCTCATCAGGATGCATCCTTCACAACAAGTCAAGATGGCTTCCCTGTGCAGCCACTTCTGGTCAGGAAAGGCCTTGGTGTGATGTCAGGAATCAAGGAATGACCAGAAAGGTGTGGACTGACACAGGGAAACGCAGGTTTCAGGTATAGTATAATACAGGTTATATTAGCCACCCAGATATATATATAAATGCACAGTGAGCAAACTAACCTTCCACTAATCTTAGGAGGTGCAGGAACACAGGCGTAGTCAGGGCTGGAGAGGTGGAATGGTCAGGCCGGCCGTAGGGTTCTGTAACGACTGCCTGGTGGTACCTCTAGCGGTCCTCAGGGCAGGATTCCCCAGGGCGCGGAGTCTAAGTCCCAGTCTGCTATTCACCAGGGCCCCTGATGGTGGGGATGGACTTGGAGCAGACAGGAACCAGGTCACGGCCCCTGAGTACACCTGCTAGTGATAGAGGGATCCGCCAGAGGTATGTGCAGGTACGGCTGGATCCGTGCAGGATGGATGGATGGCAGAGTAGTGAGCGTGGTCAGACGGGCCAAGTCAGCAACGTGCGGGCAGCAAGGTATCAAAGGAGCAGGCAGAGAATGGTCAAGGTCACAAGCCGGGTTCAGTAACTCACAGACAGCGCAGTACAGAGGATCAGGCAGAAGGATGGTCAGGGATGAGCCAGTAGTCAGAACAGGAGACGGTCAACAGGAATCAGGATCAGGCAGGGTCGGCAACAAGGTATCTTCTCACAGGAACTAGGAACAGGATACAGGGACTCATGGGGAAACATACACCAAGGCCCAGAGCACAGGCCTGGTCATGCCTTATATACACCTTTCTGTAATCAGCCCCAGGTTTGGCTGATTGTGAGCTTCTGGCTGCTAAGAGCACCCGCTGGTCAGCTCTGGTACTGCAGCTCACACGGCAGGAGAGTCCCACCACCAGTGCTGAGAGCACCCGCTGGTCAGCTCTGGTACTGCAGCCCACACGGCAGGAGAGTCCCACCACCGCTGCTGAATCCATTCCTGACAGGGACACAGAATTGTTACTCAGGGACAGACACAGAATTGTTACTGAGGGACACAGAACTGTTACTGAGGGCCACAGAACTGTAACTTAGGGCCACAGAAACGTTACTTAGGGCCACAGAAACGTTACTTAGGGCTACAGAAACGTTACTTAGGGCCACAGAATCGTTACTTAGGGCCACAGAATCGTTACTTAGGGCAACAGAAACTTTACTTAGGGCCACAGAAACGTTACTTAGTGCCACAGAATTGTTACTTAGGGACAGACACAGAATTGTTACTGAGGGACACAGATTTGTTACTGAGGGCCACAGAACCGTTACTTAGGGCCACAGAAACGTTACTTAGGGACACAGAATTGTTACTCAGGGACAGACACAGAATTGTTACTTAGGGACACAGAATTGTTACTCAGGGACAGACACAGAATTGTTACTGAGGGATACAGAATTGTTACTGAGGGACACAGAAACGTTACTTAGGGCCACAGAAACGTTACTTAGGGCCACAGAAACGTTACTTAGGGCTACAGAAACGTTACTTAGGGCCACAGAATCGTTACTTAGGGCCACAGAAACTTTACTTAGGGCCACAGAAACGTTACTTAGTGCCACAGAATTGTTACTTAGGGACAGACACAGAATTGTTACTGAGGGACACAGATTTGTTACTGAGGGCCACAGAACCGTTACTTAGGGCCACAGAAACGTTACTTAGGGACACAGAATTGTTACTCAGGGACAGACACAGAATTGTTACTGAGGGACACAGAATTGTTACTGAGGGACACAGAATTGTTACTCAGGGACACAGAATTGTTACTGAGGGACAGACACAGAATTGTTACTGAGGGACAGACACAGAATTGTTGCTGAGGGACAGACACAGAATTGTTACTGAGGGACACAGAATTGTTACTGAGGGACACAGAATTGTTACTCAGGGACAGACACAGAATTGTTACTGAGGGACACAGAATTGTTACTGAGGGACACAGAATTGTTACTGAGGGACACATAATTGTTACTCAGGGACACAGAATTGTTACTGAGGGACACAGAATTGTTCCTGAGGGACACAGAATTGTTACTGAGGGACAGACACAGAATTGTTACTCAGGGACAGACACAGAATTGTTACTGAGGGACACAGAATTGTTACTCAGCGACAGACACAGAATTGTTACTCAGGGACAGACACAAAATTGTTACTGAGGGACACAGAATTGTTACTCAGCGACAGACACAGAATTGTTACTCAGGGACAGACACAGAATTGTTACTGAGGGACACAGAATTGTTACTCAGGGACACAGAATTGTTACTCAGGGACACAGAATTGTTACTCAGGGACACAGAATTGTTACTGAGGGACACAGAATTGTTACTGAGGGACACAGAATTGTTACTCAGGGACACAGAATTGTTACTCAGGGACAGACCCAGAATTGTTACTCAGGGACAGACACAGAATTGTTACTGAGGGACACAGAATTGTTACTGAGGGACACAGAATTGTTACTCAGCGACAGACACAGAATTGTTACTCAGGGACAGACACAGAATTGTTACTCAGGGACAGACACAGAATTGTTACTGAGGGACACAGAATTGTTACTGAGGGACACAGAATTGTTACTCAGGGACACAGAATTGTTACTGAGGGACACAGAATTGTTACTGAGGGACACAGAATTGTTACTCAGGGACAGACACAGAATTGTTACTGAGGGACAGACACAGAATTGTTACTGAGGGACACAGAATTGTTACTGAGGGACACAGAATTGTTACTCAGGGACACAGAATTGTTACTCAGGGACACAGAATTGTTACTGAGGGACACAGAATTGTTACTGAGGGACACAGAATTGTTACTCAGGGACACAGAATTGTTACTCAGGGACAGACACAGAATTGTTACTCAGGGACACAGAATTGTTACTGAGGGACACAGAATTGTTACTGAGGGACACAGAATTGTTACTCAGGGACAGACACAGAATTGTTACTCAGGGACAGACACAGAATTGTTACTGAGGGACACAAAATTGTTACTGAGGGACACAGAATTGTTACTGAGGGACACAGAATTGTTACTGAGGGACACAGAATTGTTACTCAGGGACAGACACAGAATTGTTACTCAGGGACACAGAATCGTTTAATTAAAGAGTATGTCAGACAACATGCATAGGAGTGGCAGAGGAGGCAATGTTTTAGGAGCGAGCAGACGTGGCAGCAGAGGAAGGGGTCGAGGCAGCACTAGTCGCAGCCAGAGGCCAGTGCTCCCGGTGTCATCCAGCGGTCGTGTCTCCACCGACAACCCTGCCGTCATCGATTGGTTGGCTCGGTCGTCTTCCTCTTCCCAGGTCACCTCTGACACCTACAGCCAACGGTCGGTGGGTACGTCAGACACAACCGTTAGTTGGCATGGCCCGGGAGCAAGCCCACTGAAATCACGTGTCCTCGACCTGCCCCTGTCCTTTGGTGTTCCCTCACCAAGCGAAGTATCGTATGCTGTGGGCTCAGCCCCACTGTACAGTGAGGAAGAGCTAACAGAGGGCGGTCAGGAACGGGGGGAAACATCCGCCGCTTCAGCAGCAAGGCGAAGAAGTAGTGGCGAGGAGAGTGGCTCGGTAGCCGGTCTAGAGACAGGTCTGTCTCCTGACCCACACGCAGCCGAGGGGGCTAGTAGTGAGGCGGAGACCCTAACTGATGATGATGAGGCTGATCGCACTTGGCAGCCTCGTCGTCATCAGGCTATTGCTTCCGCATCATCAGGAGAAGAGGGTGGCAGCTTGGCAGCGAGCAAAACAGTCGGTGGGTTGCCCAGGAGGCAGCAGGGTCGCAGCAGTGTCAGTGGAGGCAAACGGCCACGGAGTACAGCACCAGCTCCACTGCAGCCTACCACCATGGCCAGTAGTGGTGCCGGTGTGCATGGAGGAAGCGGCAGTCAGCCAGTGAGGAGTATCGGGGGCAAAGTTTCCTACTCGGCGGTGTGGCAATTTTTTGTCAAGCCGCCCGAGGAAGTAAACGTAGCTGTATGTCGACTATGTGGCCAGAAAGTCAAGCGTGGCCAGGGGGCCCATGTTGGGGCTACAGCGTTGCGGCAGCATATGCAGCGTCGCCATTTGGTGGCCTGGGAAAACCGTGATAAAGATACGGCGGTTCTGCCCGCCCCAGCCCCCGCTCCATCACCCGCTCCGTTACTTGCTCCGTCACCCGACGTCAATTGCCCTCTATCAGCCAGTCAAGGCTCCAACACCTCTGCTGAGGGGAGTTGTCGCTCGTTGGCATCTTCCGCTCGTTCTGATGCTTCTTCTCCTGCTACTCCTCTTCACGGATTCCGTCAGCAGTCTTTCTTGGAATCCGTTTCCAAGAGACAACAGTTTGCGAGCACGCACCCGACGGTGCAAAAGCTGAACGTCCTCCTGTCCAAGTTGCTGGTGCTGCAGTCCCTCCCTTTCCAAGTGGTGGACTCAGCACCTTTCCGAGAAATGATGGCTTGTGCCGCGCCGCGGTGGAGAGTGCCAAGCCGTCATTTCTTCGCCAAAAAGGCAGTGCCAGCCCTGCATTCACATGTAGAAGAGATGGTGGGCCAGTCTTTGAGCATGTCGGTCTCTGCCAAAGTGCACGGCAGCACCGACGTATGGAGCTGTAACTACGGTCAGGGACAGTACATGTCATTTACGGCCCACTGGGTGAACGTGGTGCCGTCACAGCAGCACCAGCAACTTGGACAGGTCACGCCGCTTTTGCCTCCACGTTTGCACGTCCTTGGTCCGGCAAAGATGTCCGCCTCTACCACCTCTTCTTCCGCCGTGTCCTCAGCCGCCACCCCCGTGCCAAGTCCCATTACCCGACCGGCATATCACATGTGCAGGGCGCAACGGTGTCACGCTGTGCTGCACCTGGTATGCCTTGGCGAACGTAGTCACACAGGGGAGGAACTTCTCAGTGTAATGAACAGAGAAATCGACAGATGGCTGTCTCCGCGCAAACTTAAAATCGGAACCATGTTGACCGACAACGGAAAGAACATGGTGTCTGCTCTGCGTCAAGGAAGGTTGTGCCATGCGCCATGCATGGCTCACGTGTTCAATCTGGTTGTCAAGCGGTTCCTAAAATCCACCATCCCACTGCAAGACATCCTTAAAATGTCACGTAAACTTTGCATGCATTTCAGCCATTCCTACACCGCAAAGCACACCCTCCTTGAGCTGCAGCGGCAGAACGGAATTCCACAGCATCGCCTGATCTGCGACGTTGCAACAAGGTGGAATTCAACCCTACACATGTTAGACCGCCTTTACGAACAGCGAAAGGCCATCACAGATTTCCTGATGTTACAAGCGGATAAAGGTACTCCCCTGTGTAACTTCGATGTCAGCCATTGGCAGCTCATGCGTGACACCTGCCGCTTGCTCAGGCCCTTTGAGGAGGCCACGCTATTCGTGAGTCGGCAGGACTATGGGATGAACGACGTCATTCCTCTGTTGCACGTCCTGGAACAAATGCTGTTAACAATGGCTGGTCAGGGTGCGGTAGACGTGGCGCACAGATCTCAACGCCACATGACCCCTGTGGGGGCAGGACAGGAAGAAGAGGAGGAGGTAGAGGAGGACATTTCTGCTCAGGAATTATTGAGTGAAATGGGTGGTTTTTCCACTCAGCGGACAGGAGTGGAGGAGCAGGAGCATCTGGTAGAGGAGGAGGAGGAGGAGACAGAGGACCCAGATGCACCGTGGCAGTATGTTGTGGAGATGGAGGCAGGGAGTCCCTCGCATTCCTTGGCACAAATGGCCCATAGCATGCTCGGTTGCTTGCGTAGCGACAGCCGAACAATAACCATCAGACAGAGGGATGACTTTTGGCTGTCCACCTTGTTGGACCCTCGCTACCGTTCAAAAATGGTGGCCTTTTTCACACCTGCTGAGAGGGAGGCCAAAATAACGTACTATAAAAACCACCTATGTAGTCAGTTGGTCTCTGCCTTTCTGCGCCAACGTCCATCCTCAGACACTGTGGGCCCTGTGCGCTCGCGTTCCGCTGCCATGGCAGCAGGGGAGGGGTGGTAGGAGCAGTGGCAGCTCCACCAGCAGCGGCTGCCTCAGTCTGCAGTCGATGATGAGTAGCTTTCTTCACCAGCGCAGTGAGGAAACTACTAACCAGCCGCAGCAGCAGCAGCAGCATCAGGTGGACCTGGAGCAGGACCTCAAACAACAGGCTTGGGCCTACTTGGACAGCACCCTGCCAACCGAGGTAGACAATCCCCTTGACTACTGGGCAACGAAACTTGACCTTTGGCCCCAACTAGCTGAATTTGCCCTTGAAAGGCTGTCATGCCCGGCTAGTAGCGTGGCATCGGAGCGCGTGTTTAGTGCGGCAGGAGGGATTGTAACTCCGCGGAGGACACGACTGTCCACCCAAAGTGTGGAGAGACTCACGTTTGTGAAAATGAATCAGGCGTGGATTAGTCTGGATTTCAAACCACCAGTTCCTGACACAACTGACTAAATCCGCCATGAATCATGCCCCAAACATGTGCCACTTTCAGGTCTCCTCACACTGCTGGTGTGTTCCATTTTTTGTCATAGGGTGCTGGCAGATTACGGGCCTCCCATAGCTGCTGCCAGGCCCCTAATCTGCCATGGGCCCCTATACCGCCTCCTCATGCTGCTGCCAGGTCCAGAGTCTCTCATGGGTCCCTGTACGGCCTCCCATTGCTGCTGTCTCCATCGCCACACTCTGCCATGTGCCACTTTCAGGTCTCCTCACACTGCTGGTGTGTTCCATTTTTTGTCATAGGGTGCTGGCAGATTACGGGCCTCCCATAGCTGCTGCCAGGCCCCTAATCTGCCATGGGCCCCTGTACCGCCTCCTCATGCTGCTGCCAGGTCCACAGTGTCTCATGCCATGTGCCACTTTCAGGTCTCCTCACACTGCTGGTGTGTTCCATTTTTTGTCATAGGGTGCTGGCAGATTACGGGCCTCCCATAGCTGCTGCCAGGCCCCTAATCTGCCATGGGCCCCTATACCGCCTCCTCATGCTGCTGCCAGGTCCAGAGTCTCTCATGGGTCCCTGTACGGCCTCCCATTGCTGCTGTCTCCATCGCCACACTCTGCCATGTGCCACTTTCAGGTCTCCTCACACTGCTGGTGTGTTCCATTTTTTGTCATAGGGTGCTGGCAGATTATGGGCCTCCCATAGCTGCTGCCAGGCCCCTAATCTGCCATGGGCCCCTGTACCGCCTCCTCATGCTGCTGCCAGGTCCACAGTGTCTCATGCCATGTGCCACTTTCAGGTTTCCTCACACTGCTGGTGTGTTCCATTTTTTGTCATAGGGTGCTGGCACATTACGGGCCTCCCATAGCTGCTGCAAGGCCCCTAATCTGTCATGGGCCCCTATACCGCCTCCTCATGCTGCTGCCAAGTCCAGAGTCTCTCATGGGTCCCTGTACGGCCTCCCATTGCTGCTGTCTCCATCGCCACACTTTGCCATGTGCCACTTTCAGGTCTCCTCACACTGCTGGTGTGTTCCATTTTTTGTCATAGGGTGCTGGCAGATTACGGGCCTCCCATAGCTGCTGCCAGGCCCCTAATCTGCCATGGGCCCCTATACCGCCTCCTCATGCTGCTGCCAGGTCCAGAGTCTCTCATGGGTCCCTGTACGGCCTCCCATTGCTGCTGTCTCCATCGCCACACTCTGCCATGTGCCACTTTCAGGTCTCCTCACACTGCTGGTGTGTTCCATTTTTTGTCATAGGGTGCTGGCAGATTACGGGCCTCCCATAGCTGCTGCCAGGCCCCTAATCTGCCATGGGCCCCTGTACCGCCTCCTCATGCTGCTGCCAGGTCCACAGTGTCTCATGGGTCCCTGAACCGCCACCCATTGCTGCTGTCTCCATCGCCACACTCTGCCATGTGCCACTTTCAGGTCTCCTCACACTGCTGGTGTGTTCCATTTTTTGTCATAAGGTGCTGGCAGATTACGGGCCTCCCATAGCTGCTGCCAGGCCCCTAATCTGCCATGGGCCCCTGTACCGCCTCCTCATGCTGCTGCCACGTCCAGAGTCTCTCATGGGTCCCTGTACGGCCTCCCATTGCTGCTGTCTCCATCGCCACACTCTGCCATGTGCCACTTTCAGGTCTCCTCACACTGCTGGTGTGTTCCATTTTTTGTCATAGGGTGCTGGCAGATTACGGGCCTCCCATAGCTGCTGCCAGGCCCCTAATCTGCCATGGGCCCCTGTACCGCCTCCTCATGCTGCTGCCAGGTCCACAGTGTCTCATGCCATGTGCCACTTTCAGGTCTCCTCACACTGCTGGTGTGTTCCATTTTTTGTCATAGGGTGCTGGCAGATTACGGGCCTCCTATAGCTGCTGCCAGGCCCCTAATCTGCCATGGGCCACTATACCGCCTCCTCATGCTGCTGCCACGTCCAGAGTCTCTCATGGGTCCCTGTACGGCCTCCCATTGCTGCTGTCTCCATCGCCACACTCTGCCATGTGCCACTTTCAGGTCTCCTCACACTGCTGGTGTGTTCCATTTTTTGTCATAGGGTGCTGGCAGATTACGGGCCTCCCATAGCTGCTGCCAGGCCCCTAATCTGCCATGGGCCCCTATACCGCCTCCTCATGCTCCTGCCAAGTCCAGAGTCTCTCATGGGTCCCTGTACAGCCTCCCATTGCTGCTGTCTCCATCGCCACACTCTGCCATGTGCCACTTTCAGGTCTCCTCACACTGCTGGTGTGTTCCATTTTTTGTCATAAGGTGCTGGCAGATTACGGGCCTCCCATTGCTGCTGCCAGGCCCCTAATCTGCCATGGGCCCCTGTACTGCCTCTTCATGCTGCTGCCAGGTCCAGAGTGTGTCATGGGTCCCTGTACGGCCTCCCATTGCTGCTGCCAGGAGGCAGCAGGGTCGCAGCAGTGTCAGTGGAGGCAAACGGCCACGGAGTAGAGCACCAGCTCCACTGCAGCCTACCACCACGGCCAGTAGTGGTGCCGGTGTGCACGGAGGAAGTAGCAGTCAGCCAGTGAGGAGTAGCGGGGGCAAAGTTTCCTACTCGGCGGTGTGGCAATTTTTCGTCAAGCCGCCCGAGGAAGTAAACGTAGCCGTATGTCGACTATGTGGCCAGAAAGTCAAGCGTGGCCAGGGGGCCCATGTTGGGACTACAGCGTTGCGTCAGCATATGCAGCGTCGCCATTCGGTGGCCTGGGAAAACCGTGATAAAGATACGGTGGTTCTGCCTGCCCCAGCCCAGGGTTCCATTTTGTCATAGGGTGCTGGCAGATTACGGGCCTCCCATTGCTGCTGCCAGGCCTTAATCTGCCATGGGCCCCTGCACCGCCTCCTCATGCTGCTGCCAGGTCCACAGTGTCTCATGGGTCCCTGAACCGCCACCCATTGCTGCTGTCTCCATCGCCACACTCTGCCATGTGCCACTTTCAGGTCTCCTCACACTGCTGGTGTGTTCCATTTTTTGTCATAGGGTGCTGGTAGATTACGGGCCTCCCATTGCTGCTGCCAGGCCCGTAATCTGCCATGGGCCCCAGTACCGCCTCCTCATGCTGCTGCCAGGTCCACAGTCTCTCATGGGTCCCTGTACGGCCTCCCATTGCTGCTGTCTCCATCGCCACACTCTGCCATGTGCCACTTTCAGGTCTCCTCACACTGCTGGTGTGTTCCATTTTTTGTCATAGGGTGCTGGCAGATTACGGGCCTCCCATAGCTGCTGCCAGGCCCCTAATCTGCCATGGGCCCCTGTACCGCCTCCTCATGCTGCTGCCAGGTCCACAGTGTCTCATGCCATGTGCCACTTTCAGGTCTCCTCACACTGCTGGTGTGTTCCATTTTTTGTCATAGGGTGCTGGCAGATTACGGGCCTCCCATAGCTGCTGCCAGGCCCCTAATCTGCCATGGGCCCCTGTACCGCCTCCTCATGCTGCTGCCAGGTCCACAGTGTCTCATGCCATGTGCCACTTTCAGGTCTCCTCACACTGCTGGTGTGTTCCATTTTTTGTCATAGGGTGCTGGCAGGTTACGGGCCTCCTATAGCTGCTGCCAGGCCCCTAATCTGCCATGGGCCCCTATACCACCTCCTCATGCTGCTGCCAGGTCCAGAGTCTCTCATGGGTCCCTGTACGGCCTCCCATTGCTGCTGTCTGCATCGCCACACTCTGCCATGTGCCACTTTCAGGTCTCCTCACACTGCTGGTGTGTTCCATTTTTTGTCATAGGGTGCTGGCAGATTACGGGCCTCCCATAGCTGCTGCCAGGCCCCTAATCTGCCATGGGCCCCTGTACCGCCTCCTCATGCTGCTGCCAGGTCCACAGTGTCTCATGCCATGTGTCACTTTCAGGTCTCCTCACACTGCTGGTGTGTTCCATTTTTTGTCATAGGGTGCTGGCAGATTACGGGCCTCCTATAGCTGCTGCCAGGCCCCTAATCTGCCATGGGCCCCTATACCGCCTCCTCATGCTGCTGCCAGGTCCAGAGTCTCTCATGGGTCCCTGTACGGCCTCCCATTGCTGCTGTCTCCATCGCCACACTCTGCCATGTGCCACTTTCAGGTCTCCTCACACTGCTGGTGTGTTCCATTTTTTGTCATAGGGTGCTGGCAGATTACGGGCCTCCCATAGCTGCTGCCAGGCCCCTAATCTGCCATGGGCCCCTATACCGCCTCCTCATGCTGCTGCCAGGTCCAGAGTCTCTCATGGGTCTCTGTACGGCCTCCCATTGCTGCTGTCTACATTGCCACACTCTGCCATGTGCCACTGTCAGATCTCCTCACACTGCTGGTGTGTTACATTTTTTGTCATAGGGTGCTGGCAGATTACGGGCCTCCCATTGCTGCTGCCAGGCCCGTAATCTGCCATGGGCTCCCGTACCGACTCCTCATGCTGTGACGTTGCAACAAGGTGGAATTCAACCCTACATATGTTAGACCGCCTTTACGAACAGCGAAAGGCCATCACAGATTTCCTGATGTTAAAAGCGGATAAAGGTACTCCCTGTGTAACTTAGATGTCAGCCATTGGCAGCTCATGCGTGACACCTGCCGCTTGCTCAGGCCCTTTGAGGAGGCCACGCTATTCGTGAGTCGGCAGGACTATGGGATGAACGACGTCATTCCTCTGTTGCACGTCCTGGAACAAATGCTGTTAACAATGGCTGGTCAGGGTGCGGTAGACGTGGCGCACAGATCTCAACGCCACATGACCCCTGTGGGGGCAGGACAGGAAGAAGAGGAGGAGGTAGATGAGGACATTGTTGCTCAGGAATTATTGAGTGAAATGGGTGGTTTTTCCACTCAGCGGACAGGAGTGGAGGAGCAGGAGCATCTGGTAGAGGAGGAGGAGGAGGAGACAGAGGACCCAGACGCACCGTGGCAGTATGCTGTGGAGATGGAGGCAGGGAGTCCCTCGCATTCCTTGGCACAAATGGCCCATAGCATGCTCGCTTGCTTGCGTAGCGACAGCCGAATAATAACCATCAGACAGAGGGATGACTTTTGGCTGTCCACCTTGTTGGACCCTCGCTACCGTTCAAAAATGGTGGCCTTTTTCACACCTGCTGAGAGGGAGGCCAAAATAACATACTATAAAAACCACCTATGTAGTCAGCTGGTCTCTGCCTTTCTGCGCCAACGTCCATCCTCAGACACTGTGGGCCCTGTGCGCTCGCGTTCCGCTGCCATGGCAGCAGGGGAGGGGTGGGGTGGTAGGAGCAGTGGCAGCTCCACCAGCAGCAGCTGCCTCAGTCTGCAGTCGATGATGAGTAGCTTTCTTCACCAGCGCAGTGAGGAAACTACTAACCAGCCGCAGCAGCAGCATCAGGTGGACCTGGAGCAGGACCTCAAACAACAGGCTTAGGCCTACTTGGACAGCACCCTGCCAACCGAGGTAGACAATCCCCTTGACTACTGGGCAACGAAACTTGACCTTTGGCCCCAACTAGCTGAATTTGCCCTTGAAAGGCTGTCATGCCCGGCCAGTAGCGTGGCATCGGAGCGCGTGTTTAGTGCGGCAGGAGGTATTGTAACTCCGCGGAGGACACGACTGTCCACCCAAAGTGCGGAGAGACTCACGTTTGTGAAAATGAATCAGGCGTGGATTAGTCTGGATTTCAAACCACCAGTTCCTGACAACTGACTAAATCCGCCATGAATCATGCCCCAAACATGTGCCACTTTCAGGTCTCCTCACACTGCTGGTGTGTTCCATTTTTTGTCATAGGGTGCTGGCAGATTACGGGCCTCCCATTGCTGCTGCCAGGCCGTAATCTGCCATGGGCCCCTGTACCGCCTCCTCATGCTGCTGCCAGGTCCAGAGTGTGTCATGGGTCCCTGTACGGCCTCCCATTGCTGCTGTCTCCATCGCCACACTCTGCCATGTGCCACTTTCAGGTCTCCTCACACACTGCTGGTGTGTTCCATTTTTTGTCATAGGGTGCTGGCAGATTACGGGCCTCCCATAGCTGCTGCCAGGCCCCTAATCTGCCATGGGCCCCTGTACCGCCTCCTCATGCTGCTGCCAGGTCCACAGTGTCTCATGCCATGTGCCACTTTCAGGTCTCCTCACACACTGCTGGTGTGTTCCATTTTTTGTCATAGGGTGCTGGCAGATTACGGGCCTCCCATTGCTGCTGCCAGGCCCGTAATCTGCCATGGGCCCCTGTACCGCCTCTTCATGCTGCTGCCAGGTCCAGAGTGTGTCATGGGTCCCTGTACGGCCTCCCATTGCTGCTGCCAGGAGGCAGCAGGGTCGCAGCAGTGTCAGTGGAGGCAAACGGCCACGGAGTAGAGCACCAGCTCCACTGCAGCCTATCACCACGGCCAGTAGTGGTGCCGGTGTGCACGGAGGAAGTAGCAGTCAGCCAGTGAGGAGTAGCGGGGGCAAAGTTTCCTACTCGGCGGTGTGGCAATTTTTCGTCAAGCCGCCCGAGGAAGTAAACGTAGCCGTATGTCGACTATGTGGCCAGAAAGTCAAGCGTGGCCAGGGGGCCCATGTTGGGACTACAGCGTTGCGTCAGCATATGCAGCGTCGCCATTCGGTGGCCTGGGAAAACCGTGATAAAGATACGGCGGTTCTGCCTGCCCCAGCCCAGGGTTCCATTTTGTCATAGGGTGCTGGCAGATTATGGGCCTCCCATTGCTGCTGCCAGGCCTTAATCTGCCATGGGCCCCTGTACCGCCTCCTCATGCTGCTGCCAGGTCCACAGTGTCTCATGGGTCCCTGAACCGCCTCCCATTGCTGCTGTCTCCATTGTCACACTCTGCCATGTGCCACTTTCAGGTCTCCTCACACTGCTGGTGTGTTACATTTTTTGTCATAGGGTGCTGGCAGATTACGGGCCTCCCATTGCTGCTGCCAGGCCCGTAATCTGCCATGGGTCCCAGTACCACCTCTTCATGCTGCTGCCAGGTCCACAGTCTCTCATGGGTCCCTGTACGGCCTCCCATTGCTGCTGTCTCCATCGCCACACTCTGTCATGTGCCACTTTCAGGTCTCCTCACACTGCTGGTGTGTTCCATTTTTTGTCATAGGGTGCTGGCAGATTACGGGCCTCCCATAGCTGCTGCCAGGCCCTTAATCTGCCATGGGCCCCTGTACCGCCTCCTCATGCTGCTGCCAGGTCCAGAGTCTCTCATGGGTCCCTGTACGGCCTCCCATTGCTGCTGTCTCCATCGCCACACTCTGCCATGTGCCACTTTCAGGTCTCCTCACACACTGCTGGTATGTTCCATTTTTTGTCATAGGGTGCTGGCAGATTACGGGCCTCCCATTGCTGCTGCCAGGCCCCTAATCTGCCATGGGCCCCAGTACCGCCTCCTCATGCTGCTGCCAGGTCCACAGTCTCTCATGGGTCCCTGTATGGCCTCCCATTGCTGCTGTCTCCATTGCCACACTCTGCCATGTGCCACTTTCAGGTCTCCTCACACTGCTGGTGTGTTCCATTTTTTGTCATAGGGTGCTGGCAGATTACGGGCCTCCCATAGCTGCTGCCAGGCCCCTAATCTGCCATGGGCCCCTGTACCGCCTCCTCATGCTGCTGCCAGGTCCAGAGTCTCTCATGGGTCCCTGTACGGCCTCCCATTGCTGCTGTCTCCATCGCCACACTCTGCCATGTGCCACTTTCAGGTCTCCTCACACACTGCTGGTGTGTTCCATTTTTTGTTATAGGGTGCTGGCAGATTACGGGCCTCCCATTGCTGCTGCCAGGCCCGTAATCTGCCATGGGCCCCCGTACCGACTCCTCATGCTGCTGCCAGGCCCGTAATCTGTCATGGGCCCCTGTTGTCGCTTGTTGACATATTCCGCTCGTTCAGATGCTCCTTCTCCTGCTACTCCTCTTCACGGATTCCGTCAGCAGTCTTTCTTGGAATACGTTTCCAAGAGACAACAGTTTGCGAGCACGCACCCGACGGTGCAGAAGCTGAACGTCCTCCTGTCCAAGTTGCTGCTGCCACGCTCGTAATCTGTCATGCGCCCCTGTACCGCCTCCTCATGCTGCTGCCAGGTCCAGAGTGTGTCATGGGCCCCTGTACCGCCTCCTCATGCTGCTGCCAGGTCCAGAGTGTGTCATTGGTCCCTGTACGGCCTCCCATTGCTGCTGCCAGGCCCGTAATCTGCCATGGGCCCCCATACCAACTCCTCATGCTGCTGCCAGGCCCGTAATCTGTCATGGGCCCCTGTACCGCCTCCTCATGCTGCTGCCAGGTCCAGAGTGTGTCATGGGTCCCTGTACGGCCTCCCATTGCTGCTGTCTCCATCGCCACACTCTGCCATGTGCCACTTTCAGGTCTCCTCACACTGCTGGTGGTTTCCATTTTTGTCATAGGGTGCTGTATGGCCTCCCATTGCTGCTGCCTCCACCGCCACACTGTGGCTCCACACTCTGGTTTTGGCCCCGTGACTGCCCAAATGAGTGAAGTGTGCGGTGATTCTAAGATCGATGGCACTCATCTGCATGTCATACTGACTGTCAGTATTATTTCTCTTCCCCAGCAGACTCCAAGGGCATTTAAATTAAAGGTACAGTGTTCTGCACTAATATAAAGGCTCTCTGAAGCCTAGAAACACCCTTTTATAAGTTAAATTCGCAGCGAATACATTCGACTCGAATCGAAATTTTTTCACGAATTCGCCGAATCAGTCGAATCGAATTTTTGAATAATTCGCTCATCTCTAGTCCTCATATTACAAAGTTTTGGCAAATGTAAATGAGAATGTACAGGAATTGCACAATCAGACTGTATTGTTTTGGGCCACCCTTAGTTTAGCTGAGTCGAAAAAGTGAATTTACCTTAATTTGCAGATCTCAATGAATTGAGCCCATTGTGTCATAAACGCAATGGAGTGACTATAGGACTCTTTGGCCCTAAAAGTTGCTTTTCTGCAAGTTGGGCCAGGGTGGTGAATAGTTAAAGATGGATAACTTATAGTGTAAAGAAATAGCACATGGTTGCTTGAAGTGATTTCTGGGGACTGTAATAATGTATAAATATGGTACTTTGTACATGTTTTCTATGCCTAATTACTTTTATATGCTACATAACTTCTCTGGTGCATCTAAACTGTAGTGGGTGTGTTCTATGATAATATATAAAATATATAATGATGATTGAGATATATATATATATATATATATATATATATATATATATATATATATATATATACACATACAGTATCTCACAGAAGTGAGTACACCCCTCACACTTTTGTAAATATTTTATTCTATCTTTTCATGTGACAACACTGAAGAAATGACACTTTGCTACAATGCGACATAGTGAGTGTACAGCTTAAATTTGCTGTCCCCTCAAAATAACTGAACACACAGCCATTAATGTCTAAACTGCTGGCAACAAAAGTCAGTACACCCCTAAGTGAAAATGTCCACATTGGGCCCAAAGTGTCATTATTTTGTGTGGCCACCATTTTTTTCCAGCACTGCCTTAACCCTCTTTTGCATGGAGTTCACCAGAGCTTCACAGGTTGCCACTGGAGTCCTCTTCCACTCCTCCATGATGACATCACGGAGCTGGTGGATGTTAGAGACCTTGCGCTCCTCCACCTTCCATTTGAGGATGCCCCACAGATGCTCAATAGGGTTTAGGTCTGGAGACATGCTTGGCCAGTCCATCACTTTTACCTTCAGCTTCTTTAGCAAGGCAGTGGTCACCTTGGAGGTGTGTTTGGGGTCATTATCATGTTGGAATACTGCCCTGCGGCCCAGTCTCCGAAGGGAGGGGATCATGCTCTGCTTCAGGATGTCATAGTACATGTTGGCATTCATGGTTCCCTCAATGAACTGTAGCTCTCCATTGTCAGCAGCACTCATGCAGCCCCAGACCATGACACTCCCACCACCATGCTTGACTGTAGGCAAGACACACTTGTCTTTGTACTCCTCACCTGGTTGCAGCCACACACGCTTGACACCATCTGAACCGGGTAAATTTATCTTGGTGTCATCAGACCACAGGACATGGTTCCAGTAATCCATGTCCTTAGTCTGCTTGTCTTCAGCAAACTTCAGTTTCAGGGTCTTGGCAATCTTATAGCCTAGGCCATCTTTATGTACAGCAACAATTCTTTTTTTCAGATCCTCAGAGAGTTATTTGCCATGAGGTGCCATGTTAAACTTCCAGTGACCAGTATGAGTGAGTGAGAGTGATAACACCAAATTTAACAGACCTGCTCCCCATTCACACCTGAGACCTTGTAACACTAACGAGTCACATGACACCGGGGAGGGAAAATGGCTAACTGGGCCCAATTTGGACATTTTTGCTTAGGGATGTACTCACTTTTGTTGCCAGAGGTTTAGACATTAATGGCTGTGTGTTGAGTTATTTTGAGGGGACAGCACATTTACACTGTTATACAAGCTGTACACTCACTACGTCACATTGTAGCAAAGTGTAATTTCTTCAGTGATGTCACATGAAAAGATATCATAAAATATTTACAAAAATATGAGGGGGTGTACTCACTTCTGTGAGATACTGTATATATATATCATCATTATATATTTTATATATTATAGAACACACCCACACACCAGAGAAGTTATGTAGTATATAAATGTAATCAGGCATAGTAAACATGTACAAAGTACCATATTTATACATTATTACGGTCAAAACATGAGACACAAAACAGTAGCAAAGATTGTATCAGATACAAAGTGCCGTAATAAAACATACCAAAGATAATCGCTCAAAAAGTAAATCAGTCCAGTAGTGTAACTAAATTCAAGTCCCAGGGATGTTTTAGCCTCAGTTTCGTTACATTGTCTGACTGATTTACTTTTTTGGCAATTATTGCTTGTATTGATAAGTAATGATGGGCTGCACATTGAAGACATGAACAGTATAGACATTCAGTGCGCTATTCGCCCACCACGCCCCACAATGCACTGCGCCATGATAGTGCATTGTGATTGGCCCTTGTGACATCATAATGCCTTGTGGTCAAGTGCAATGCTTTGGTCAATCACTGAGCATTATGACGTCACAAGGGTCTGGAGTGACCCCACCCCCTTGTGATGTCATCACCCTATTTAAAAACTGTCATTGCAGTGCAGCTGGGTGGGTGTCAGCATCAAGGGCGAAGTATATTTTTTTTTCTCTTTTCGGGTTGGCAGTGGTGACAGACATCGTGACTGATGTTGTATCTACTGCGGGGGATATTTTTTTCTTGTCTTTTTTTAACTACACTTTTTACCATATACTCATTCACATGGGGGGGCAGATTCTGGGGTCCCCCTTGTTAAAGGGGGCTTCCATATTCCGATAAGCCCCCCGCAGACCCCCACAACCACTGGTCATGGTTGTGGGGAAGAGGGCCTTGTCCACATCAACATGGGGACAAGGTGCTTTGGGGGGGGAGCCCCCCTGCCCCAAAGCACCCCCCCATGTTGAGGGCATGTGGCCTGGCATGGTTCAGGAATGGAGGTGCTTGCTCGTCCCTCCTTTCCTGACCTGCCGAGCTGCATGCTCAGATAGGGGTCTGATATGGATTTTGGGGAGGACCCTGTAACGGAACCGGTACCCGACCGCACTTGGGTATATTTCGTGATCCCGCAGCTTCCCCTGTCCGAACACCATCCACGGACCACACCCTGAAATCCCTCAGGAAAAAGATAGCACCCAGCTCTTCATAATACAGGAAGCCAACAACTCTTTATTTTACACAAACAACATGTTTTATACAGAGGGCGGGGAAACACAACCAGGAACAGGAAATACATCATCAGCCCGCCCCATCCCACCCAGACACAGAACAATGGGATGAAACACATGGTAGAGGACATTGACCAACCCCCACACCAATACACAAACAATACATCCCATAATAGTTGGCTGGACAGGAAGACACAGCACAATGGGGGGTAGCACATGGCAAACAGACAACGGACAGCCATGTGGTCTAGACAAAGGAACACACACTATACACAAGACTCAGACATTCGAATACACACCCTGTACCCCTTAAACAGGCACAGGGTGGGTTAAACATAATGATTTGGGGAGATGATACAGAGGTCCCCCCACCCCCAAAAGTCACTCCCGCCACAGACCCAACCCACATGCATTTTTTTTTTATATTTTGGCGTGGGGGGTAGTGTTTGTTATGGATGGGAGGGGGGACCCCACGCCTTTTTTAAAACTTTTTTTAAATTGTGGGTCAATGCCGACAATTCTCTTGACATTCAGCTGTCAGTGGCGAACCCCACTGACAGCTGAAACATGAATGCTTCACTACTAAAATTCTGCATGACTTAATAATTTAACTGAGCAGTATTTACTGCATACTCAGGTGCGGTAAGATACTGCTCAGTAAATTGTCCTTGTTCGAAGTTCTCAGTCGAACTTTCAGTAGGTTCGAATGTTTGATGGCACACTGAACAGGGGGGTGTTCAGCCCATCACTATTGATAAGATTAGATATTACATAGGCTATTCAAGATGGGTCAGATCATATTCATATTGGACATTTTGAGCTCTGATTAACGTGTTTTGTTCCTGAGCTCTCATCTGCTACTTTCATATCTATCAGATGGGAAAGGATGAACTGGTCCCATCTTATTTCAAACACGAATATACCCAAATTGATTGATTACTTCAATGAACGTATCATAGACAATTAACAAGGACATTAACATATTTGCATGCCAAATTGCATTTTTCCTTAATCTCGGTGATATTTAGGAATTTCTCTATCTCTTGGCTATGTACCCCAGATATAGCTCAGTGTTAATGAATCTGTATTTAAACAGGCATCGTCAAAATAATCAGCCATTGTTGCAGCTTGTATCTTTACTCTGTGAACCAAAATAAAGTATTATTCAATAAACCATATAAAGACAAGTAGATTCTTTGATTATGTCCTTTATTCAAAGGCTCTACATATCAGTATGCTTTATTACCTTACGTTGTAGCTGATATGCTATTTTTTGCTGTTTTGTATCTCATGGAATGGAATAAATAGAATGGAAGAAATAGAAAGTATCTGGAATTAACTGGAACTCCTAACTGGCTCCAGGAGCAGGAGCCAACACTGCAGCAAGGCTGTAGTTATACCAGGCTTAATGTGTGAAGTGTGAGGTATTAGGGATCAGATTCCTTTAAATATACTGTTTATAATATGTTTGCATAGACCAATATCTAATAAATAATAGACTTGCCCTGGAAATTATTGGTCTAGAACAGATTAGTAGTTAGTAATATATTGAAGTGAACACAGAAGGTTTTTCCACAGTGTATTATTAAAGTGTTACTAAACAGACAACAGTAAAATCAGAATGTATATGCAGTAAAGAATGTTTGTTATACTCACTGGGGAAACTAAGGGGTTAATCCTCTGCATCATGTTAAAAGGATGTTTGATCCTGTCTTCTCTGATCCTCCCCTTCTTCCACAGGCTGCACATGCTGAGTATGGTGTGTATTGCTAGAGAATTTTTTTTTTCTTGGGAAAGTGCATGTGATCAGCATAGGGCCAATCAGCTCTATCCAGACACAGGGTCAGGGGTCCTGCAGCCTCATAGGACAATCAGGAGATAATGAAAACTCCTCCTAAAAAAACAGTGCTCTGCTGAACACTGATAGAAGTCACAAGACTGCTCTAAGCCTACTTTCACACTGAGGAGTTTTTGAAGCGTTTTTGCATTAAAAAAAGCACCTGAAAAGCTCAAGAGAAATGCTTCCCTATGTTTGTCTATGTATGTCGATGTATGTTTTCACACTGGGGCGTTGTGCTTCCACTGCGGTGTAAAAACTCCTTGCAGCATCTTTGGAGCATGTTTGTTCAGTTTAAAGAAACAGCACAAAAATGTCTCTTCCCGTTGAAATCAATGGAAAGCGCCTGAAAAAAAGCCTCTGAGAAGCGTTTTTGGTGCAGTTTTTAAATCATGTGTCCTTTAAAAATGCTCAGAAAGCGCATATGCCTTTTTGTCGTGTTTTTGCGGTGGATCAGTGTGAAAGTAGACTAACTACTGATGAGAAAAGGTATTTAGCAGTTTATATTTACTAAAATAATTACATTTCCATGTTCTGTGTACTGTGGGAGATCATATATACTGAATGCAGCGTCCTGGGTTTAGTAACACTTTAAGGTACGGTTAGCAATATCTAATAACAGACTGCTCCTCCACTGTCATAAACGTACAGAACTTACATCTAACTGTAAAAAGCAAACTATACAACAGTGATCACTGCAGTAAACCACTGATATAGAACTGTTAAAATATATACAATATCACATTTTTAAATAGGAATCCAAGCAAAAACTCTAAATGCACAGCTAAAAAAAAACATATTTTTTCTGCTTTTCCTGCTAGAGTATTAATACTGTTTCTCAGGCAATGTTTTGTGATGTGCACACATCTGCTGCCCAGCACTTCCAGGCAGTTGATACATTTATTTCCTTAATCAACAATGCAGCTCTTTGTGTCACATCTTTCCCCTCAGTTTGCTCAATTGACAATGAATCAGCATAATCACTTCTATCCAATGAACATGAAGCTCATCCTGAAAGCAGTTAAGCTGAGCAGAGAACCTGTAAATTCTATATTTATATTGTTTATTTTAGGCTTTGTGTCTTGCTTATATATTTAAGAGATAATTTTGAGCTGGCACAGCAAATTTGTGCTCATTAGAGCTATTCCACTAACTGAAAAGAAAAAGAACAAAAACAGAAATGTTCATATTTGCATTGCTCCATAGTGGGTGTGCTGAGAGATAGCCGTCTAACAGCCTTGAGTCAGGGTAATCGTTTGTATAAAGCCCACAAGGATGGTCTCACTCATCTTCATTTTCATTGTAGAGTTGATTGGTATATAGGATGAGAGTATATTTCCTTGGACTACTTTGTTGTGAATAACCACTTTCACCCCATTCCAGCCCAGGCCAAATTTCAGCTTTCAGCTCTGTCACACTTTGAATGACTATTGCGTGGCCATGCAATACTGTACCCAAAAGACATTTTTATATTTTTTTTAGATTGATAGAGCTTTCTTTTGGTGGCATTTAATCACCACGTTTATTTTTTGCCAAACGAAAAAAAACCCACAAATTTGGGAAAAAAAGGTTTTCTTAGTTTCTGTTACAAAATTTTGTAAATAAGTAATTTTTCTCCTTCATTGATGTGTGCTGGTGAGGCAGCACTGATAGGCAACACTGATGGGTACTGAACGGCATCACTGATGGGCACTGATATGTGGCACTGAAAGGCGGCAATGATGGGCACTGATAGGCAGCACTGATGGGCCTTGATAGGCAGCACTGCCTGGCACTGATAAGTGGCAATGATGGGTACTGATAAACTGCACTGATGAGGAGGCACTGACAGGCACTGAAAGGCAGCATTGATGGGCACTGATATGTGGCAATGATGGACACTGATATATGGCACTGATAGGCGGCACTGATGGGACTGCCTTGGGTCATATGACGTCCTCCCTGAACAAAAGATCTGCTGCCTGTCCGTGATTTCTCAATACGGTTGGCGCAGTGTTTCTCAACTCCAGTCCTCATGGACCCCCAACAGGTCATGTTTTCAGGATTTCCATTATTTTTCACAGGTGATTTGATCAGTTTCACTGCCTTAGTAATTACCACAGCTGTTTCATCTGGGAAATCCAGAAAACATGACCTGTTGGGGGTCCATGAGGACTGGAGTTGAGAAACACTGGGTTGGCGGAAGGCAGTTAAAGATGAGCAACCTATCTACAATTTAATCTGGCAAAAATTTGCACTAGGCAGACTCAGAAGTAGTATCCAGAACAAGTATCTAGCCAGAGAAAAATTATCAACGTGAAAAAAAAACACCTTTTAGAAATGTTCGGAAAGTCAGTCATAACATGTCAGGAATCAAAGCCAAGCCTTTTTAAGGCCTGGTTCACAACTATATGTTTTTAGTGCATTGTGCAGACGCACTACAGTGGTTTGTGTAGAAGCACTACAATCCATTTAACATGGTTTCTTATATGACACGTTCACATCTATGCGTCTTCAGCCGTGGTGCTTTTGGAAAGGGTCTGGGATTATTTTCCCACAGCAGATTGCATTTTTGGTGCAATAGATTTTAATGGAAATGCACAAAAAATGCAAGTGTTGCAGATTTGATGCATTTAGCGGGTTTTTTTGGCTAATAGGAAAGTATTCAGTGTAGCTTTGATGCAACTTTGTGTGCCTGACAGTGTAAAGTCACATCAAAGACTCATTCAATACTTTCCTATTGGAAAGAAAAAAAACACCACACACATTAAAAAAAACTTAAAAAAATGCATGTTTAAAAATGCAAAACGCACTGCAAAAATGCTGCAGAAAAACGCACAACATGCATAGGTGTGAACCTAGCCTAAAACACACACGAACCACACATATAGAACAAGGCTGTTTACAAAGTTAGAACATGTCTAAACTATAATGTAATATATTTTACTAGTCTTTAACCACCTCCCGCCCGCCATATAGTACAACGACGGGTGCAAGGCGGTTCTCTCGTTCTGGGAGGACGTCATATGACGTCTTCCCATTCTAACCGCGCATGCGTTGCTCTGGGAGCGCGCAGCGCGGCGATCTGCGATGCGCTGTGTCCCTTAGACACAGCGGATCACCGATCAGCGGAAAGAGCCGAAGATGTCGGCTTGGTCATGTGATCAGCTGTGTCCAATCACAGCTGATCACATGTAAACAGGGAAATGCCGGTTATCGGCATTTCTCTCCTCACAAGCTGTCACGCTGACAGCTCAGGAGGAGAGCCGGTAATCAGCATTCCTCGGAGGGGACATGTACACAGATCATCAGAGCACTGATGATCAGTGTGCCCTGATGATCTGTGTAGCCCCAGCAGTGCCACCTGTCAGTGTCCATCAGTGCCAGCTGTCAGTGCTCAGCCATGCCACTACAGCCTCATTAGCGCACATCAGTGAAGGAGAAAAACCATTTATTTACAAAATGTTATAACAAAAACTAAGAAAAAAACTTTTTTTTTTTTCAAATTTTTCAGTGGTTTTTGGTTTAAGAAAAAATAAAAAACCCAGAGGTGATTAAATACCACCAAAATAAAGCTCTATCTGTCACAAAAAATTATAAAAATTTCATTTGGGTACAGTGTTGCGCAATTGTCATTCAAAGTGCGACAGCGCTGAAAGCTGGAAATTGGCCTGGGCAGGAAGGGGGTATAAGTGGCCTGTAGGCTAGTGGTTAAATGTGGTGGCTGAATTCATCCTAATTGTTTAAGTTTTTTTCCTTTATTTTTACCGGATGATCCTGTCAGTAACAAATTTCCTAGCACAGTCATCAATTTAATATGTAGGCACACCCAAGACACATATTCATATGTATTTGCATTTATATTGGGGGACTAGTGATTATCTAAACTGCCTTGGGTTTGGTTCGGCAGGGGTTCAAAAACTTCAAAGAAGTTCGGATGTTGAACCCATATCATTAATATTGCCAGCAAATTACTTTCAACATCTGTCACTGCCAGCTTTGTGTGTTTCAAGAAAAAATAATAAATAAACAGCACACAGACACCTCCAAGGGTCTTCTATGTATTCTGAGGGACCTTTGTAGGAGTCATCATGTCTTGCTGACAATTTAACCTGAACCATTTCTTTTTATTTGTAAATACATTTTTGTGTTAGCATGTCTTTGAGTCTGGTGTGGATTTTTAGGGGGTACCTGGCCAGAAAAGGAAGGGATAGGCATGCGACCTGAGCATGGTTCTTGGCAAGGCACCTTTTCCCTGTGTTGATGAGAACAAAGGCCTTATCCCCACTACCCTTGCTCATGGTAGTATGGGTATGTGGGGGACTTTTTGAAATCTGAACACCCCCTTTATTAATAAAGGGGTCCTCAGATACCATTTTCTCTACGTAAATGAGTACAGGGTGCATCGTACCCATAATCATTTACAAGAAAAAAAAAAAAAAAAAAGAGTTGAGGCTAAAAATAAAGACAACCACACATTATAAAATAAAATGCCTCAAAACAAGTCCCTCATTGTAAATCCATAGCAAATTATAAAGCCCGCCTCCTCTGAAAACCAGAAGAACCACCACATATGACCAATCCACAACAGTAACACTAGTCGAATAACATGTCTCCAAGGGTCATTGGCTATATAGGATGGGGATAGAGATGACCTCACTGCCCAGATATGGCCATATTTATGCTCCTTTCCACACCCATTAGCTTACATGATGTCAGTGGTTGATATGGACACAGCAGCTGCATGCAGCTACTGCTTCCTTAACAACCATTGGCAGCATTGCCCAAATATGGCTGTGTGTAACCCACTCCATTCCCCACCCATTTGCTTACGTGGCCAGGGATTCCCATCCATGTAAGTGAATGGTCTGAGTAAAGTCAGTGTTTGGTAAGGATGCAGCTGTTGCAAGCCTGCAAGTTTATGAGACTATTAATGTCACCTCTGGGCCCCACTAAAAATGATCAAGCACAGACAATGGAAATGACAAAGTGACAAATGCGTGTTGCTTCCAGGTTCATTTATTAGAATGGAGATCAACACATGGAAGTTCACTGATCCCACACTACTCGTCGACACCCTCCATGCCTCTCCCAGGCCTAAAGGAGGCAGAGCAGGGACTGGAATGCATGGCAAGAGTAATCAGGTGGGAGTTAGGTACTTTAGACAGTGTGTGGGTTTACAGTTTTCCTGAATCACTCCAAATAGAAGCTGTCAGTCAGCTTGACAGATGTAATCCTGGCTGCTATAGCAGCTGGGAGTGTGTTTAAAAGCCTGCACTTCCACCAATGTAAGCCTTATGTCGGTGGCAGTGAAAAAGCTAATAAAACCTTTCCATTCTGCTTTGCAAGCCCTGTTTTGCCCCTCATGTCACCCCTAGCAATCTATTGGTGAATGGCCATCCTTCTCCCTTTATAATCCATTAAAAGTTCCTAGATAATTTCCAGGATGCTAATGGAAATACCACTACATGACCAGCTTCCACTAGATCAGCTATAAACAAATTGATTGACAGTTTCCAGAAAGTAGACAGATTAGCAGCAGCACCTCTACACAACCCTCTGGTTCATTATCATAAAATTTGTATACACAAGTCATATAAATAGCCAGCTGACATAGAGGCAGCAGCATTTTAATAAGCAGCCCCTATATAAAGAACCTGTAAACTTATACAAATAATTTCCTCAGTAAATATAGAGAACCCTCAGTCTGTTTTTACAAGCAGTCGTTTCATGGGCAATACCAAATCACCAGGAATGTCAAGTCTCAAAGGATACTCAGAAGTCACCCAATAATGTCGGGTTGTCTTCTGGTTGGCTTCTGGTTTCCCAGGATCTTGAATAACTCTCTCAAAGTATTATTCAAATACCCAACACTTAAGGTTGCCAACTCTGTTAAACTGTCCAGCTTCAATAAAGCTATGAGAGAGTAGCTGTATATAAAACTGTAAGAGGGATCATTAACAGTAGAGAGGTGGATGACGCTATACTTCATACTGGATAATACCAGTACTAATTTATACTGGTACTGACTGCGACCCGGAATCTTTCAGTGTGTGAGAGGAAAGAGAAATCCAGCTGCAGCCACTGTTTACATTGTGTGATGCTGTGATTGGTTATTGGTCAAATACGGGTACCCGCTTCCCCCCGCCCCTCAAAGGTGCCAAACCTTAACGGGGAGCAGGGGAGCAGTCCTTAAAGCGGAACTTCCCCTTTTGGGTGGAGCTCCGCTTTAAAGATAAGAACATTTATCAGCTTTGACATATTGTAAGAATGTATAGGAAGCAGTAATTGCAACTTTTTCTAATGAAGTGGTAATAGTATGTTTTTATGATATGATGGTGTTACAGACCTTTTTCCCTGTAGCTTTCTCTGTGTTTATGGAGGTTTTGTATTTGTTTTTTTTTTTCTATTTCTTGAACTAAATGGGCTTTTGTCTTTTTTCAACCTGAATGTGTAACTTTTTTGAGTTGTGTGTGAAAGATGTAGCACAACAAAATTTATCATGGGTTCATATCTTGAAATGTGGCTGTCCTAATTTTCTTTGCATGCCATGCTAGCAAGGCTTGAATAGGTCAGAAGAGATCATGCAACTAAGGCTGGAAAGAACAATTTCACAGGTGCCTAGTGATGTGATGCACTGTAAGAAGATAATGTTTGCCAAAGTTCTGGTTCCAATGTTGGCAAAAGTAGAACTAGGGTCATTTCAGTGATTACCTATCTTAATACCATTATCTAAGCTACATTAGCTTGGGAACTACACCAAGCCTCTAGATTATCTTACATTTTGGGTGTTTGAAAATTTGCCAGATGTCCTCCTTAGTTCTGACACAACATCTGGAGCACTAGAGCATGATTCTTCTTTATCACTCAGGGTGGTTCCTTGCGCTCAATTCCATACCAGAACTCCACAGAAGGACAGACTATTCAGATGGGACAGGTCTTTAATTGCACTCAAAGGTCTCTCTGTTGTGATGGCTTCAATTACTGACTATGTCATACAGCCAATCCTTTCTGTCCCATTACTAGAAGATCCTCATTATTAGAAGACCCTCACCATGGCTGCAAGCCCATCTGGCTCTTTAATGATACAAAGTTGATACAGTCTGAAAAAGCAACAGCAGTGGTGTACGTCAAGGAGGGATAATAAGTCATTGCTGGACATAAAACAAATCTTTTGCTGGGCTGAATGTTAGGTGCCATCATTCTTAGTGGCTCATGTACCCAGAGCAGAAATCTATCCAGTAAACAAGACAGATGTCTTTGGATGTCTAAACTCCCTATTGCGGACTGTTACTCAGCGCGGTGTTGACCCAGCTGTTCTTTTATGATGTGCCTTGACTATATTGTCGTTTGTGAGTACAACACCTACTTTATTTTTTATTAAACATTTTTTATGGTAATGCACTAGGCCTGTGCGCCCTCTGTTTTGTCTTTCCTCATTCAGTATATTTGGATTTCCCCGGTCCATTTGAGGGCAGCAAGGTGTGCATGTTCCAGGACATTCCTAATGTGGTTGTAGCCTGCATCGAGTCCATCCCCAAGCGCAGGAGCATTTGTGTTTGCTAGTTGCAGTGGATACTCTGGTCAATACTTGGATATTATACCCTCTGATCTATTCTCCCCAAATAAAAAAAATCTATTGCGCCTCCTGAAGAGGTCAGTTCAAAAGGGAATTTCCTCTCTTTTGAAAGCTCTGAATGCTTGAGATGAGTTAGGTTCTCACACATTTGTTAGGCATGGATATTCTATGGCCTATTCTCCTTGACTAAGCCATCTGTCTAAGACATGGCTATTAAAGTCCAGAGGTCTGTCAGAGGTGGTCACCTCTATCATGATATGGACTTCTAAACCTTTTTTTCACTGATAGTGAATTAAAACGTTTTGGCAAATGGAATTGATGTCAATATTTATAAATTGTTCTTGTTTGATATTTTTATTGGAGTTTTTTTTAGCATTTATAAACATAGAAAGTCAAACATTGAAAAAATGCTTCTGCAAGAATAGATGTAATTGGATGCTCAGTTCTAGACATTTCCAGGGATACTAGTCAAGGTAATGGGGAAAAAATACAATGAAAGTTGGGCACATCCATGGGGAACTTTTACAAGTTAAAAAAACAAAAAGCAAATGTTCTGCAGGGCATTTTAATATGGCTTCGAAGGTGACATGCAAAATGCACAAATCATTTAATCCTTTCATTGCCAGAGCCATGTTTGCATTTTTGCACGTTTAAAAAATTTCTTTTTTAGGCAGAAGATTTTTTAACACCCCAAACATTATATATTTTCTGAAAGCAGACATCCTGGAGAATAACATTGTAGTAGTTACAATTTTCTATCCAACATCATATTAGCACAAAGATTCATCAAGTGCAAACTTTCAGTAACTTCTACACTAAAGTTAATTTTAGGGGCCGAGTAAATAGTTATCCGATAATTAAAGCGGAGTTCCATTCACACTGTAAAAAAATAAAAGTCAGCAGCTACAATACTGTAGCTGCTGACTTTTAAAAAACAGCCACTCACCTGTCCCACGATCCCGCGGTGTCCTCCCTGCAGCCTGTTTCACTGGCCGTCCTGTGTTCCAGGTGCTGGCATCTTCAGTGTGGGCATCAGGCTGTGACAGCTGCACATGTGTGAGTAGAGCTGCGCTTCCTGAATGGCCTCGTAGTCTTTTGGGACCTGTCACGTGTAACAGAAGACTATGGGGAGGGAGGGTAGGAGGACAACTCCCCCTCAGGTTCCCCAAAGGTGCCAATCCTTAATGGGGAGTGGGGGACCAGTCTTTAAAGCAGAATTTCACCCAAAAGGGGAAGTTCCGCTTCAAAGACTTAAAATTGTGTGTGCCCAAGAAACAGCGACAAACTTTGTTAAGCAAAATCTTTCATGAACAGTGTTTTTAAATCCCCTACAAATCATCAGTTTAGAGTTAACTGATATATTGGTACTAGAATTATTGCTCCCACTCTGGCATGTGTGGCAATTTGTAACATGTG
The DNA here is from genome assembly GCF_062004578.1 of Staurois parvus. Classification (NCBI taxonomy): domain Eukaryota; kingdom Metazoa; phylum Chordata; class Amphibia; order Anura; family Ranidae; genus Staurois; species Staurois parvus. The sequence goes on along the minus strand of NW_028318199.1, from coordinate 4,915,343 downwards.
TAGCGCAATCAAGGTTTTCAGGCATAGACTCCAACATGTGGGTTTACATTCGCATATGCATGTATGTGGGAGTTGGAGGCTCCAAATGTGTGTATGGGGGTTTAAGTATATTTGGATGTAACTTTAATTATTTTCACACATTTTTTTTTTCTGGACAAAAAGTCCAGAACAGTTTTGCACATCATCACATATTCAACTAGAAACAAAATGTCTCACCCAAAAGCAGTCACACAATGAGACACATGCTCACACAATGCACACTGCTCACCGCTATGGCGCCTTGCTTCTCCAATCCTCTGTGAGATCAGCCATACAAAGCTACTGGCTCCTGAGGGCCTGGGCTGCAGTAACCTCTGTGAATGTGTGTTACCAGGGGCGTATTTGCTACGAGGCAAACAAGGTGTTTGCCTAGGGTGGCACTTTGCAGGGGGGCGGCATAGTGGCAGCGCCGCCCTCCCTTCCCACGGAAGGAACACTTAGGACAGGGGCTTCTGTGTCTTACCTGTGCCCATGACTCCATGTCCCACTTCGATCTGGGACACGAGGCACTGCTGGAGATGGGGTGATAAGGGTGTCCGTCCAGTGTCTTCATCTCCTTGGATCTTGATCGTGATGTGGGCGGGATGACATGCCTCCCCTCTTATCTGGCCACACCCCTGGATCACTAGGCAACCTATGGATGCCTGTCCCTCCCTCTGCAAGCTCCGCCTCCTTGCCAATGATTGGCCGCCAGATCTGTAGCTCAGGAAAGGCACACAGGTGGCCAATCACCAGCAAGGAGGCGGAGCTTGGAGAGGAGAAGCGCGAAGATCGAGTGTGGGACCAGCCGGAGCCGCTGAAGAGGAGGAGAGCGGCTGGGGAAGGAAGACAGCTGATCGGTAAGGTAAGAGTGGCCAGGATGTGGGCAAAGCAGATGGTGCTGCTGCAGCCAGGTATGCTGGCTGTGGATGGGAGAGGGAGGGAGCCTGGGCTGGAGCAGGGGGCAGCAATGTAAGTATCATCGGTGTCAGTGTGGGAGGAAAAGCGCCCCACTGTTGTCAGTGGGCGGAATAGTGCCCCATCTTTTGTGTCAGTAGGAGGAATAGTGCCCCATCATTGGTGTCAGTGGGAGGATTAGTGCCCCATCATTGTTGTCAGTGGGAGGAATAGTGCCCCAATGTTGGTGTCAGTGGGAGGATTAGCGCCCCATCGTTGTCAGTGGGAGGAATAGTGCCCCAATCTTGGCGTCAGTGGGAGGAATAGTGCCCCATCATTGGTGTCAGTGGGAGGAATAGTGCCCCACCGTTGTCAGTGGGAGAAATAGCGCCCCATCATTGTGGTCAGTGGGCAGAGCTCTAATAGGAAGAGGTGGAGCCTAAAAAGGAAGGGTTGGAGTTTACATATGAAGGGGTGGATCTTAAACAGGAAGGGGTGGGGCAAATTTAGATGCGGGAGGTGCCCAATCTTAGTCTTGCCTAGGGCAGCACAAAACAAAAATACACCACTGTGGGTTACTATTGCATGTAGTGCAAAGCAGACAGGAACTTGGATGGAGTCATCTACCTGGGAATACTAGGTTGTGATGCCAATAACGGTTGATAATCAGTTTCCACTGATATCTTTCATCCACGTTAACACAGACTTTATCAAAGTGGAAATCTTTATAATATTCAATGCTCTTTTAAATTCATGTTATGACTTGCCCCTTTAAAGACACAATTTTCTTTGCAGCCTGTCAGTTTCATTACTTTGTTCTAATAAAACGCACAAGCACACACAAACACACACACTTTTTGCTCATTTTTACTTATTCTGGGCTGGTCATCATTTAGTACCTTGCCTCTTTAAAATAGGTAAGACAATCTATTTACAGCGCTAAAGTGCATTACACTTTCAACTACTTGGTAAATACATCCACATCTTTTTTTTTAGTATATAAATTAGAGCTACAAGTTCTCAGGCTTGGGTGGGAAAAATTTAACCACTGACCACATAGACTGGCAGCAGTGATAAAAATTGTCAATATGGTGTAGCAAATAAACTGATAGAAAAAAACAATGTGCGCTACCACAAAAATGTAATTATATTAATAAATGAACTGCTGCAATAACACTTTAAAGTGATCTAACACTCAATGCATACAAAATAATATCAATAGTGTTGCGCTAACTCAACAAATAAGTGTCCAAGTGAAAATATAAAATAAAATAAAAGTACTTGTGTTATAATAGTCCTAAAATAATAAATGATGTGCTTGAGTTGTGTTATGACCCCCTATAGAAAAGGGGTCTAAGGATCTGGCAAGCCTCCAATTTGATATTATGGTGGTGGCTATTCACGTTGGTCGTTATGTTGGAATGAAGATTTTTCACTACTCACCACAGAAACCAGGGGACTGGTTTATACTTTCATGGACTGCTTGTGATTTGCTTTCTATTCATATTTATTTTTGAGCACTAATTATTTATGTAGCATTGAATGTATATCACTAACATATTTGTTTGCAATTGATTGTTTACAATCAATTACAATATTGCAAATTTATATTTGATATGGACATTTATTAAAAGAAATACAATTAGCAACTCACATTAAGTAAAACAATATGTGCATATCATGGTTCTCAAAAGGATTCCCAGCTGGGGAGGACACTAAAGAAATGGTCACAAAAGATTTATTTCTTCTTCATGGCCATGCTAGGCTTTGTTGTCCCATGGTATGCTTGAAAAAGGAGGTTGGGCCTCAGAAATGCATTGCAGTCCCACCCTCCTTTACTTGTCATGGCTCCTGTTATTTATGGTTTGAGTAAGGGCTGTACATGCTTGTCTTTTCACCTCCAGTGGATCGTTGCCTGAGTCCCTGCAGCAGGTCATTGGTGCTGCCAGACTGCTACCGGCTGTATTGTGCGCATTCTGCCTCATCCAGTGAAGTTATGCAAAAGTGTTTTTTACATGCAAGTGAGCTGCACATTAAAGTGGTGTTTTTATTCATTCTTAACTTGGTGCACTACTGTTTTGTTTTCTTGTATGCACACGAAGGATCTCTTCCAGATCTTACTACCAGGAGCTGCTGGTTCTTTTGACGTCCACCTGCCATGAATGCCATGAATGCCTTGTCGTGATCTATTTGAATCATATGGACTTTATTCTCCTAATGTGGCTGTGAGCGCTATTTCTTGTCTGATTCACATGTTGTTCATTTCACACTATTGACAGCTTTGTGAATGTCCAAGGAAATAATTGCCCTACCTTCTACATGTAGATATTGCAGATTGGTGAATAATCTACAAACCTTCAACTGAGTTAATCTATTATGACCAAAGACTGCTTGGTCAGATCCTACCAATCTTCCAACATATCTGTTGAGTCTCAGTGCTAGTGTTTTGGCCAAAATGTTGATACCCATAATAATAAAAGACATGAGCTGATAAGAATCACATAATGTTGGATCTTTCCCAGGCTTTAGAATGAGTATTATCAGAGATTCTTCCATTGTTCTGGTAATATATCGATGTTATAGGCTTCTTCAAAGGTATGGAGAAAAGAGCCAATTAAATGAGGGTAGAAAGTAGTTTACCAATCTGTTTGAAAACCCTCTAACCTGGGGGGGGAGGGTCTCAAAGGTCACTCTTGCGACTGGGCCCTGGTGTTCCACCATCTGGCTCCAAGGAAAGGGTCCCCAGGCATGGGGCTGCTCAGTCTAAAATGCCCTATTTTTTGGCCCAGTCTGGGCCTGCTCCCAGAACTGAGGATGAGCAACAAGTGAATTCTGTTCTTCAATAACCCATTTTTTTAGCTTTGGATATAGTGGAGAGGGAATAGAATCTCTGTCAATTTTTGTTGCTTTCTGTTATGGAGACTTACACTCTCTATTTGTCCTGTTTACCATTATCGTATGAAAGTGAAAGTAAATAAAATCCCATATTTTTGGTTGTCCTCTGAAATTTAACAGAGGGGAAATCTTCCAATGGACACACTAGTTCTAGTGACCAGGGAGCCACCAAGGGATTCCCTTCATTTGTAGGGATTTCCTCTCACTTGTTTGGCTAAGAGACAGAAAGTGAAGGGAAATTTCCAAAATGGAACACAGATGGCGAAAAACCAAAATCTGGCAGGGGTTATAACACTCCTTTGCTCTATCCAAAATGAAAAAAAAAGTTGGTCTGCATCCCTCACACAAGGGCGCTGAGCTTCTTAGTATGGAATGTAGTAGTTTTTTTGGACATGCATTTAAACTGAGAAATCGGGGCAGTGATTTAATTAAGGAGCATTTCGGTTCCCAGCAGGTTGAAAAATGTGAAGGTTTGTTTAAGAACTGGACTGATGGGATGTTCACTTCAGTTTAAGTTTCTGGTGGTAAAAATAAAACAGTAGATTACAGTATTTGTCATGTCATTGCACTGTGCACTAATGCTTGTCATGTTTCCCATGAATGTCATATGCCTTTAAGTGTTCTTTGTATTTTGTCTTTTTCCTTTGGTTTAGTTCATGCTGTATAGATAGCCCCACCCTTTTATTAATTTCCCAGTGATGCACTTCAGCTTCAAGCCTCATGTCTTTTGGACGTAAATCGCATGATCTTTTCACCTATCCGATAATCATTGTTGTAAGATTCTCTCAGTTTATGGAATAAACTTCACAAGATCTACAAGGTGTCATCTGGATCGAGTCACTGCCTGTGTTATTCAACTAAGATTGGAGTTATCGCTATCTCATCACAACTGTAAGTTACAGAGATCACACTTTCAATGCTTAGATTAGAGAGACAGAGCAGTCAAAAGATCAGTGAAATGACTTCATAGGATCCTTGCAAGCTTTGGATACACAGTGAGATGTTATATGGACACTGGAAATAGCAGCTAACAGACAGTGCAGATATCTCTACACAAGCCTGTACATGTCTGCAAGTATATCTCAGCATAACACTCATCAGTGGCAGGACAAATTATTGATGTGAATGTCTTACATTGCAAGTTTATTCACTGCATCTGTATGCATTAGCACATGGCTTTGTCTGTGAAATCTTGTAAGAAAGTGATAGAAATTTCTATTAACCCCTCTCATTGCTAACATGATGTTTCAGGAAAGTAATATACAGTTTGGGGAAACTAATACACAACCACAATCAGGACTTCTTCCAGATCAGGATTTAAACCCTGAATCAGACAAAAGAGAAAAATGCTTAACAAAACCAACCTGGAAAGGGCAAGAGAATCTTAATGCTTAGAAGGAAGAACTGCTGTCTAATATTAATGACTTATGGTCTAATACTGTTAAATGCATGTCTGCTCTTTCCCAACAATCTCATGAGCCAATACAACAAGAGGGCGCTATCCAGCAATTGAATGTTGCTTATGAGAGTTATCAAAGACTGCGTGTTACATATATTGCTCTCTTAAAGCGGTACAACACTCAAGGGTCATTGGTAGAATTAATGAGTTTTTAGGAGATCAATCTTGAAAGAGACAATGTAGTGGTGTGAACAAAGACAAAGGCAGAAGTGAGAATAACACAGCTCCATGAATCCAGATCTTATCGCTCTGCATCTGCTAGACGCTCTTCAAGATCTTCCAAATCCCTATAATCAAGGTTTTCTACACAACTAATAAAAGCCTGTGCTGATGCTGAAGCTTCTAAAATTCAGGCAGCTTTCACCCAAAAGAAAGCAGAAATAGAGGCTCAGGCCGCACATAAGAAAGCAGAAATGAAGGCTCAGGCCGCAGAAATGGAGGCACAGGCCGCACATCAGGAAACAGAGAAAGAAGCGGAAGCCACATGCCAAAAGGCAGAAATTGAAGTTTTGGAAAAACAATGTGAGCATGCCACAGCCATGGCAAGGTTAAGGGTCTTTGAACAAGCCGCTAGTGAAAACGAAAGAGACAACAGTTCCAGACTCTCAGTTGTATCTTATGTCTCAGATTCTTCACACACCTCTCCAGAATGTCAACTCCCTGTTACAGCAGCCAAAGTACTCAAAGTCTCTTCTCTGCATCTACTGTACCTCAAGACGATTTGCCCTTATATCCTTCAATACATCAAACTGCAGCACCTCAGCTAGCCGCAGGCACTGGTGTGTATTTAATAGACCGTCCACCTTACTTGGGCACCAACAGAGTACCTCCTAGCAAACGCACTACTCTACAAACCAACATGCCAATGGACTTTAAGCCAATTCTGGCATTGAATGCCTTAGCAGCAACACATGTTCCAAAGTCACTACATGTAAGTCCACCAACCGTCACAACCAACTCTGTTCCACCTGCAGTCATGCACCCAAAATCTGAAAACATGGACATGTCACAGTTTGCTAAATACATGCTCCGCAGAGAGCTTGTTAAGACAGGCCTCACCAAGTTTGATGACAAGCCTGAAAATTACAGAGGCTGGAAATCCACCTTTAAGGCCACAATGAGTGACCTAGACATCAATGCCACAGAGGAATTAGATCTGCTCATCAGATGGCTAGGACCCCAGTCTACTGAACGCATCAAGAGTCTCAAAGCAGTTCATATTGACAACCCTACTGCAGGCCTTAATATTGCTTGGGGCAAACTTGAACATACCTTTGGTAGCCCAGAGGCCATTGAAGAAGCTTTATTCAAAAGGTTGCAAAGCTTTCCAAGGATTTCTGCTAACGACAATCTAAAGTTTCAAGAACTCAGCGATGTTCTATTAGAGCTTCAACTTGCTAAGGCCGACATCAACTTACCTGGTCTCAGTTACCTTGACACCTCTCATGGCATCAAATCTATTGTTCTCAAGCTACCATATGGAATTCAAGAAAGATGGGCAGCACTTGGATCAAAGTATAAGGAAGAACATAGAGTTGTCTTTCCTCCCTTTTCCTACTTCTGCAAGTTCATCAAAAGAATTGCAGACACGAAGAATGACCCAAGTTTCTCCTATGGGGACTGTAACCTTCTCAGTACACTCTCTCCAAGACCTACGAACACACGTATGTCGCACAGAGACCATAGAGGTCCAGTGTTAGTGAAAATGACTAATGTGCTACCTGCGCCTGCTACAGCTCTTGAAGAGACTGATCAAAACAAGAAAATTGAGGACCCAAATCGCCAATGTCCAATGCATAACAAACCACATCCATTTAAGAAATGTATTGGCTTCAGAAAGAAAACCCTCCAAGAACGTAAGGAACTTTTGAAGAAATTTGGGGTTTGCTACAAATGCTGTGCCTCCACAGAACACTTTGCAAAGGACTGTAAAGCGATCAAATGTATAGAGTGTGACAGTGATGACCATGTGCAAGCTCTTCATCAATATTTTCACAACTCTGCTACCCTCACAATCTTCCTGAGGCAAAGCAAGGCGGGGAGCGCCCAGATCAAGCAGCACCTACCACCCCAGTGTTCTCTACATGTACAGAGGTCTGTGGAAAAGGATTCTGCGACAAATCCTTTGCAAAGATATGCTTGGTACGTGTATACCCCAAAGGTCAACCTGAAAAGGCCATAAGACTGTATACTATTCTGGATGATCAGAGTAACAGATCTCTTGGAAGAACACAGTTTTATGAACTGTTGAACATAACTGGAGATGCTCTGCCTTATACTCTAAGCACTTGTGCCGGCATTACAGAAGTCTTCGGTAGAAGAGCCAGTGGTCTTGTAGTTGCTCCTCTGAATGACAATGTGGAAATATCTCTGCCCACTATCACTGAGCGTAACCAGATTCCAAACACCAGAGAGGACATCCCTACTCCTGAAGCTGCCTTTCACCATTCTCACTTAAAGCACATAGTCGACCAAATATCAGCCCTCAACGAAACTGCTGATATCCTGCTGTTACTTGGTCGAGACATCCTAAAGGTACACAAAGTTCATCATCAAATCAATGGTCCACACAATGCACCATATGCTCAGCGTCTGGATCTAGGATGGTTCATCATAGGCAATGTCTGCCTAGACAAGGACAGAAGGTCTTACTCAGTCTCTTCCTTTAAAACACATGTCCTGTCAAATGGGTGAACAAATTGTTCTGCACGACCACATAAATATATCATGAAAGAAAGACTGTTTGAAAAAGGAGCACAATGGCACATCATACAAGACAATAAGAAAGCTCTTAATCTCTGGGATGACAACATCGGCAACACAGTGTTTGAGGTAACCACTAAAGACAATGAGTTGGCAGCTACCATAGAAGACAAAGAATTCTTGAAAACCATAAGTAAAGAGTTCTACCAAGACGATGCCAACAGTTGGGTAGCATCTCTACCATTTTGTACCCCAAAAAAGAGACTACCAAACAACAGGTACAGGCAGAATCACGGTTTGTTTCTTTAAATCACAGTTTGAACCAGAAGCCTGAGATGAAAAAGCACTTTGTGGACTTTATGCAGAAGGTGTTTGAGAGAGATCATGCTGAGCCTGCACCTCCTCTTACAGAAGGAGAAGAATGTTGGTACCTACCATGCTTTGGTGTCTACCATCCTCGCAAGCCTGATCAGATTAGGGTGGTCTTTGACTTAAGTGCTCATCATGAAGACGGCTCCCTCAGTGACAATCTTCTCACTGGGCCTAATCTGAACAACAAATTTATAGAAGTTTTACTTCGCTTCAGACAAGATCCAATTGCTGTTATGGCTGACATTCAGCAGATGTTCCACTGTTTCACCGTCCGTGAAGACTAGAGAAAATTCCTCAGGTTCCGATGGTACCACAACAATGATGTCAATGATAAAGTCATAGACTACCGAATGAAGGTACATGTTTTCGGGAACAGTCCTTCTCCTGCAGTAGAAATTTATGGACTGAGGAAAACAGCTCAAGAGGGTGAGAAAGAATTTGGATCTGATGCAAGACAGTTCATCAAAAGGAATTTCTATGTAGAGGATGGACTCAAATCTCTGCCCAATGAAAAAGAAGCTATTGATCTTCTTACTAGAACCCAGAACATGCTTGCCACTGCAAACTTCAGACTTCACAAAATCATCTCTAACAGCGACAAAGTCATGATAGCCTTTCCTTCTGATGACCATGCTGTCAGTGTGAAGAAATTCCAACTAGAATCTGACCTGTTACACAACACAATCTTGGATTGCTTTGGAATGTTAAACAAGACACATTCACATTTCAAGCATCAGCCTGTGACAAGCCCTTTACAAAGCGAGGAGTTTTGTCTACAGTGAATAGCATTTATGATCCCTTAGGTTTCATTACACCTCTCACCATTCAGGGTAAGATACTGCTGAGACAACTTCTGAAAGCTCAGACTGGGATACCCCATTACCCAAGGTTGGTGGGAATCCTGGAAACAGTCTCTAAAAGCATTAGAACAACTCCAGATACCACGCTCTTACACCCAAGCATCCTTAAAAAATGCCACCAGAAGAGATATTTATGTCTTCTCATGGTGCATCCATTGCTCCGGTGGCTTATCTTCGAGCTACGGATCCCAGTGGTGAAGTGGGTGTAGGATTTATCATGGGCAAGACCAAGCTCACACCAAAATCTGCACATACTATTCCAAGGCTTGAACTTTGTGCAGCTGTGTTAGCTGTGGAAATTGCTGAGCTTATAGAACTTGAAACAGATTATGAAATAGACTCCTTTGACTTTTATACATACAGCAAAATAGTGCTAGGATATATACACAATTGCACAAGACAGTTCTACGTGTATGTCGGCAACAGAGTGGAATGATAAGGAAGTTCTCTACGCCTGAACAATTGCATGTTCCCACTAGCCTCAACCCTGCTGTCCGTGGCAGTCGTGCAGTACTTACTACTGCATTTCTGGACCCATCTTGGCTATATCCACCATGAAAAAAGGTTCTGCACACCTTTACTTCAGGTCTATAAAGGAACTAGTACTTCCTTTGCCCAAAGAGGAAGACAAGTCATCAACTTGATTTAAAGGGAGGTAAGAAGGAGTGGTGCATGTTGCTGCCTTCCCCTCTGAATATGGATTTCCATGTCTCAGCCTGAAATTTAGAGACCAGCATCTGCAAGTATTATGCTAAATGTTTGCATTGTTTTCCTTTGTTCTTCCTTTCCCTCTTGTTTTGCAGATGTTCCTGGAAAGAATCTTCATTACTTATATTGGACTTGGACTAAAGTTTGTTATAATAGAAATCATAGATTTTGATGGGGAGTGTCATGTTTCACATGACTGTCATATGCCTTTAAGTGTTCTTTGTATTTTGTCTCTGCTCCTCCCTTTCCTTTGGTTTAGTTCATGCTGTATAGATAGCCCCACCCTTTTATTAATTTCCCAGTAATGCACTTCAGCTTCAAGCCTTATGTCTTATGGAAGTAGATCACATTATGATCTTTTCACCTATCCGATGTTCATTGTTGTAAGATTCTCTCAGTTTATGGAATAAACTTCACAAGATCTACAAGGTGTCGTCTGAATCGAGTCACTACCTGTGTTATTCAACTAAGATTGGAGTTATCGCTATCTCATCACAACTGTCAGTTACAGAGATCACACTTTCAATGCTTAGATTGGAGAGACAGAACACTTGTAGTTTAGGCAACAAGCTTTGTGAGCTGACAGCCCTTATGTCTAGGGACAACTTGGACCTTTTTGCAATTACAAAGATGTGGTTCAAGGATTCAAATGACTGGAAAATACAGTCAGGTCCATAAATATTGGGACATCGACACAATTCTAACATTTTTGGATTTGAAATGAAACAAAGAAGATGTGCTTTAACTGCAGACTGTCAGCTTTAATTTGTTGTAATTCCTACACCGTTCACATGATTTGGATGTAAATACACTCAGTTTGCATATGTGCCTCCCACTTGTTAAGGGACCAAAAGTAATGGGACAATTGGCTTCTCAGCTGTTCCATGGCCAGGTGTGTGTTATTCCCTCATTATCCCAATTACAATGAGCAGATAAAAGGTCCAGAGTTCATTTCAAGTGTGCTATTTGCATTTGGAATATGTTGCTGTCAACTCTCAAGATGAGATCCAAAGAGCTGTCACTATCAGTGAAGCAAGCCATCATTAGGCTGAAAAAACAAAAAACAAACCCATCAGAGAGATAGCAAAAACATTAGGCGTGGCCAAAACAACTGTTTGGAACATTCATAAAAAGAAGGAACGCACTGGTGAGCTCAGCAACACCAAAAGACCCGGAAGGCCACGGAAAACAACTGTGGTGGATGACCGAAGAATTCTTTCCCTGGTAAAGAAAACACCCTTCACAACAGTTGGCCAGATCAAGAACACTCTCCAGGAGGTAGGTGTATGTGTGTCAAAGTCAACAATCAAGAGAAGACTTCACCAGAGTGAATACAGAGGGTTCACCACAAGATGTAAACCATTGGTGAGCCTCAAAAACAGGAAGGCCAGATTGGAGTTTGCCAAACGACATCTAAAAATGCCTTCACAGTTCTGGAACAACATCCTATGGACAGATGAGACCAAGATCAACTTGTACTAGAGTGATGGTAAGAGAAGAGTATGGAGAAGGAAAGGAACCGCTCATGATCCTAAGCATACCACCTCATCAGTGAAGCATGGTGGTGGTAGTGTCATGGCGTGGGCATGTATGGCTGCCAATGGAACTGGTTCTCTTGTATTTCATTGATGATGTGACTGCTGACAAAAGTAGCAGAATGAATTCTGAAGTGTTTCAGGCAATATTATCTGCTCATATTCAGCCAAATGCTTCAGAACTCATTGGACGCCACTTCACAGTGCAGATGGACAATGACCCAAAGCATACTGCAAAAACAAAGAAAATAGTTTTTTAAGGGAAAGAAGTGGAATGTTATGCATGGCCAAGTCAATCACCTGACCTGAATCTGATTGAGCATGCATTTCACTTGCTGAAGACAAAACTGAAGGGAAAATGCCCCAAGAACAAGCAGGAACTGAAGACAGTTGCAGTAGAGACCTGGCAGAGCATCACCAGGGATGAAACCCAGCGTCTGGTGATGTCTATGCGTTCTAGACTTCAGGCTGTAATTGACTGCAAAGGATTTGCAACCAAGTATTAAAAAGTGAAAGTTTGATTTATGATTATTATTCTGTCCCATTACTTTTGATCCCTTAACAAGTGGGAGGCACATATGCAAACTGTTGTAATTCCTACACCGTTCACCTGATTTGGATGTAAATACCCTCAAATCAAAGCTGACAGTCTGCAGTTAAAGCACATCTTGTCCGTTTCATTTCAAATCGATTGTGGTGGTGTATAGAGCCAAAAATGTTAGAATTGTGTCGATGTCCCAATATTTATGGACCTGACTGTATATGTTTTATTTTTAGCATTTTATTTATCATTCTTATTTTTGCCTTTATTTTAGCGCTGCACTTTTTTACAACAGATAAAAACAGTTACATTCCTAAGAACAGCTGCCACCATCCTAGGTGGCTTGAAAATATTCCGAAAGGGCAATTCCTGCATCTATGGAGAAACTGTGACAAAATTGATTACATCTCCCAATCCAATACACTGAAAAACAGATTTGTAGAAAAAGGCTACAATGTTGCCACTTTAGAAAAAGAAATTACAGAAGTAGGCAAGTTAAAAAGAGATCTTCTGGCCCCAAGAAATAGACCTAAGTCGGATAGATTTTGCCCATTTATAACAAATTCTTCTGTTCAGTACAAAGAGGTAGCAAGAATTATCAAAAAGAACTGGACCATATTAAAAAATGATCCCGTTCTAGGTGATGTATTACCGGAACATCCTGAGATAACTTACCGGAAAGCACCATCTTTGCGGCATATCTTAGCTCCGAATGTAGTTAATCCTCCTAAACAGCTGTTTTTTGGGTTTAGTCAAAAAGGTTTCTACCCATGTAATAGATGTTATGCGTTAACAGTGGAGTCCATAAAAATCCTATAAAGAACTTTTTATTCTAATTGCACAAGACAAATATATGACATACAGTCAGTCATTACGTGCAATAGCACGCATGTCGTATATCTTTTAGAATGTTCTTGTGATAAGCAGTATGTGGGAAGGACCACTAGAAGGCTTAGGGACAGGCTTAGAGAGCACCTATATAACATCAAAAATGGATATAAGGAACATTCGCTCTCTATGCATTTTCGTAAATCACATACCAGAAACCCGCATTGCCTGAAATTTACTGGTATTGATATCATTAAAAACATTGGAGAGGAGTTTATAAATGCAGAGCTGTGTCCATGTTAGAGACCAAATTGATTTTCCAGCTACAAACTCTTTCTCCTCAAGGCTTAAACATTGATTTTGACATTAATTGTTATATTGACACTAGTTAATCTCTTCCTCTCCCCCCTGGTAATATCCCTAGTTCCTTCATTATAGTATTATTTATGGTATTTTATATATTCTATATGGATTCCCTTTTTTTGGCATATTAATTTATGATGGAGGATTTGGTGTCCTTATGGTGACCCCACCCTCCATAGTCGAGATCTTGATTTCGTCATAGATGTATTAGCTATTATCAAAATTTTTATTTAACAATTTATAATAATTATATATATTTTTTTTATTAATTTTTTATATACATTTTTATCTGGGTTATTACTCATTTCCATTGATTTTAAATTATGATTGTAATGCTATATTATTTTATACACTTCTGTTATAAATGTTCATGTCCATTGATTTTAAATTATGACTGTATTTTATATAATTCTTTCCTTTTTATTGTATCTTAGCATTCACATCTGGCATTTTATTTACTATGAATTTCAGTATTTCTATTTATCTATTTATTCTCTACTCAGGTTTCATCCATTGTGGTATTCATCTTGTTCACTACAATTTTTAGTATTAGGGCACAATGTTTGTGCTGAACAAGACCTATTAAGCACAGACTATTCCCCCTTTTTTATAATTTAAGGTTATATTGGTACTTGTAGTCCCAAAGCTTTAAGACATGATTCGAGTGTATGTGGGTACCCCTTTTTGGACTACAGTTTGATGGAGGAAGTTTTTATGGTCCGGATAATATTTGTTATACTCCTCCATACATCGTTGTATCCCTCTAAGTATATTCCATAAGATTGGGGCCCATAAAGATCAAATGTGTGTATCCCCGAACATTTTATATATGTATATACCGGTTATATATTTTGTGGGGCCAAGTGGTCTTCTACTTCCTTCTTCGTTTAACTACCTACAAGAAAATGGCCGCCGTTGCATGTATCAGACATGCGCGAGCGGACCAATATGGCGCCTGAATGTTAAACTGCGCATGCGCGCCACATGGTAGTTAAGTCACCATAGTTACACAGACACATTCCCTTTGATAACGTGCTCGGGCACGAACGCATTAGGGAGGTGCCCTACCTTTGGTGACGTCACGCTGCACGCTCCTTGTGGAAGTCCGGCGGCCATCTTGGTTTCAGTTTGTGCCAGATGTGAGTGCATATCCTTATTACTGTGCTTTGATCTGCTGAATAATAAACGATACTGCACTATTGGAAGTCTTTTCTCTGGTTTGTTTCTTTACGAGCCCCCCCCCTTTCAAGGTATATCCCTCGGTATTCCATTGGTATCCATTTAAGTGATTCCTGTTGCTGGATATATTTAATCCTGGAGCCTGGAGATGTAAGAGGTGCGCTGTCTGCTATGCTGAGGTGTGCCAGATGACCCCAGAGTCCTGGTTTCCAGATCCAGATGACCAGGAATTGGTCTGAATTACTCAAATGTGCAAGTTATTGCGCTGTCTGGTTAGTGCAATATATTATCCATATACTATCACTGGAATCACGGATCTTCACTTAAGGCTAATATTACTGGGACTTTTATATCATATCACTTTGAGCACTTTATGCATCATACCTGGACGCTGATCACGTTATTGTCATTTTTGGCGCCCCTAGCGCCTTTTTATGCATTTATCAATTTATTGATATTGTTTTAACATTTAATTTGTCATATTGTATGTTTTATTCCTCTATATTTTATAGCGTTGCATATTTATTGACTTATTTATATGAAGGATTTGAGGTTTACCTTGATGCTGGCTGCTTGAACCCTACCTTGAGGTCGTTTGCTTGCTGTTTTAGTAAATCTGTTGCCACCCGGGAGGCAGCGAGTGAATAGCGGGCACTGAGGGTCTCCCCGACCCTGCCTGCACCTTTAGGAGGGGAGCGGTGCCACCTTGGTCTCTCTCTGAGGCGGCTGGGATACCCGGCCTGGCGCGGCCTACCGCGATACAATCCACTGCCGATCAGCCCTTGGCTGGTGAGCCCTTGGCGGGTATTGGAGGCATCTATAACCCTGCCCACACCTGGAGGAGGGAATTGGAGTGGACCTGTCCCCCATTGGTCGCGGAGGACAAACTCGGCCTGGTGAGGCCGACTGTGACACAGCCTGGCCCAAATCTGGAGGTCGTCCATCCCCCCATGAGTACAGTCAGCGAGGGAAAGGGCGGCCAACACCCATCTGGTCCCTTGCGAGTGCTCCGGTAGCGGTGGCTGGTACCTGTGGCCCCGGAGGCCTGTGACATTGCCAGTCCGGCCTATATTGGGCCTGGGGGCTTGTGGTGCCTGCGGTAGCCTGGGAGTCAGGCATCTGGTCTCTCTACATACTATCTGGCTGGCGCTAGGTCCTGGAACCCAGGAGATCCTGTGCCTTGTAGTCCACTGTGCCTTATCTGACCCCATAACAGCGGTTGGGCCAGCATCTGGTTCCTTAGCTCCTGTTACATTTAGCTACAACAGCTGATATCCATCCCTCACTGCCTCATGTTGAATTTCATTTTTACAATATGGAAATTGTACAATATGGAAATTGACACTTGATTGCATCTATGTAATTACTTCTTTGCACCGGTACCAGGCGTCATAGGTCCCCAGGGGTCATTAGTACCCTTGATTATACAATATTCAATTGATCACCCCCAGGAGACTTTCTGCATGCCATCCACCAAAAAGAAAAGTAGGGATAATGCTCAAAAATCCCTTACAACATATGTATTGAAAACGTAGGAGATTTGCAGCATGTCTCAAAATATCACAGAACGAGCATTTCCATCTGGTTCCATACAGGATACAGCAGCCCATTCTTCAACTCAGGACAGTGAGTACGCACAGCAACTTACAAAGAGGGATTTGGAATCTTGTTTGGAAACTATGTACACCAAGTTAGCCGCTAAATTCCAATCAGAACTCCACAAGAGTACAAACGTTCAGGAAATAGCTGCGTTGGGCTCCAGAATTGACCGCTTAGAAACCAAACATGATGAGCTCAGCTTAGCTTATTTTCCAATATAAACCAGCGCAAAACACAAATGTTAAAATAATAAGTGAATATAAAATTATTATTTTATAAATAATCTTTAAAGTGACCAAAAACCTGTGACATTAAATCAAAAGTCCAGTGATCCCTAAGAGAACTTTCTAAAAAATAAACTTCAGTGCTTCAAATAATTCTTCCACCATCCACCAGTGCCGAAACCAACATAAACCGCACTCACCAGATAATGGTGAGTAAAACACCTTTCAGGATTATTTGGGGCTCCTGGACCCCCTTTTGAGGACTCCTATTTTCCACCTCAGATCTATGGGTATTTCTCCACTCGTCTCCTCGCCAAATCACCAAGTTCCAAAAAGGAGAAAAAGACTAATAGTGTAATACTGTTATATCCCTTCTTAGTTAATTCAAGCCAAACCACTCACATTTCTTAGGATAAAAACCAGCATTTATTTAAGGACATCAATCGAATTTTCAAACAGCAAAACGAATTTCCACAGCTCCTAGGAACTCACAGCCTTGTATACAGCAGGATGACAGCCTCCATAAAGAACAAACTTCCTCAACTAGTCAAAATGGCCGCCTGGAATGCATCCCACCAGAAATGACGTCGGACGTTCGGGAGACCAACCGGAAGTACGTCAACGCGTTTCGCCCCACCCACAGAGCGTTCTCAAGACGCCTACCTCCATTGACAGAGCTCTTTTATAGCTATAACAAACCCCTCCCCTTCATCACCTTGGAGATAATCAGCATTCTACTACTTATAACACTGTCATCCCTTACAAACAGTAATTCACCATATCCTAACAAAGACCATCTTCATTAACCCTTCTAACCATTTACATTCCCACATTGCTATTATCTTATATTATTTGAATATACACTTTAAAATCCAACATTTTTAATTTTAACAAATTAAATTAAATTACACTAACATTAAAATTAAAATTATTAAAAAATATAACATGAAAATAAAATAAAAATGAAGATAAAATGAAGAAAAAATTTATAAATAAATAAATAAAAAATAAAAATAAATAAATATAAAAAATAAATAAAAATAAAATAAAATAAAAAAAATTTAAATTCTCAGCTTAGCTTATGGTGAGCTGTCCAGCCATCACGATCATCTACAGATGGCCTTTACGCAGCTGCAGGCACAGGTTGAGGATCTTGACAATCGCAACCGCAGGAATAATCTGCGAGTTCGGGAGTCCCAGAGACTGTGACTGACCTTTCACAGGTCACAACCAAGCTATTCAGGTCCCTCCTTCCGGACCACGATACTGGGTCCTTTTCTTGTGATCGCATCCATGGAGCCCTGCGCCCAAAACCTCCTAATGATAAACCACCTCGTGACATTGTCCTATGTATGAAAGATTTCCTGATCAAAGAAGATATACTCAGGGTTGCCAGTAATACTTCAATGATCACCTTTGAAGGTTCAAATTTGCAAATATTTCCAGATGTCTCTCCGGCTACGTTGGAGAAACGCAGAAAAAAGAAAGAAATCACATCCATCCTTTTCTCAGCTCGTATCCGCTACAAATGGGGCTTCCCCTTTAAGCGGATAGTCCCACACAATGGTAGCATATACATAGCTACATCTCTTCCTGAAGCCCGAGAAATTCTGGCTAAATTAGGCCTGGCGGATGCTCCTTCACCTCGATGCCCTCCTTCCACTCCTCGAGTATCTCCAATTTGGCATACTCCATCTCCACGAAGGGAAAGGAGGAGAGTCAGGCAAGAACCAGGATGAAAGGATTCTGCTAATTTACATGTCATTCAAGCTTTGGATGGGTTTTTAGACAAGGCTGATATCTCTTTATACTTATATATGTATATTAGATTTGATCTCCTTTTCATCTATATGGACGAGCAAAAGTTCAACAAGGGTCATCAGGCCTTTACTTAACGCCCATATGCTGGTGCTGTAGGACTCTTGGACACATGACTCCACCCTGCCGCCTAGCATGGCCGGAGATGTCACCGCCCAGTTGTGTGGTGGCCGCTCCGCCTCCCGTGTTTTACGGTGGCAGAGTTTGGGCCCGATTGGCCCTTTGATGTTTAATTTGTCTGTCTTTTCAGGAAGGGCAGATAGCCTACCTGATCCAAGGTTGATTGCGATTTCTTTAGTTGTAGGGGCTCTTAAAGCTCCAACTCTATTGCTTTATATTTCTATTTTTGTAACAATTTTGGTACATGATGTTGTTTATACACCTATTTGTGGACGTCCCGGCCGCCATATTGTGACTTGGATGCTCCATAAATTGATACTGGTGGATTTTGCCTTATCTGATGTGGATCCGGATGTTCCACTGACTAAACAAATTGTATTGGATACTTTTCAGATGAATACCTTAATGCTGATTGATGTGACTTTTGTTTACCATGGTAATCCAGTGTATCTCACATAATGTCCAAGGTTTCAACTCACCGAACAAGCGAAAAAACTGCCTTCCTTCAGTATTGTTAGAAGCTTTCCTTAACCTAATATCTAATATCTTCTTATTAACAGTACTAACATAAGTATGAATGAGTTGGATCTTAATAGAATAATTGAGTTATTATATTTATATTTGTTCTAGATTGGGAAAAGTAATTAGACTTCATAGTCTGTGAATATACATATGAACATATATCTTGGGTTTTCTTTACATTCAAGTCACACATGTGGTAGCAATTGGTCTATCCATCCTCCCCCATCTATGTAAGAGATTGTTTCACTAACTAGAGAATTGTAAAAATCTATTTCATACATGTTAGGTTTATACTGTAATATTTCTTGATTACGATATTTATATATGAGAGAATTCTTATTAAGATTACTTTTAGGAGAATATATATATATATATATATATATATATATGTGTGTGTGTGTGCGTGTAATACATCTAATTTACTCTGATTGATGGAATGTCTAGTCCTTCTTAGGTTACACTCAGACTTTAGGAGAAGTAGACTGGAGGTTTGTTATATATACACATCTGTTTCCAATTATCTTGGTGGGACTACAAGGAACACAAGAGATCAGCCCATTTTTAGGAGATGGTGGGGGCTGGATTGCTCTTTTAAGAGCAGAACAAAGACTTTTTAAGGACACTTTGCTAGAAGCCTTGTTGCGTTACACACACACACACACACACACATATACATATATACAATCTTATTATCAAGAACTTAACTATATTTTTTGGACATTATTTAAACATTCTGTATGCCAATATTTTATTTCTAATTTTATGCAACATTATTATTATTAAATCATTTTTTTGAGTTTATGAAAGAAGTGGAAGGACTTTCTATCTGAACATTTCTCATCAATACAAGATAATAAAATATCGAGACAATACGATATTTTACAAGTATAAACGCCTAGGGGCAAAAATTATTTTACTACAGGAAACTCATTTTGCATCCGCTAAACACCCGACATACTTTCTAAGATCCTACAAACAGGGGTTCTACACCTTACACTCCACTAAAAGTAGAGGCGTGGCTATTTTTTACACAACTCATTTCCCTTCGATATTCAACATGTTTATCGTGACCCAGAGAGCAGATTCATCATTATTAAAAGGCACCCTCTCGGGTCGTGAACTCACGATCGCTAATGTCTATGCACCAAATTCGGCGCAAGCATCCTTTTTCTCCAACTTTTTCAAAATTCTTGATGGGTTTCTATCCCCTCATTTATTGGTGGGAGGAGATTTTCATTTGGTAGCTAATCCCCTTTTAGACCAATGCTCGTCCTCACCATCCTCCCAAGCCTTCCCAAAATCCCTTATCAAAAGATTAGACTTATAGACTCCTGGAGGGCACATTATGTAGGAGCCAGAGATTATTCATTTTACTCCCACCCACATTACTCTTATGTAAGACTAGATTATATCTATTGCTCCCCCATTCTACTAGCTAACTCTAGGAAAGCGTGCATTCGCTTAAGCCCCTGGTCGGATCATAATATTATTGTGCTATCACTTTCATAGGTTTAGCACCCACTCTTTACTCCTGGAGACTTAACGACTCTATGCTTACAGATACTAACTCTCGCTAAGAAATAGTCACCTCCATTCAAGAATACTTTCAGTCAAACACAACTCCCGATATCTCTCCAGCCATTTTGTGGGTAGCTTATAAGGCGGTCCTGCGAGGTCGCCTCATCTCCATGGCTTCTTCTAGAAATAGAGAGAGGTGGAAACAAATTCAGAAACTTACCTGAGAATTGGAAGCACATTATAGAGCCCATGTTGGCAACCCATCTTGCCTTAATAAAACGATGTTAGCGCAAAAGTGCCTAGAACTGAATACTTTACCTTCCCAGAAAACTGACAAAGCTCTGCGCTGGTCGAAGGCCTCATTTTTTTAAATAGTAACTCAGCCTCTACTATATTCGCATGGAAATTAAACCACTCTATATGAGCCCCACATCTCTACAAGTTACGTACTAAATCTGGCAGTATCTCCTCTCTTCCCCGTGAAGTTCTGGGAATTTTTGAAAATTTCTATTCCACACTACTAGCTCCCCCACAACCAACCTCGACTTTTCCAAATGGCTCATGGCTTGATTATATACCCCTCCCTGCTCTCACACCCTCTCAGATATCCTCTCTCAATGCCCCATGCACTTTGGAGGAAATAACCCGTGCGATTAGCACACTAAAACCTCCACAGCTCCTGGCCCTGATGGGTTTACATCCAGTTATTACAAACATTTTGCCCCTAAATTGGCTCCCTTTTTGTTGTCCTTATTCAATGATGTTTTGCAGGGAGGTAGGTTTCCTGAGGAGATGCTGTTGGCCAACATGTCTCTATTACCTAAACCACTAAAAAACCATCTTGTACCTCAAAACTATAGACCAATCTTGGTAATGAACAATGACTTGAAAATAATCAGCCGCATTCTAGCCTCTATTATCTTCTCTTTGGTCTCTCCGGACCAATCAGGATTTATCCCAGATAGACTTATTATGGACAACATTCGTCTTGCATTAAATGTTATTCAGGATGCCAATTTACATTCTAAAAGAGGTTTTGCTGCTGAGCCTGGACATTAACAAGGCCTTTGATAGTGTCTTCTGGCCCTATTTGTTTTCATTACTGCAGAAGATGGGCTTTAGTGCAGAATTTCTGTCTGGTGTACATGCCTTATACGAATCCCCCAAAACAAGAATAAGACTTCCAGGCTGCAATTCAGATTATTTACACTGGGCAGGGGCACCCGTCAGGGTTGTCATCTTTTGCCCTTATTTGCGCTAGTGATGGAACCCTTGGCAATTGTAATAAGATCACATTCGGACATTTCTGGTTACCCATTATTGGTTTCACATTTCAAAATATGTATGTATGCTGATGATGTTATGCTTTTTCTTACTAAGCCGTTAGTATCATTGCCTAATTTATGCACAGTGTTGAATGACTTTGCATCAGTATCAGGTCTTACTGTAAATTTCACTAAATCAGTAGTTATGCCTATCAATGTTCCTGATTCCCTGAGTGCATCTCTCCGCAATTCTTTTCCATTTCATTTGACCACAGATCGGATTTCATACCTCGGTATTAACCTCACTCTCAGATACTCAAAATTGTTTGATGCTAATTTTCCACCATGTGTGTCATGCCTATCTACTCTGTTGAAGATGTGGCATGGATACCCCACCTCATTCTTGGGCAGAGTCACGGCGGTTAAAATTAATGTCTTGCCTAAATTGCTTTACCTAATTAAGGCACTCCCAATCCCTGTCTCGAAAACGTTCCTAGATCGCTTTCAGTGGATGATTAACAATTTTATTTGGCGTAACAAATGTCCTCGTTTTATTTCACTGGTCGCAAAGGGCGGGAGGTCTCGGTCTCCCCAATTTCTGGCTATACTACCTGTCAGCCTGTTTGGCACAATTATCACAATGGGCAACTATTAATTCCCAGACCCCGTGGATCAGATTTGAGATACAGTCTATACATCCATTCTATTTACCAGGCACACTGCGGTCTAAAATTCCCCCCCGCTTGTTGTTGATCCATAATTCTATTGTGGCCCAATCATTGATGCTTTGGTCTCGATATAGACTTAGATTAAATCTGGTCTCCTCTGTCTCTCCAGGTTCATCATTTTTTGGTGACCCGAATTTTATTACGGCTTTTTCATCTCCACAGGCGTTCTGTTGGTGGTAAGATAGAGCCTTTATTAGGTTATCGGACTTTCAAAGAGGAAGCTCTTATATCACCTTTGAGGTGCTACGCATACTTTTTGATATCCCACATCATGAATATCATCATTATCGACAGATCAGACATTTTTTTAGTTCACATTTTGGTCTTAAACCTTCATCTCCGATTTCATTTTTCGAACGTATTAGCAGTGACTCTCCTAGGGGTAGGGGTCTTATTTCAGATTTGTATCGTCAATTTTTGGTTAGTTCTTTTCCCACACCCCCTCTTTATAGACAAAATAGGAAACTGATAGTGGTATCACCTTTTTGGATGATGAGGATGCGGATTCCATGGTGGATAATATACGTAAGAGCTCCTGATCCCTTTCTGTCCGTGAGACAGCCCTTAGGGGATTAACCAGATGGTATTATACCCCCATCCAGACTACATGTTTTGTATCTAGACACGTTTCACCTATGTTTTTGTGGCTGCGGCCTTGCCGGCACTCTGGTGCATACATTTTGGGCCTGTCTGGGCCTCTCCTTGGTGTGGCGTAGGATCTGGGAGGCAGCTTCTGCGTTGGCAGGTGTTCCGGTGCACCTGACTATGCAGTCCTGCCTATTGGCAGCCCATATCTCGGGAGTTCAGACTGAGGTTATCAGGCTAATCCACGCCATTTGTATATTCACCCTATAGGCTATTGCACTACACTGGAAGTCTCTCACAGTACCACTGGCCTCTGTTCTGAATAGGGTTGATGCTGTGATTCTCTTGGAAAGAATTCATTACACTTTATTGGACAGGATGCACTTATTCGATAGAAAATGGGAAATTTGGAGAACTCAGACATTTACTACATGATTAAGGAATACCCATGTTTGGATTGACTGAGTTGCTCTGCCGGTAGCTGTATAATTCTGCCTACCTTTCTATTTATATTACTCATGTACTTAGTTTTTTTTCTCTCTTTCTCTCTTTTCTTATCTTCTTTACTGTACATGATTGTATTTTCTGAAATGTACATTTCAATTGTGCCTTGTTTCTGTTTTACATACCGTTTGAAGCTGTAATGTCACCTTACAGTCTATTTCTTGAAAAATAAAATTGTTTGTAAACAAAAAAAGAATCTATAGTGTCTAGTGCAACAAACTCTCACTGAATTTGCCAGATTATTTTACAGACTTACTGTCTTTAAGGGATAGAAGCAAAAGTTTGATGACATATCTTGGACCTTTTAGAACCAGGCATTTGTCCCCCAGGTGTGCCAAGTGACCACCTTGTCCTCTGTTTACATGTTTGCTAAATTTGTTATGTGGATGTTACAGCATCAGATGATAACACATTTTTATGCAAGGTCTACAGGTGGCAGTTTGATTTGGTCAAATCTGATACCGAATCTGATTATAAAGCTAATAGCTAACCCACAAGTGTCGAGATATTTGAGGATTAGCTATCAGCTAAAAATTTCCTATCCTCTTCTTGAGATGGCTTTTGTTGTCCTCCAATAAATGTTTGAAGAAAAAGGGATTTGTTGTACTCTAGAACATGGTTTTTCAACTAGTGCAAAGAGTCCTCAGGGGTACCATGTCCACATCCTGGTCTGAGCGCTACGGTGCAGCTATGGGTACTATTGTCAGAAAAGCAGAAAGCTGTGCAGGCTGCCCGCCCATGTCTTACCAACTGATGCCATCATCGATTGCTAAGGACATGTTGGACGGCCCTACAGTTTTCTGTTTTGCTGGCAATAGTACCTGTATCTGCAGGGAGGAGGAGAGAGATGTGCGGCCTGTGCTGTCTCTTTCCTTACAGAGTTGCAGTGCATGAGAGTTAGCACTCTCATCCCAATGTACAGGATTTGATCCATGATCCATATTACCTCCAGGACAGAGAGGAGTTGTGGAGGTGGGGGGGGATGGGGGAGAGAGCACAGCCTATATTTGTGCTAGGAGGGGACATTTGGGGGGGTTGTGCTAGGAGAGGGGATTGAGCAAAGTCCACATTCGTGCTTGGAGGGGGGAGAATGTGGGGTGCTAATAGGGGGTATTTGGGGGGGGGTATTTGAGGGGATTGTGCTAAGAGAGGGGATTGGGGGAGGGGTCGGATTGGGGTTTGTGCTAAGAGTGAGGATTTGGGAACGGGGGGCTTGTGCTAGGAAGAGGGATGGGGGGGTTGTGTTGGGGGGGATTTGTGGGTGGGGTTGGGCTTAAAGGAGGGATTTTGTTAGGAGGGGAGATTGTGGGGGTTGTGTTAGGAGAGGGGATGGGGGGGATGAGATTTGTGTTAGGAGCGGAGATTTGAGGGCGTGGTGTTAGGAGAGGGGATGGGGGGGTAGAGCAGAGTTTGTACTAGGAGTAGGGATTTGGGAGCAGGGGGTTTGTGCTAGGAGGGGGGATTTGGGGGGTTGTGCTAGGAGGAGGGATTTGGTGGGGGGTTTGTGCTAGGATGGAGAATTTGGGGGGGTTGGGGGGGATTTGTGCTAGAAGGGAGAATTAGGAGGGAGAAGGGTCACAGCCTAAGATCATTAAACATTAAAAAATGTGACGTGCGCGAACAAGCTAAGAAGCACATGCTCAGATGCACTTCCTGGTGTGAATGAGCCCTCAGACTGGTTTGCCCCAGAATTGTGCACAGTTCTAAAGGACCCTTGACTGAAAAATGGTTGAAAAACACTGCACTATAATGCTCTTTGTTTTTCAATTATTTTTATTAATTTGTAACAGTTTAACACAGGAGCAACAAATCAAGCCCACACAGGGGCTACCAATTGCACATAAAAAATTTTGAAAATTAGAAAAATCAGTGCTCTAACACCAACAGAGCAAAAGGTACGCCCACACAGAGGCTATCAATGGCACTTAAATAACAAAACATTAGTATAACACTGATAGTAACTCAAACTAAAGGCAGCTATCCACTGCCACACCAAAAACAAACGAAAAAAAAAAGGAAAAGGAAGGAGGAGTACAAAAGAAAGAAGATAACAAAACCAAGAGCAGGGATCCAAGAACTCCAATGCTGAACAACATCACATCCCCAGACTAGCCAGGGGGAGAGTGGGAAAGGCATAATGCAACCAAGTCTCCCATATTCTCAAGAATTTCCGTTGGGAGTCGTTACAGATACTCGACATTTGTTCATTGAGCATCATAGTGGGCATATGGTCCCGCACCCCCTGAAGAGGGACAGATGGGCTCTTCCAGGCCTGAGCAACTGTTCTAGTGGCCGACAAATACACAAATAGGAAGCCAACTTCTGCTGATGAGCCAAGAGGCCCGGTATGGGACAATGAAGCAATGCATACCGAGCATCCTGTCGAATAGAGAGATGGAACAAGGTAAAAAGGAGGCCAAACACACAAGACCAAAAACGAAGCAGTCTCGGGCATGACCACCAGATATGCAATACATCGCCACAATCCCGAAAGCATCGATCACTGCAGGCAGGGTTAGCCTGGGCCAAACAAACCGGAACCCAATACCAACGAAACAATACTTTGTTTGCCGCCTCCAGCGTGGTCATATTAAATGAAGATTTAGCTATAAGCGACAAGGCCCTATTCCAGTCCTCCAGATCCACGACTGCCCCCAGGTCACGCTCCCACTGAATAACATATGAAAGAGAAGTATGCGTTGTGCGCCTGTTCAAAGCTGCATAAAGAAGGGAAAAAAGGCCCGGGGCACCCGGACGCTATTGGCAAAGCAGTTCAAAGGCAGATTTTTGGTACGGGAAAGCAAAAGTGCCCCGCAAAAGAGATCAACCAATGCCACAATTGAAGGTAGCAAAAAAATTCCGCCAGAGGGACATTCTGTGATTCTCGAAGAAAATTCCAGGTAGGGAAGGACCGAGAAGTCAAAAAGTGTCGCACCTGCGAAAAACCATTGGCCACCCACCAAGAAAACGCCCTTGGTTGATCTAAACCCGGTGGGAAGAGAGGGTTGTTAGTAATTGGGAGCAAAGGCAAGACAGGTGACATCAGGCCACTGGAGTAACGTACCGAGTCTCACACTTGTAAGCCATGGAACAAAATTGGACTCCGTGCCGTAGGGCACAGGGCAGGGGGAAGCCATAGAAGCGTTGATGTCGCAATAGGGGCACAATTAGGTAGTTCCAGCAGGACCCAGAGAGGAACATCTGAGGAAGCATGCAGCATAGACAGCGGGGCAATATGGCTCGCCTGATAATACTTAGTTATATTAAGTACCCCAAGACCACCCTGGAGTCTATGAACAAAAAGAGTAGTTCTGGAGACTGGGGTGTTTATCGGCCCAGATAAAAACGCATAATCTTCGCCTGAATCAACCAAAGAAAATGAGGAGGAACCCGCACTGGGAGGGTGCGAAAATAGTATAACAATTTCGGCAAGATGGTCATTTTCACTTAATTAACCCGTCCTATCCAAGACAGGTGCGGAAATTGCCAAGAATGCATAGAGGACATAGAGCGAAGCAATGGATAATAATTTGTAGCAAACAGTGAGTCATAGGTGGGGGTCAAGCGAATGCTTAGGTATTCAAGACAAGAAGAAGCCCATTTGTAAGGGAAGTGGGACTGTAGGCACTAAACCAAATCTGAGGCCAAAGTAATATTAAGCGCAACAGTCTTATCCAAATTAATATGGAGACCCGAAATCAAAGAGAAGCGCTCAAGAACCTGTTGCAAATTTGGAAGGATTAGTGAGAGTCAAGAGGGCATCGTCCACAAAAGGGTTCAACTTGAACTCCTGTCCCGCGTATGGAACCCCCGATACATTACAATCAGTCCGGAGCGCCAAAGCCAGCGGCTCAAGCGCCAGGACAAAGAGCGCCGGGGACAGGGGGCAGCCCTGTATCGTCCCTCGCCAAATAGGAAAAGGATCTGAGAAATGCCCAGCGTACTTAACGGAAGCCGAAGGGGAAGAATACAAGGCTTGAATCCAAGAAAGAATAGAATCCCCAAAACCCAACGAGACAGCACAAACTGCAGATATTCCCAAGATAGAGAATCAAAGGTTTATATATGTCTAAGGACAGTATGAATCCCGGGATTTTCCACTGTTGTAGAAAATGTATAAGATGGACCGCCTTACGAACGTTATCACCCGCCTGCCTCCTTGGGACGAAACCTACTTGGTCCCTGTGGACCAGACTATGCAAATATTTATTGATACAAAAACTAAGAATCTTGCCCAATATCTTCAGGTCTTCATTAAGAAGAGAAATGGGCTGGAAGGCTTGCGGTTCCTGCACATCATCGGTCATCTTAGGAATCATGAAGATATGAGCTCTAAGCGCATCCGGAGAGGGCAAAGAGCTATGTCGTAACTCATTAAAATAGTCAGCCAAGAAGGGCACTAACAGGGTTGGAAATTTCTTATAATAGAGACTGGAAAAGCCGTCGGGACCTGGGGCTGCGGTGGACCGTAGAGATTTGATAGCTTGGAGCACTTCCGATAAAGTGACACCGGAGTGGAGTGCCATCTGCGCTGCCTCGGATAATCCATAAAGTTGGTGCTATTGGAATCTATAATGCTATTTAATATTCTTCCCTATAATAATTTAGTGGGTGACACACATCTTGCCCACCGTGTTAATCTATAGAGAAATTACCGGAGAAATAATTTTCCCTTGTTATCAAAATCAGCACATATTAAAACATAATAATCATGGTACATGGATTGGACAAATTCAAGTTATATAAATTAATGCCTGTTGTGTCTTCCAGCTGATTCAAAATCTGTGACAAGCTAATGAAGGCTTTGCAATAATTAAATTGGAGATTTAGTGCTATATAAGTGACATCTTCCTGTCTGTCAGCCTGATCATTAACATCTGATCAGCTGAACATAATTTCTCACTGCTGTCAACTGTTGTGTAACAAATCCTTCTATCATAGCGCATCAAAGCTGAATGTTGTAATGCATAATGTTAAGAAAGCTGAGCTTGGATTTGTTCATAGATTTCCATTACATGCTGACATCGGGTCAAATTGACTAATGAACTTGACAAATTGACTACATTATTAGACAAGTGAGCTCTCAAAGAGCTTCTTAAAACATCAAGGTAGTTCATTTGGTTAAATGCCATAGTGTATATCACAACTTATAATTTATCTGTACTGGCTAAACTACAGTTTTTCTATATAATATTAACCCTCATGCATTATCCTATTCTATCCTATACCCTATCCTACATTTATTATATAATGCTGTGTTCACTTTGCCTTTGGGCAAAACAAGCCTCTTTTTCCAGCCACATCATGTCACACCTCCACCACACAGATCACAGATTGGCCTTTCCCCAGTGGAATGCCACCTCCAGCACCCATTGTCTTTTCCCAGTATCTCTACTCCAGCACACACCCTCCAGTTTTTCTGCAGAAACTCCTCAGTCTGCAGTTACACACCCCGCCACTCATATTGCCTATTGAATGTTGTCCATATCCTCTGCACAGACAACGCTCGCTGAGCCCAATCTGAACGTCCAACACTCAGTTCAGCAGTAATCGTTGCTCCCTTCATTGTCTGCACCATCTGCAGTGGTGGGTTTTATGCATGAAGGTAAAATAAACCTTCAGAATGCAATTCCACCAGCAACTCCCCCTAATACTTGCCGGAGCCCAATTGCAATCCAGCAAGGTGCACAAGAGCAGCTGCTCTCTCGGGTGTCTGCCTCCTCACTGACTCAGACACAGCAGTGAGAGCCATTGGCCAGTGAGGAGGGAGCAGGGACAGGGCCGAGCCCTATTCTGTCTGTCTTATGGACATACAGAGCGAGGCTCAGAAGTGAGCACGCATAAGGACCCCCAAAGCAAGCAGATTGCTCTGGGGGTACTCAACAGGAGGGAGGAGTCAGGAGCAATGGCAGGGGACCCAAGAAGAAGAGGATCGGTGCTGCACAGACCCAACCATTGCACAGAGCACAACCATTGCACAGAGCAAGTATGTATAACATATTTGTTATTTTTTTATTTTTAATTTTTACCTTTAATATCACTTTAATGCTGGGGGGTAATATTTGTCTTCCAATGTCTAGGATTTACAGTCCAAGCTGCAGATAGGAGGAATCCCAGCAAACTCTTTTTGGCATGCTAGCACATTTAAGATTTGGGGTGTTCAAGATACACTTGTTGCTATACAGTTGATGGAACTGCCATTTGTAAATAGGATATCACCTCATTGCTGCACATTAACTAGTGTGCAAGAAAAGCAGTGCACTTTCACCCAACTTTCATCATATTTTCAAAACCTAAGCATTCCATTCACCCCCCCCAAAAAAAAAACCTAAAATGAGAGCTAGATCTAAAATGAGAGGCATAGGTGGTAAGTCTGATGGTAGCAAGGGTCATGCAGGTTCTTCAATTGGTGGTAGGGTCACAAAAATTAGATCTAGTACACACATGCATTGTTCCCCAAAAGTGGCCAACCAATACAGTCACAGTACACCTAGTAGTTGACTGAATGAGAAAAACATCTTCCAGGCACAGAGCAGCCAGTTGTCAGCTAGCATTATTAATGCATCCTCCTCTCCATCCTTTTGCCATACCATAGCAGATTTGCAGCAGGAGGAAAATTTATGTCATATGCAAGTCATACTCTCTTGTGATATAGAGGAAGATAGTAGGATGACTATAGAGAAAGAGGGTGGCTCAATCATGCTAGAGGGAGGGGAACAGCAGACAGGAAGATAGCTTGCAGCAGCTGGTGTTTGATGAAACGTAGTCTCCAGTGAGGAAAAGGAAGAGGTGGCAAGCTCAGAGGGAGAGACTGAGAAGCAGTGAGGGAAATGGTTGTCCAGTAGAAGGGGAACTTTGCAACAAAAGGCAGCACCCATCCAAATCCTTCTGGTAGCACTGCCCCAAAAGCAAAGGTTTCTGTTACCCCTAAGGTCAGTCTAGCCCCCTCTGCAGTTTTGCTTTCTGCTGATGACAATAACATTGTGATATGAAACCTTTGGTGGATGTGCATGTGTCATGGAGAGTATCAACCTAGCATTTCAATGCCAGCATAGCAGAACTGCTTGTGCTACAACTGCTTCCATACAAACTGGTGGCAATAGCCCCCTTTTGTCAGTTCTTGGCCTGTGCTGACCCAGGGTGGCAGGTACCCTGCTGCCATTACTTTTCCCAGAAAACTATTTCTGCTCTGTACCTTCACATGGAGGAAAATGTATCTCTTTTGCTGTAGCGCACCGTTGGCAGCAAGATACACTTGACCACAGACATCTAGTCAAGTAATACAGGCATATATATCATTCACTGCACACTGTTAACCTCAAGGTGCCTGAGAATGGAATATGCAGCACAGGCTGTACCACTTGACTTTGTAGTGCTGTCTCTTTTGGTGGGAGCTGGTGGTGGGTGTGTGAGCTCTCAGGTCTTCCTCTTTATCAGCCTGATTGTCCAAATGCTCCTCAACTTCAGAACCAGGCCAAGTTATTATTATTATTATTATACAGTATTTATAAAGCGCCAATAGTTCACTCAGCGCTGTACATTACAAAGGGGGACAGAACATGTGACAGAACAATACCAATACAATTCAAAACATGAGGGGATCGAGGGCCCTGCTCTTTCAAGCTTACAATCTAGAAGGGATGGGATAGTGGTACAGGAGGAGATAGCTGTGGGGGATGGAGTGGTAGGAAGAGTGGAGGAGGTCAGCAATTTAGCAGGGGGTGAGGTAGGCTTCCCTGAAGAGATGGGTTTTCAGGGTGCGCCTAAAGGAGAGGAGAGTAGGTGATAATCTGATGGGTTGGGGCAGGGAGTTCCAGAGGATGGGTGACACCCTGGAGAAGTCCTGGAGGCGGGCATGGGAGGAGGAGACCAGGGAACTAAAGAGAAGGAGGTCTTGTGAGGAGCGGAGTGTGCGTGCTGGGCAGTACTTGGATATTAGGTCAGTGATGTAGTTCGGGGCAGTATGGTGGACAGCTTTGTACGTAAGTGTTAGGATTTTAAATTTGATCCGTTGCGCAATCGGAAGCCAGTGGAGGGATTGGCAGAGGGGGGTGGCGGAAATGGAGCGGTTGGAAAGGTGAATGAGTCTGGCAGCCGTATTCAGGATCGACTGAAGCGGGGATAGCCAGCGGCGAGGCAGGCCAGTGAGGAGGGAGTTGCAGTAGTCGAGTCGTGATATGATGAGGGAGTGGATGAGCTGTTTAGTGGTTTCTGGGGTTAGGAACGTGCGGATTTTGGCGATGTTGCGGAGGTGGAGTCTGCACGAGTTTGTTAAAGATTGGACTTGGGGCTGGAAGGATAGGTTGGAGTCCAGAATGACACCAAGTACTCTGGCCTGCAGAGCGGGTTTGATATTGGCGTTGTTGGATGTTATGTAGAAGTCAATGGGGGGTGGGGTTCGGGCTGGGGGGAAGACAAGGAGCTCGGTTTTGGAGAGATTCAGTTTAAGGAAGTGGAGCGACATCCAATCTGATATGTCGCTCAGTAGGTCAAGTTCACCAGAACCTACATCCCAGGCAAAACACTGCTATGTAATGCTGCAGCTCGCATGCCTGGGGAAAATATTACACACTGGGCAAGAGTTACTGTCATTTTTTCCAGAATCTGATAAGTTGATTTCCGCAGGCCAACTGAAAACTGTGCATATAATGCAACAAAACTTCTGTTCACCCTTTGAACCTCACACATGTGCCTCGTATGACCCTAAAACACAGTGCCATATTTCCTGACAAAATATAATTATTTCTAAGACATG
The DNA here is from genome assembly GCF_062004578.1 of Staurois parvus. Taxonomy (NCBI): domain Eukaryota; kingdom Metazoa; phylum Chordata; class Amphibia; order Anura; family Ranidae; genus Staurois; species Staurois parvus. Next base: position 4,883,347 of record NW_028318199.1, on the reverse strand, counting down.
CTTCAACATTTCTGTAAGGTGTGCACACATTTTCAGTGCGCCTACCCTGGCCATGGCTTGCCTGGCAGAAATGAAGGCCAACACAGCTGCCTGCTAAGATATCTCACACCCCAACACATTTGAATTCTTCTCTAATAAGAATTCAAAGCAGCCAGGGATCAATCAATACCTCTACAAGCATGGGACACAGACAGGGTCTAGGGAGTTTGGAGATTTTCATCCCAGCATTGGCTGCTCATGAAGGATGCCTGCACCATTTAAGCTGGCTACTAAACTAGTAAGCAGCGTTCATCTTAGGGATAAGTGGCACCATCCACGTAGAATTCTCCTTAAACACTTGCTGTTAAATCACGCATTGCAGGCACAATAGCTAGAGGAAGGGTAGCATTTGATTCAATCAAATGGTCCCTTTTTATTTATTTTTTCACTTTTATTACTATCACAAGGGATGGACAACTGCTGGAGGAACAGGAGAGCCTGAAAAGGCAGCGGGAGGGGACCTCTTCCAGTTTCATGTAAAATTGATCCAGCAGCTATTTCGCTGCTTGGATCACGTTTACATTATTCAGCATTGCCAGCATCATTCTTGTATAACCACTGAAAATCCAGGACCTCATTTGACTTCCTATGGGTGGGAAATGGTTAATGCCTCATGAAAAAGCCCTCTTCCTGCTGTATGTTTGTTATTTTTTTTTTTACATTGGTACATGTCCTCCTGACAGTGCCCAGACTCCTAGGACTCTTTTTGGATGATAGCTTATCTGTTAAAATATCAAGGTTCATCCCCCATATATTTTAACGATGTTCAGGGAAAAGTTTGGATTTTCTGAATTCTGTGGACGTTTCAGGGATCTGCTCACATATCGAACCTACCAGATTTATTTTCCCTAATAATGAAATCAGTCATTTGACAGCAGTGCTGGGACAAGGTCCTCTAGCGCCAAAGGAAAAGATGCCAAACTGCTCCCCCCCACCCAAAATTTATGAGCATTATGTGTCAGCAAAAATCCCCTCAAGCACTACTCTGCATGTTAACCCCCTAAGAATACTGTATATTTCCTTTGCAAGCCATAATTCTCCCCAAACAAAAATTCCCCCTCCTCCCAGTGCAAATCCTTCCTCTGCTAAAATCCCCCCTTCCACCATAAATCTTTGACCCCCATCCTGCTTCCAAGCTCGAATCCAATCTCTCCCCAAATCTCTCCTAGCATGCATCTCCCCCCCTCCGCCCCCCAAATCACCCATTCTAGAACAAACCCTCTACCCCTCAAATTTTCCCTTCAAGCACAAATCCTTCCTCAGCACAACCCCCCCCCCCCCAAATGCCCCCTCATAGCACAAATCCCCTCAAATTTCCCCAGGAGCCTAAATTCTCCCCCCTAGCACAAATTCCCCAATCATCCCAAATAGCACAACCCCCCCCTCCAAATCCCCCTTCCAAAAACAAATGCCTTGCAAAAAAAAATTCCCTTCCTAGCACAAAGCCCCCCCCCCCCCCAATACCCTCTCCAAGCACAAATCCTCCCCCAGCACACAACCCACCAAACCACCCTTCCTGACACAAATCCCTGCCAAAAAAATTTCCTTTGTAGCACAAAGCACCTTCCCCCCAAATCCAGCCCCTCCGAATTTCCCCAAATCCTCCCTCCTAGCACAAATCCCCTCCAAATTTCCTTTCCTAGCACAAATTCTCCCCCCCCCCCCAGCATCTCTACTAGCACAAATCATTCTCCCCCAATCCCCCTCCTTAACACAAATCCTTCAACAACAAATCTCCCTTACTAGCACAAATCCACACCCCCTTCCAGCACAAATCCCACCCAAATAGCCCTTCCTAGCAACCCCCCTAAATCACCCCCTACATAAATTCCCTCCCCCCCCCCCAACCTCTCACTAATCCTCTTCTCCAATTCCCCCTTCCTAGCACACTGTCATCCCCACTTTCTTACTTTGCCCCCCTCCTCCCATGTCCCAGTGAAAGTCTCCCCTCCCTCAACCACACAGACCTCAGATTCAGTGCGGCAGATGGCTGTGTGATGCCCTCTCCTCCTCATCTTGGCACACCAGAGGAGGACCCTAGGGCAAGAAAAGCTGGCGCAAGATGCCGGGTACTGCGAGGTATGGAATCGAGGCTGGGGTCATCACTGACTGTCAGATCTGGACTTTACAGGTTTACAAACCCTACACAGTCCTGATCTGACAGTCTCAATGAAGGAGCGATCAGCTGTTCTCCAGATTCCACTTGTGACAGTGGTGCTTCTGACATTCCGTGCTTAATTGTGACATTCTGCGCTAAATTGCTTGTGACTTCCCCCCTGCTAATCTGACAGGAGTAGTGATGCTGCTGTCACTACCCCTGTCAGCTTGTAGCAACAGAAACTCTCCAAGTGGCACCCCCCCACCTCACATGACAACTGCACCCAGGGCAGCCGCCCCCCCCCCCCTCCTGGCCCTGCTTGACAGAATATGTATTAATATATTAATACATTTACCAAATGTCATACCTATTAATATCTTTGTAGATAATCTGTTATCAACCAACAGTCATATTCCAGTTTAGCCACAGGAGATAAGGCACCATTTATCCAATGGACACCTCTAGAAGTTAGGCATGTCCCTATCATAGGTGCGTTTTTTAAAGTTCACCAAAACATAGAAAACATAAAGAGGAACCACAGTTAGAGTTCTTCTTTATCCATTTAAGATGCTTTATACATTTTCATGAAGTGCTAATGACATATTAAAAGGACATGGACACAAACACCTTAAAGCCTCTACTGGATATTTTTTGATAACCTTCTGATTTCAGTGCTGCTTTTCCTTTTATAATGATATTACATATAAAATGTGTCAGAGATATGCTGCTCCCATTTCCTCCTCTGCCCACTATATTCCATAACACAAACTCAAGAAAGAAAGTAAGGGGGAGATTTACTAAAACTGGAGAGTGCACAATCTGGTGCAGCTCTGCATAGAAACCAATAAGCTTCCAGTTTTTGTTGGCAAAGCTTAAAGTGTTACAAACCCAGGACCCTGCATTCACTATATCTGGTCTTCCACAGTACACAGAACATGGAACTGCAATTAATTTAGTAAATATAAAGTGCTAAATACCTTTTCTCATCAGCAGTATATATTCAATGTCCGACCAAGAACTGGTTAAAGCTTGTAGGAGGAGTTTTAGTTCTCTTCTGACTGTCTATCTGGACAGTGCTGATTGGCCCTGTGCTGATCACATGCACCCTTCCAAAGCAATAAATCTCTAGAAATACACACCAAACTGACCATGTGCAGCGTGCCCCCAAGGCTCTGTTCTATTAGGAAATGGATTGGGGACAGTAGTAGAAGGGAAGGATCAGAGAAGACAGGATCAAACAGCCTTTTTACACAATGCAGAGGATTAACCGCTTGGGTTCCACAGTGAGTATAACAAGCATGCTTTGCTGCATACACAGACTAATTTTACTGTTGTGGGTTTAGTAACACTTTATTTGAACAAGCTGAAGTTAGAAGCTGATTGGCTACCATGCACAGCTGTACCAGATTCTGAAAGCTCCAGTTTGAGTAAATCTCCGTTTAAAAGTCTTACGAGAAACTCTCCATACAAACAAAAACTACCACAATCAGTAACTCACATTAACACCAAAAATTACCCAAAGCACGTTTGCTTTACTTTAAGGTAAAATCCCACTTGTGCTAAAATAGAATGATTAAACATAAACAATTGCTATACATGTCATTTTAAAATGTTATTTTCTTAAAATCACTAAATCAATCATGAGGGTGTAGTAATGATCCCTTGTTTGAGGATACAGGGCCTGTGCAGAACTCAGAAGATGATGAAACATGTATGTTAAGCTATGCACTTATTATTTCACAGGGGCAAAAATTAGATAAGGTTACCATTAATGGAAACTGACATTTAGTGACCAAAGTTAAAAGTGTCTGTGCCTCACCAAATCATCTATTCCTATTAACAATCACCCATATACTGTAAGTATGGGGACGCAGTGGCTACAGAAACACAGTCACTCATTCTAATTTGACAGGTGCCCCATCAGGGTGTGCTTGGGGATGGTCACCCCCGCACACCTGTCAAATTAGGACGATGTCTGTGCAACTGGTACATCCTCATATATGAGCCGAATAAAAAAAAAAAACAGGCCTCAGCATCCATGTGAATAAGGCCTTTTGCAGGCCATACATTGGTAGAATTCGGAACAAATTTTCTTTAGAAAATCAGAACTTTTGTGCATTTGGCAATCCGATGATGCCACCATTGATTTTGAAATTCAAATAACCAAGCCTTCAATTTCACCAATTGTTACAGAAAAGAATTTTCATGGCCAATAATTTTCTTTTCTTTCCAGGGCACAGCTTATGCTCATTTCTTTTTCATTTATATTTCTCGCATGATTCTACCATCACTGATTTGAAATTAGTTTGTTTTTCAAAAAATTTCCAACATGCTCGATCACTCAAATTTGATGGTCACACGAAAATCGTCCGTTTCTGTGACCCACTAAATGGTGCGAAATTTGAACGAAAATTCTTAGATAAGATTTTCGAAAGAAAATTCTTTTGGAATTCGACCCATGTATGGCTGGCTTTTGGCTGCATTCACACTTTTTGATTATCAGCCGATTATCAGGCAATGTCACATAGGGCTACCCTATGTGCGTTTGTCATCCAAAAAGAAGCTCCTGCTCCTTTCTGGGCAACAAGCTTCACACAACTCTGAAATTTGTGGTTCCATTGCATTTGGGCTGCCATTAAAGGATAATGGTACCCGACATTGTGCTGCAATTGCCATGCAATTAAGGATCATGGGCGGAATCACAGCGATTCTGCCTGTGATCCCAAGTTGCAAGATGTCAATAGGGCCTGAGGGATCAAAATGTTTTAATAAAGAATTTTAACATTTTCTCCTCATTACATTTTAAAAGCAGCCAGAATGGTACAATGTAATAGGTACTTAGGCAAACTAAAATCAGATTAGGTACAAGAGATGAGCTGTAAATGCTGAGCAATATGAAGAAGAAAAAATGGTGCTTACGAGTTTTTTGTGCAGAATCTTCAATGAAGAGAGAAGATATGTCTTCATCTACTCCAACTTCATTTTTTGCAATACATGTGTACGCCCCAGTGTCTTCATAGCGGACATTAGCAATATGAAGTTCACTTCCATTGGCTGAAATAGAGACATGTAAGTTTGGCATCTTTTGGTGGTTCTGCATATCATTTTCCTTACTATGCACAAATTCATATTTTAATCATAGCGATCCTGCAAGAAGATGCTATTCACACTGGTAAGGGTGTCTGTGGTTTGGAAGACAGAATAAAACAGAAGAGAAACTTTTCTTACAACTTTCAAGGCCCAAGGAATCCCTGCTAAACATACATATATATACACAGTTAGGTCCATACATATTTGGACACAGGAAAGATATAGTTATATAATGGATATGTTGAATAAAACCCTAACCAGAAAAACTAATGCAGCTTTCAAAAGGTACCAAACCATATCAATTAAATAAATTGAACAAATATAGGAACAGTGGATAAAATTGAACACTTTTTATTAGGTTAAAAAACCACCCATAGGTGGAGCATATTCATCAGACACAGACATAGAAAACCATAAAAATAAAATACAGAAAGTGAGACCCGGGCACAGTAAATTGTTGCTGATGCCCTAGATGCAAACAGTGTGACGGGTATCAGCCACAAAAAACAGCAGCCATAGTTTTAGAGCAAATAGGCTAAACTGTACAAATAGTGGATAAGATGGTACATGGCTATCAATGGAAACAGATAATTGTATTAACCTCCCTAACGGTATTCCCGAGTGTAGCTCGGGATAAAATGTCTATACCAAAAGCGGTAACCCCGAGCTACACTCGGGCTTACCATGCAGCGCTGCATAGGGAGTCCCTGCAGAGCTTACCTTGTCCTTGGCTCCCGCGATGTGTCCCCTGCAGCGTCCCCGGCCATCTCCTCCTGTGTTCCGGTCCCTGTGACATCGGGACGTACGGGCGCCGCCGGCGGCGGCAGGAAATTTGAAAATTTTAAAAAAATGTCATTTTTTTCAAAACGATTTTACATAGTAAAACATTGCTGTTTCAACCCATTTCAGATACATTTTGTCCCTAGTGCTTTGTCCTGTCCCGTCTGCATTTTGATTGTTCTTTCTGCCTGGAAACGTAGAAAAGTCCATGACGTCCAAAAAGTGTCACTTTAGGTCAAAAGCGGGTTTAGATCAGCTAGAGAACAGCGATAGTAAATCAGAACTACTTGCAGAATTGAGTGATAATGATTCGTGGAGAAATTCGTCATCAGACACTGAAAACAATTTTGCGACTTTGCTCAGCGATGTGCAAACTTGGCGCTATATTTCAAATTTCAGTGTTTTTGGTTTGATTATATTATTGAATTAAATGTATGATTTAGAATCTTGTTCAGACAGATTTCAGTGAGTTATTCCTAAAAATTACAGTCTACAATAAAAAAAACTACAGCGCCAAGTTCGCACATCGCTGAGCAAAGTCGCAAAATTGTTTTCAGTGTCTGATGTAAAATCATTTTGAAAAAAATGACATTTTTTTTAAATTTTCAAATTTCCTGCCGCCGCCGGCGGCGCCCGTACGTCCCGATGTCACAGGGACCGGAACACAGGAGGAGATGGCCGGGGACGCTGCAGGGGACACATCGCGGGAGCCAAGGACAAGGTAAGCTCTGCAGGGACTCCCTATGCAGCGCTGCATGGTAAGCCCGAGTGTAGCTCGGGGTTACCGCTTTTGGTATAGACATTTTATCCCGAGCTACACTCGGGAATACCGTTAGGGAGGTTAATACAATTATCTGTTTCCATTGATAGCCATGTACCATCTTATCCACTATTTGTACAGTTTAGCCTATTTGCTCTAAAACTATGGCTGCTGTTTTTTGTGGCTGATACCCGTCACACTGTTTGCATCTAGGGCATCAGCAACAATTTACTGTGCCCGGGTCTCACTTTCTGTATTTTATTTTTATGGTTTTCTATGTCTGTGTCTGATGAATATGCTCCACCTATGGGTGGTTTTTTAACCTAATAAAAGTCGTTCAATTTTATCCACTGTTCCTATATTTGTTCAATTTATTTAATTGATATGGTTTGGTACCTTTAAAGCCCCATTAGTTTTTCTGGTTAGGGTTTTTTTCAACATATTTTCCTTAGGGGCGTGGTACCAGTAAAACCGTGGTTACAAGGTCAGGGAGAGTCACTTTCTCTCCATCTCCCACTCCTTTAATAGTTAGTATATAATAGATATGGGCTGTTTAATTTGAGGGTATGTTCATCCAAATTGGATGAAGGGTTTAGGAATTACAGCTCTTAAGAGTAGCCATCCCCCCTTTTTCAAGGGAAAAAAGTAATTGGACAATTGAATATAATCATAAATAAAATGTTCATTTTTAATATTTTGTTGAGAATCCTTTGCTGACAATGACTGCCTGAAGTCTGGTACCCATGGACATTACCAAAGACTGGGTTTCCTCCTTTCTGATGCTTTGCCAGGCTCTAACTGCAGCTGTCTTTAGTTGTCCTTTGTTTGTGGGTCTTTCTGCTTTTAGTTTTGCCTTCAGCAAGGGAAATGCATGCTCAATTGGGTTGAGATCAGGTGATTGACTCAGCCATTGCAGAATATTCCACTTCTTTTCCTTCAAAAGCTCCTGGGTTGCTTTTGCAGTGTGTTTTGGATCATTGTCCATTTGTACTGTGAAGCATCGTCCAATCAACTTTGCTGCACTTGACTGAATCCGGGCAGACAGTATATCTCTAAACACTACAGAATTTATCCGGCTGCTTTTGTCTTCTGTCATATCATCAACACCAATGACCCAGTGCCATTGGAAGCCATGCATACCCATGCCATCACACTATCTCCACTATGTTTTACAGATGACGTTGTGTGCTTTGGATCATGAGCTGTTCCAAGCCTTCTCCACACTTTTTTCTTCCCGTCATTCTGGTACAGATTTATCTTAGTTTCATCCGTCAAAAGAATGCTTTTACAGAACTGGTCTGGCTTTTTAAATTTTTTTTTGGCAAAGTCTAGTCTGTCTTTTCTATTCTTCAGGCTTATGAACGGTTTGCACCTTGTGGTGAACCCTCTGTATTTGCTCTCGTGAAGTCTTCTCTCGATTGTAGACTTTGACAATGATACACCCACCTCCTGGAGAGTGTCCTTCACTTGTCTGGATGTTGTGAAGGGGTTTTTCTTTACCATAGAGAAGATCCTGCGATCATCCACCACTGTTGTCTTCTGTGGACGTCTATGCCTTTTTATGTTGCTGAGCTCACCAGTACATTCTTCTTTTCTCAGAATGTACCAAACTGTTGATTTGGCCACTCCTAATGTTTCTGCTATTTCTTTGATGGATTTGTTTTGTTTTTGAAGCCTTACAATGGCCTGTTTCACTTGCATGGACAGCTCCTTACAGCTTTTGATTCAATTGTCCAATTACTTTTGGTCCCTTGAAAAAGGGGGGATGGCTGCTCTTAAGAGCTGTAATTCCTAAACCCTTCCGCCAATTTGGATCTACATATCATCAAATTAAACCTGAGAGTGTGCACTTTCAGTCCATATCCATTATATAACTATAGCTTGAATATGTTTTGGTAAATACCTAAAAAAAAAAAAAAAAAAAACTAAAATCGTGCCTGTGTCCAAATATATATGGACCTAAGTGTGTGTGTGTGTGTGTGTGTGTGTGTGTGTATACACACACACACACAATGGGGCAAAAAGGTATTTAGTCAGCCACCAATTGTACAAGTTCTCCCACTTAATAAGATGAGAGAGGCCTGTAATTGGCATCATAGGTAGACCTCAACTATGAGAGACAAAATGAGTAAGAAAAATCCAGACAATCACATTGGCTGATTTGGAAAGAATTTATTTGCAAATTATGGTAGAAAATAAGTATTTGGTCAATATCAAAAGTTCATCTCAATACTTTGTTATATATCCTTTGTTGGCAATGACAGAGGTCAAAGGTTTCCTGTAAGTCTTCATAAGGTTGGCACACACTGTTGCTGGTATGTTGGCCCATTCCTCCATGCAGATCTCCTCTAGAGCACTGATGTTTTGGGGCTGTCGCTGGGCAACACGGACTTTCAACTCCCTCCACAGGTTTTCTATGGGGTTGAGATCTGGAGACTGGCTAGGCCACTCCAGGACCTTGAAATGCTTCCTACGAAGCCACTCCTTCATTGCCCAAGCGGTATGTTTGGGATCATTGTCATGTTGGAAGACCCAGCCACGTTTCATCTTCATTGCACAGAGGTACCTACTTTTGTGGAGGGGAAGGGGAAGAAAGCCTCTTATACGAGGAACCCAATGGGGAGAATGCCTTGGTATATTGTATCAAATGGCAAAAAAAAGCCCCTTTTGTTGCTGGTCATAAGGAAAAATGCTCCTTACAGACAACTAAAAAGCTAATTGGTGTCATTGGCGTCAATGGTTACTTATCTGAGAGTTGAGAGGATATGCTCCACTAGTCCCATGCTGTCACTCTGCTGAGTGATATTAGACCTGGTACTACATTAAGTTGGTGCAATTAGGCTGGAGATTAATCAGCCACTGCTCAATCAACCCCTAACAACCTCTGAAGGAACCCTGGTTGAGAAAGGTGGCTGTAGAGACACTCAAATCTAGACCAGATGAATCAGAATTCAGCCTGTGTATCAGTACATTGCAAACCTGTTATGATTTGATCATATTACCCATATACTTATGGACCCACTTTAGGATCAATCCTTTGCCTTCACCACTGCACAACAAAATATTTTAAAGCTAAAGTTTTATCTGCTTATGTTTTGCTTTTCCTTGCCCCCTATCCGTGACAGTCTCTTATCTGGATTGGACTGTTTCTTAACTCAGCTGGAACTGTCTCTTAGCTGGATTGATCTGTCTCTTAGTGGGGACTATCTCTTAGTTGTATTGGACTGTCTCTTAGCTGGATTGGGCTGTCGATTATCTGGGACTGTCTCTTAACTGGATTATGCTGTCCCTTAGCTGGATTGATCTGTCTCATAGCTGGATTGGGCTGTCTCTTAGTGGGGACTATCTCTTAGTTGGATTGGACTGTCGCTTAGCTGGGAATGTCTCTTAGCTGGATTGGGCTGTCTCTTAGCTGGAATGGGCTGTCTCTTAGCTGGAATGGGCTGTCTCTTAGCTGGAATGGGCTGTCTCTTAGCTGGAATGGGCTGTCTCATAGCTGGATTAAACGGTTTGTTAGTTGGATATATCGGGATGTCTCTTTGCTGGATATATGTGGGAGGTTTCTTTGCTGGAAATATGGGGCATGTCTCTTTGCTGAAAATATGGGGCACGTCTCTTTGCTGGATATATGGGGGATGTCTCCTTGCTGGATATATGGAGCATGTCTCTTTATATGGAGCCAGTTATATATATATATGGAGCAAGTTATACAGCTAATATTTATTGCATCAATTATTTTCCCCATTATGGGTGTGAGTGGAGCCTCATGTCTACGTTTTGCCTAAGGCCTCACAGAGCCTAGAGCTGCCTCTGCTAAAGGAGCAGGTGTTTCTGCACAGAATGCATTTGTATGAACACCACCAATAATACCCACTAGTGGTGCTTAATCGCCATGATTTCAGTTCATTGAACTGAAATCCAATGAATAAAAGAGATAGGGCAGGGGCAGTCAGACTGGGGTGGAAAGGGCTAAATGATGCTGGATGTCCTTCAATCAGGTAATGAGATAGACTCTATGGGGAAAGAACAAAAATTTGCTGCTTGCTGCTAATGAGATAGACTCTATCTGACCTGCTGTCCTCAGTGTGCAGTGAAATCAGATTAAACATTTTTTTAGTACAGGAGCCTGTACAACTTTGCATAACTCAAGGTAAAGCTGGAGTTGGGCTTTAAAGACATAGTAACCCTAAAACATTAGTATGCTTATTTAACAGCACCAGTGAAATGTAAGCTCACCTGAATCTGATAACCATAACAAAAAAACCCTGAACTTTTAAGTATATGTGAATCCTTACCTTGTAAAACAACTCATTTGGTTTAAAATAAAAATAAAAGGCAAAACAACTGAATATATATATATTATAAATACCTATTTTTAAGCACATAACCTTTGTTCTTGGCTGCATAAGGGTCAGTTTGAAATAGGAAAACAGGGGGACTGACATGATCGCCAGGTATTTCACAAAAAGTAAGGAATACAAACACAAAAGGATACTTTTTTAACACAATTACCTGCTTGGTACAGACACATTTCAGAAATATGAAATGTTGGGTCAACATATTCTTAAGAAGCTAGTGAAAAAGTCTTCAGTAAGTGTTTTCTTATCATTGTATTATAAACAAGCTTACCTATTAGTGTGAGCTGTTTAGACATCTTTGACATAATATCAACTCCATTCTTCAACCATGTTATTCTGGGGTTAGGAATACCCTCCGCATGACATTTCAGACTTGCAGAAACTCCTGGTTCTTGAGCTTGAGTCTCAGGATAGACTCTAATGACAGGAGGGACTATAGAAGAAACAAATGAGGAAATGTCATCATTTAGACACATGTAATCATTTGTAGGGACTGAAAAATGGAATCGATAAAATATTCTGATTACTACTACATAAAAGGTTTGGTACTTCTGTTTTCTTGATTGTATTTCATTATTATCAACTTCACAGGCATGGAGGGTCACATTTTTTACCTCTACAATTTGAGGTGCAAGATATGTACAAGAATTATATTTGTGAATCTGGTTTGTGCTAAAACTTTGTTGTGGTTCATAAGGTCACTTATTCCAATATACTAAAGGGTCTAATTGTGTTTTATTAATGTTTTCACACAAGATTCACACATTTTTCTCTAATGAATTCCATAAGAAAAATGTGTGAATCTTGGGCAAAAGTTATATACATCTCCTGTGAAGATATTTATAAATAGACCTCGGTACTCCACAATGCAATACAGCTTTGGTGTTTCTGTTAGAGAGAGAGTCAATTTACATTTTGTGCATAACTTCTGTTAATGTGCCAGGTTAATATTACAAACCATCACTCAAACAAATACACACATACACAATTACTTTACCACACACATACATTTTTTTATACATGCAAGCTTTCATGCACACCTATCATATACAAACCTTTACTTTTTGGTGATCCTGTTAAGTTTATTACTTGAAAATCCTGCCAGTAACAGCACTTATTGTTCCAGGCTAATAACTCTAAGCTATTGTCTTGCAATTAGCAACAGCAATACCAGGCACACGTTCAAGCTCAGCTTGATCCCATGTGCAACAGCTTATCTCTGAGCATCTGCATTCGATGTAAATTACATCTACCCCATCATATAAGGGTAAAAAGGACAGTGCAAAATCATGGAACCTTTCTTTCAGAACAAGCTCTTTCAGAAAAAAATTTAATCAAAAGAGCTTAAACTATAGCACTGAGGAATCTAAATACACAAATATTTAATTTTTTTAATTTATTTGCACAACAAACAAGTAAATTGCCATGTGCATTATAGGTATAAACCATGTGTTTGATCACTTAAAGCTGAACTCCAGGAAATCATAGTGCCTGGACTTTGTGGTGGTTTATGTAAGGATTTATTCTACTTATAAAGGGCGGTGTCCCTTTCCCTTAGATGAAATATTACAGTGCCTCCAGCCGTTAAAATACAGCAAATATTTAGTGAACCAATAATTTGGACACCTCGATAATTTGATCACCACTTATTATTATACCTTGAATCCTTTTAGCCAGTATGATTTCGTACCATACACACAAAATTTGCCTTATAATAGATAAATATAAAAATTTATTTATGTACAAAAATTATATATATATTAACACAAAACGCAAAAGACTGGTGATGAATGAATACTGGTACACACGATCAAAGATATACTATATCAATATCATACACAATTTTTCTAGATGATAATGATTATTAAAAATTAAATTTAGTAATAACTAATAATTTAGAGTATGTCAGAGGTTATTTTCTCACATCCCGTGGCCATAGGAATGGGAGAAGATATTCCCTGATAAATTATACTCTAATTACTAATATTTAATAATTTATGAAATATGAAAAATTTGTAATATGACACCAACAATATCTAACAGTAATACGGGATCTCTCTCTCTATATATATATATATATATATATATATATATATGAACACCCAATACAGTTGTTATCACTCTAAGGTAATTCTTATCACTCTAAACAACAGAGGAAATATGCAATACAAAATTAAATGGACAGTCTCACCACACCCAGAACTTGGACTATGACACTTTCCCAGTGGATTCAGCTGGCAATGGAACGCCTTGAGAATGATGGCCACAGGGACAAGTGATAGATATGTAGTATAGTAGAGATTCAGAGGTTTAGAAGTTTAGTAGAAAGCTTAAAAAGTTTGAAAGGATGAAAGAATGGTTATTCAGTAGAGATGGATTTCAGCCACTTCAGATGTCTTCAGCTTCTTCCATCAGTTTTCAGCCAGGTTCTTCTTTTTTTTCTCAGTGAGGTTTTCAGTGAGGGTTTTTCAATGAGGTTTTTTTTTTCTAAATGAGATGCATGGCTTTTTATACCATCTAAACTATTGTTCTAAGAGACCCTCCCAACAGGCTTTTGATTGGCCGGTCGAGAAGTGTATGTACCTAAGCTATCTCTCACCTGTCCGCCAGATGGCAGTCATGTACCATAGAACAATTTGAGTATTGATGATGACTCACACCTCCGGTGGAATTCAAGGTGATTTCAGGTATTAAATATACGTCTCATCCAAATATATATTTGATTATACCTATAATGTTCTGGATAGGACTATTAAAGATATATGTATATTCAGTTATTCATTTCCCTGAGATACAAACTTGTGTGAAAGCATTTGTTTTCTGATACAACATACAACTGATGCTAATTCACAATATATCTTACTTTTCCTCATCTCAATACTCAAGTTAGTGATATACAATCCCCATTCTGCTGAATATATTGTTGTGTGTGAAACATACTCTTTATAACATCCCATTGATCATATGCTTTTTGATAATATCTCTGTGGGTAGATATATTCAGTTCTTAGCCTTATATGTCCTAAGTTTAACCTTTTTGTTTTAGAACAAAAATTCCCATGAGTAGGAAAGACCCTCTGTTTACCTGTCCATTGTGTAGGAGTTAGGGTAAACAACCAGTTATACTTGTAACCTTCGTGGATAATAGTATATTGTGACAGTTCGAGAAGTTTGTTTGTTCATCACACTTTCCGAGGTTTCGGGTGAACCTTTAGCCAGTTAGGTTTCCGTCTCATCATTGTCTTTTGGTTAGGTGTGATGACTCAATGTTTAGAGGTCTAACGTCTTATTTGACTGTCTGATTAACTTTTGTATATGCATTTTCCCCAACCTCAATATACAAACAGTATTTGTTGATATATGTATCTTTTAGTTAGTCTCATAGTCGCCAATTTAAACCTCAGAATTGTTGGTCTTAGACCACCTGTGGATAGTCAAACAGTCTATTGTCTCTGGGAAAAGTTCCCTTCGCCCATTATCTGCATGTCTTTACTAGAGGGTCCTTTGAATTTCAACCAAAAAGAGTTAACGCTTAACAGGTGGCTAGGCTGGTCTGCTGTTGAAATAAATTTATGTTTTTGATAAATCTCTTCAAAAGGCACTACAGCTTTTATCAGTTCCTAGAGTCCAGCTTTAGCCTTGTACATTGCATAATGCTACATTGTAATACTATATTTCACAAAAAGGTCCCTTGTTCACAATTTTTTTCTGGTATATGTTTATAGGGTGTCAGCACTGCAAGTTTAGGAAGCACCTACTGTATATCTACATTTGATATAGACTAATTTGAAATAAGTTTTTTCAGATAATACTTTCATGACTAGTGCACCCGAGATAGGTTCATCCAGACCCCACTACACCACCATTACCCTTCCATACCAATCCCCTTTACTTACTATACTTACAGAAAACACAACACCAATTTTGGAGTAAAATGGCCAACACGGCCTTTTATTAACAAATCAAGTTTAAACACATCAACCATTCCTTATAACAGAAAACATAAAGAGTTGTCGTTGGTCTTTGAAGGCACCCCAAAATGATCCGAAATGCACCTGCGGACAACCATATTCCACTAGGCCTCCAGCCGCAACCAACCAGCTCGGAGACAACCATACCATCCGCAGTGCAGCACCACCATCTTCCAGTTAAACCTTGGTTAACTGGAATGTTCCGGGGCACACCATACCAACGATGGGTCCCACACCATTTTGTACCTTCAAGATAAGAACCGCCTCCAAAGACCAACCACCGCCACAGCACGCTGGGTGAGCCCTTACCCATGCGTGCCACACCACAAACAAACCCCTCCGAACTCCATCCTGTAGACCCAGAGACCATATATACGATCCAACCGCATTCAGATGTACCCCAGCACTCCAAAGATACCTCCAAGTATCCACCTCCAGCTCCAAATGTCGGACCACCAGCCCCCCATTACGGATAAAGAAGCGCCCCACCTCCTTGTCGACCTTCAGATCATTGCCACCCGCATGAAGCACCAGGACATCCAGTGGGCCATCCCGTCGAGTCAAACGCTGCCCCTCATGTAGCACACCACCCCACAACATACCCGGCACAACCATCCAGCTGACAGAAGCTTCCTGCCTAGCCAACCCCAGCTGCCTACCAGTAGACCTAACATCAGCCCACCGGGCCCCCCAAGAACACATAGGAGTGAGCCAGGATCCACACCAGGCCACACCGCTCCCTCTGAAAGAAAAAGGACAAGCAATACCCCCAGGACAATACATCACGCAGACAGGACAGACACTCCCCCCAGGCCATGAACAACAGAACACAGGACCCCACCCCACTAGTCCCCCAACAGATGCGGACGAACGTACAGGCAAAATCTCCGTGAATCCCACCTACCAATACGTGTGACCCATATCCAACAAACCCCACCTGGCAGCTTCCGTAGCAGCCCCCATCCAAAGCGAATGCGAAGCACACAAGGACGCATCCAACCAGCCGCCGTTAAACACTGTCAGAAAACTGACACAAAGTGAAATAAGGAGGACCCCTCAGCGTGCTGGAAAAAAGGACCCCTGCCCCACCGGACGATGGGATAGAAAATCTGGCACCGCACCCACCGGGCACACAGGAGATGCTGGAAGAGCAAAGAACCGCACCCATGCACCACGCCTTAATTGGTCCGTCCTAGACCGACGGACGAGCACCTCCACCCCAGTAAACCCAGCACACGACCTCATCCCCCAATAACCCCCGAATAACTGATTTAGACTGACTACCGATCTCACCAAAACACAATGCCCCAAAAAGGCCACGACAAAGGCAGTCCGAAAGAAACACCTCGAAGCCCGAAAGACACACAGACCGCAGGTGCACAAACCAAGACCCTAACAACTCAATGGACAGCGGACGCCGTGAATCCCTTCAGCGATGAGCCCTACGGGAACCCCGAAGGGCCTGTCGAACCCAAAAAGGCTTTCGTGAAAACCCCGACACCCCCGCAACTTAAGAAGGCCAAACCAGCCAACCGGCAATCCAACGCAGCAGCCGACACCCCCGCTCTAATTTCCGTGCCAAAATTACAACACAGCGAAACCCACCTCAAGCCCCCACGGATCAATATTGACCCGCTGCAGCAGGTCCACCACTCCCGCCAGAAGTCGAGTATGCAGACCATGTCGCCTCACTCACCGACTACCGGATCCAGCCTGCAACGACCCCAAGGCAAAATCCCACAGCCAGTCGGGACAAGGAACCCCGCGGTGCTCCTCCCCCAGCGCCAACCCTCGGAATGTGTCCCACTGAAAATGAGACAAAGCGACAGCCAGAGTGTGATCAACCCCAGGGAGATGCACAGCATGAAGAAAAATGGTCAGCTGCAGGCAACGCAACACTAAATGGTGAAGCAGGCCAACCACCGGCCGCGACGAAGCTGAGACCCGATTGACGACCTGAACCACCCCCAAAATGTTACACCGAAAATGAACCCTTACTTCCGAAAATGCTCCCCCCACACTGCAACCGCCAGCACCACCGGGAAAAATACCAACAGCACCAAGATACGAAGAAAAAAAACCCGCCTCCCACCAGGAAGCAGGCCACGGAGCCGCACTCCACCGACCCTGGCAAAAGGCCCCATATCCCACGGAAGCCGCCGCATCCGGGAACAAATCCAGGTTAAAATGGCTCCCAGGGCCAGACATCCACAGAGCCCGCATGTTGAAAGAATCCAAAAAGGTGAGCCAAATCTGCAAGTCCGCCTGATGCTCCCAAGTCAAGTGAATAAAATGTAAAGGGGAGGTACCCCCGCCGTCGCCAATCGGCGGCAGAACACCCAACCCATCGGCAGTATACTGCAAGCGAAGGTAAGCTTTGCCCAACAACGACTGCCAGGCCCGCAGCTGAAACTTACGCTTGCCCAGCACCCCACGAAGCTCAACTTGTAAGGCCAACAGCTTGTCCTCAGGCAGCCGGCACTCCACAGCTCCTGAATCCAAACAATGCCCAGGAAAGTAATCACCGAAGCCGGGCCCTCCGTCTTGTCCAACGCCAGCGGAATAACGAAACGTTGTGCAATGTGTTGCAAAGTGGCCAGCAAAAACTGCACATACCCCGGAAGCTGGCGGACCCACACAAAGAAAATCATCTAAATAACGGATGACCGCATTCACCCCCGAGACATCTCGCACCACCCACTCCATGCACGAACTGAACTTCTCGAACAAAGCGCAGGATATAAAACACCCCATGGGAAGGCACTTCACAACGTAAAACGAGCCCTCCCAACGACAACCCAAGACACGAAGACCGTCCGGATGTACCCACAACAGCCGAAACGCTGACTCAATATCCCATTACGCCAGGAGCGCACTTCGCCCATACCGACGAACCCAGCAAACTGCCGCATCGAACGACGTATAATACACCGCACCTGACTCTGTATCGATGGCGTCGGTCACCAACCCCCCTGTCAGGAAGGACAGGTGAGGAATTAACCGAAACGCATGAGGCTCCTTTTCGGGCACAACCCCCCAAGGGAGAAAAAGAAAACGGGCCATGCGGTCTAACCCCACTTCCTTACGCAACTTAGCCGAAACCACCTCTGCATACTGCAAGGCCGACCGTGAGTTCCGCGCTAAGGGAGGAATCAAATTCAAACAACACAGGATGTGGAAACCCTCCGAACAAACCTTGCCGCCAGCAGCATGGCAGGTGCCTGATCAGGGTATCTATTTAGGAAAGGCCACATACTTTTCACCCTCACTGGCGTCGTCCCTTATACCCGCACGCTCTCCGGAAAGGCCTCTACCCCGCTTGAAACAGCGCAACAAAGAATGGGTGCCACCGCACCCAGAACATTCGTGCTTAAAAACGGCCGGACCCTCAGAAACGACAACCACCCTAATGGAACCGCCAGCAGAACCCCTACGCTTTGAGGCCAATTGTCCCGGGGAGAACGAACCACCGGCCCCATCTCGAAAAACAGACCAGAGGGCCTCGCCGGAGTCATAAGCCGCATCCAAAGGCCACGGACCTTACGGTCCAAGCGCCACGACGGGTGAACCGCCCTACGCTGCCGAAACTGTTCATCGCACCATAGCCCTGCGATCCCCCCATAAACCCAGTGAGCCTCGCTAATAGCGTCAAGGTAACAGAAAAGCGCCGAGCTATGCTCAGGGGCCGTTTCCCCAATGACACTGGCCATAATCGCGAAAGCCTGCAACCAATTAGCAAAAGCACGCGGGATAAACCGAAAAAGAACGCTGCTTCTCCGCGTCCTCCCGCCTGCCCTCGTCAACCCTCGACCCGTCGACAGGCAGCCGCTCCAAGATCAAGAGCGTGAAGATCTCGACATACACACCTCACCCAATCTACTCTCATACATCCGAATGTAAGTGCGCACCAACGGGCCCTCGTACCACACGTACACTGCGAAGCCGCCCGGCCCTGTCACCCCCACCCAAAACCGTGGATGGGGCCGCCGAGCCCAGAGCACCAGTCACCGCCGTAACCACCCCTGACCCTGAACCTGGAGAAGAAGAAAACACCAGGCCCCGCGCGTCCCCAGTCTCCTGCCCTAGGCCCCCCGCAAACATCCCCACCTGCAGGCGGGAACCACACAGAAGCAGGCCCAGCGCCCCCACTACCGCCCAGTGCAAAGCGCCGCAACAAGTCCCCAGCCGGACCGCAAATCGCAGACCCCCGCACCAATACCCAACGAGATGACGCCGCCCCCTGACAGGTCCCGGAGAGCAGCTGAAAAGAAGAGAGCAGACCCAAAAACCGGTAACTCACCAGGCTGCCCAGGAGACGTCCCAGCAGCTGCGCGTCCAAAATCCACCGGCGCCGAGTGGCCAGCTGTCGCCCCCGTATCGGGTTCTGACAGCTCGCCCTCTGATCGGTCCTCCTCCGCTCGATGACTGGATGGCCTTCCAGTCCCAGGAGCCACGGGTCCCACAGGTCTGTGCCGCTCCTGCCTCCCAGCACCAGCCACGCTCCCTGACGACTCTGGGCACTTGCCAGACCTCCACCTAGCGCTGCACCTGTGGAAAAATTTTTTTTTTTTTTTTTTGAATGGAGCCGCTGCTCCATGTTGCCAGGGGGCCCGGCAGCCACAGCAGTACATCTCCCCCTGCCGGGCACCCTCCCTGACAGGTGCCTTGTCAGCGGAGGAGCCGCTGCCATCCCGTCCTCACTGCCGTGCGGGTGGGGGGGGGGCTTCATTCACGAGTGACCCCGCCCCCCAAACTCCGCCAAAAACTAGGATTCCTCCCGGCCTCCCCGCGAGCAGAGGCAGGAGAGCGCCCTGCCAGCGGGGGCCGGAGGGTCCCGAGTGGGGCTCCCATCCTGGAGCTGAGCCCTGGGGTGTGTGGGGAGACCGGGGGAAAGCGCGGGAGAAAGCTCTCCGGAGGCGTAGACCTCCCAGCACATGGGCGCTCCCTCCCAACTACCTCTGATGAGCCCGGGTCCCGCAGAAAAGCAAAGACCAGGCTCCGCAGCCAGGCCCTCCCTTTGGAGGCAGCAGACTCACCCAGCTGGGCCCAACCGTCCTCCGTATGGCTCTGCTATGCAAAGCCATGCATAGCAGTGTGCAGGAGGCAGGGCGGACTGACAACTCATGGGGCCCCCGGGCAATAAGGGATCCTGGGGCCCCTGTGTCCCTGCCCAAACTCAAAAAGCCTATGAAAAAAGGGGTACCCGGGGCATCTCATGGGGCCCCCTACTGACCCCGGGCCCTCGGGCAGTGCCCGACTTTCCGAAGCTCTCTCTCCCACCTCCAGCTCCCAACTGACGCCCCTCCCCAGAACACCCCACCCTAAAGTGCAGGAGACCCCACCTACACTCTTCTCTACCAACCAGATCCCCCAGCTATCCTTTACCAACCCTAATACTATCATTAACCCTCACACGTCTTCCTTCCCACTCTGGGCCTAGTCATGCCTGCCCTACGCTAAATCTTTTCTTCTTTTATCGCTGCGGGCATTTCTTTAAATAAACATTCAAAATCTCAAACAGAAAACAGAAAAAGGATTTCAAAATACCAATCCTACATCTGAAATACTTTTTGAAGAGTACAGTTGACACATCCTCCTCCTCTGTTGCCTCCACTGCATGTCCAAGTACTGCTCCGCAGCACTGCTCACCAGTCAGTAAGCATATCCATTGTTTTGCAGAACAGACATTGTTAAGTTGTTGCTGAGCTAATTAGCTCTGTGGAGAGGAATCATATTTAGCCTAAGAATCTTGTCATCTTGAAACATCCAGACGTAAGTAACCCCCATAAGCTTCAAGCAGGTAGTATAGTGTGTGACAGTAGAAGCAATCTCCTGGCTGCATTTAACCACTTGAGCCCCAGAGGATTTACCCCCCTTAATGACCAGGCCTTTTTTTGCTGTTTGGCGCTGCACTAATTCAAATGATAATTGCGCGGTCATGCAATGCTGCACCCAAACAAAATTTACGTCCTTTTTTTCACACAAATAGAGCTTTCTTTTGGTGGTATTTTATCACCTGTGCGCTTTTTATTTTTTGCGCTATAAACAAAAAAACCACGAAACTTTTGAAAAAAAACAATATTTTCTACTTTCAGCTATAAAAAATATATTGTAAACTCAAAGTTAGTCATAAATTTAAGCCAAAATGTATTCTGCTACATGTTTTTGGTAAAAAAAATGTGCATTAGCGGGAAAACTGGCGCTATCTAGGAGGGACGCTAACACTATCGGAAGTCCCCAGTGACACTAATACAGTGGATCAGTAAAAATCTGTTCACTGTAATCAATGACACTGGTAACGGCAGTGAAGGGGTTAACTGGGGGGGGGGGTGATCAAGGGGTTAAATGGGATTTCTGGTGCACTAGCGGGCAAACTGGCGCTATCTAGGAGGGACGCTAACACTATCGGAAGTCACCAGTGACACTAATACAGTGATCAGTAAAAATCTGTTCACTGTAATCAATGACACTGGTGATAGGGCAGTGAAGGGGTTAACTGGGGGGGGAGATTAAGGGGTTAAATGGGATTACTGGTGTACTAGCGGGCAAACTGGCGCTATCTGGGAGGGGCGCTAACACTATCGGAAGTCGCCAGCGACACTGATACAGTGATCAGTAAAAATTGGTTCACTGATCAGTGACACTGGTGACAGGGCAGTGAAGGGGTTACCTGGGGGGGTGATCAAGGGGTTAAACGGGATTACTGGTGTACTGGCGGGCAAACTGGCGCTATCTGGGAGGGGTGCTAACACTATCGGAAGTCGCTAGCGACACTGATACAGTGATCAGTAAAAATGGGTTCACTGATCAGTGACACTGGTGACAGGGCAGTGAAGGGGTTAACTGGGGGGGGGCGAGCAAGGGGTTAAACGGGATTACTGGTGAACTGGCGGGCAAACTGGAGCTATCTGGGAGGGGCGCTAACACTATCGGAAGTCGCCAGCGACACTGATACAGTGATCAGTAAAAATTGGTTCACTGATCAGTGACACTGGTGACAGGGCAGTGAAGGGGTTAACTGGGGGGGGGCGATCAAGGGGTTATACGGGACTACTGGTGTATTAGCGGGCAAACTGGCGCTATCTGGGAGGGGCGCTAACTCTATCGTAAGTCGCCAGCGACACTGATCAGTAAAAATCGCTTCACTGATCAGTGACACTGGTGACAGGGCAGTGAAGGGGTTAACGGGGGGGGGGCGATCAGGGGGTTAAATGTGACCTAGAGTGTTCTAACTGTCAGTGTGTAGTGTTTTACTCACTGTTTGGATGTCTTCTTCTCTGTCTGGAACGGAATGTGTCCAGGCAGAGAAGAATGACATCATATCCTGCCCTGTGTAAATGTCAACACAGGACAGGATAGGACAGGGACCGATCATGTGATTTCAGCCAGAAATCACTGGCTGAAATCTAATGATTGATCCCTCCTGGATCCAATCGTGTCACCCGCGGGTCGGCGGGAGCGCACGCGCGCGCCCCCTACCCGCGAATGTGTCGGGAGCACGGAGCACGTTTTAAAACATGCTTTTGAGCTCCACTGCCGCCCTGCACACGTATATACACAGTGGCAGGGCGGCAAGCGGTTAAACAAGAATGTCTGACCCACATGCTTTACTTTCCCCATTTTCTTAACTGTGAGGTTCCTCAATACCTACCATGGATTGAGTGAACTGCTAACTCAGGCAAACAGGGTTTCCATTCACTTTCAAGTTAACTGTCCCCTAAGACCACTGTATTGTAGTCACAGCACAAACACCTCCTCTTCTCAGTAATTCATTTTTGACATGCTGACACAATGGTTTTCCAACCTGGATGGTGAAGAACCTGTATGAGCAACATACTGCAGGTAGGTACAACTTGTGGTACACAACAGCAGCAATGACTAACAGCGGCTAAAACATCAGGTGGATGACTACATAGGTTCCATGACTGTGCTTGTCACAATGCTTGGCAAAGAACCCATAGACTTCTGAGAGCTTGCTCAATATGCTCTGTAAGTTCCACTTGACTGGACAGAGTATTCTCTGAGTCAGTGTGGCAGATGGTGTTGTCATTTGTGCATCCCTCCAGTCACCAGTTCCAGATGGTCTCCTCTGTGTTTCTATTACTCTCTATTACTTGAATAATTAATTTTACTATTATCATCTAAATCAGTTGCAGCTATATAATTACTTGTCTTAGGTTTAATACCAGGGCAGCTCACAGTTTAAATATTTTGCAGAGTGCATTTTGCAATAAATATCTGCAGCCAGAATTGTTTTGGATGCTTGCCATAGTATTATCATACCTCTGTTCTGTAATATGTTTTCAAGTATTTGCCAAATTCTGGCAACAAAGTAATTGCACCATTTATCTTTTGAGACTACTTTGTGGTGTCAGTAGGGCAGTGAACAATGCCAGTAGGGCTGTGGACAGTGTCAGTAAAGCAGTGATCATGTATGTAGGGCATAGGTTGGTGTCAGTAAGACAGTGGACAGTATCAGTTAGGTAGTGGACTTTGTCAGTAGGGCAGAGGATGGGGTCATTAGAGCAGTGTATGGTGTTAGTAGGGCAGTGCATGTTGTCAATAGTTATTTATTTTTGTTATTTTAATTTTATTATTTTTTAACATTTTAGTTTTTCACAATTTTATTTTTTATTACTTTTTTTTATAATTTTGGGGGGACTTTGGTGAAATATCAGGAGTATAAACAGACCCCTGATGTCTCACTTTTGAAACAGAGAAAGGAGATTGAAGACATTTTCCTCTATCTCCATCTCAGCAGCCTCAGTTGCACAAAATGAATGAACAGGCGCTTACAAAGCTTCCCATGCATCCACAAACCAAAGCATAGTAAACAGTTTACTACTGATCACTCACTGTGTTCATTTAGAAATGGAAGGGGCCAGTAAATGACCCTTCCTGTGGCTGCTGGCATGAGAGGAGATGGGGAAGCTGGAAGCTCTGCTTGGGGGGATAGGGGGCAGGCAGCAAGAAACTAGTAGGGAACAAGAGTAACCTGAACAGTAGGGGCAGCATATACAGGATCTGATCCTCTGCATTTACCTCCGGCTGCTGAATGCTGGCAGGAAGGAGTGGAGGAGAAGCAGGCATTTAGCAGCTGCAGAAGGAAAATGGAGAGGATCAGTTATTGTATATGCCAAAAATAAAGATGGAGTCTCTCAGAGCTCACAGTTAAGATCACAAATACTGCTAATAATTGTTGTTGCAGGAAAGAGTCCACATAGATGTAAAAAGTGCTTATTCCTACTGGCGTGATTCTGGGATCAATAATGTCGTGAGTTCCTGGCCCCAAATGATGGGTACATGCAGTCAACAGCCTTGCTTGTAGCCACTGCAAGATGAAAATCAGGAATGAATGGACAGATGGATGGGTATGGGCTGTTCCATCTTCATAGCGGGTCAGTCTCCAAGTGTCTGACAGCTGCTGCAGCTCAGCAGACTAAGTATTCCATCTGCACATACACTGTCTTTCTTCCACGATCATGCAGCACCTCCCTTACTTGCAAGTGTTGATGTTTGTTTTACAATAAATGTTTTATTAGTTCCTGCACTTTAGCTGCTTTCCTTCCTCTTGTATATGCTGCCCTCACTGCCCCTCCTGTCCAGATGTAAAAACTAAATGTGACAGGGAGCCGCCATTGCAACTTCTGCAACCTCGAACGCTAAGCCAGTGCACCTTTATTGCACCTTTATTACAAAAGCTGTTGTCTATAAAACCTTATATAAACACCTCTATAAAACCTCAAACAACATACTACACTAAGACGTGAAAAAACTAAAAGATTTTTTTCATAATTCAATAATTATTATAAATATAAATACTAATGTGATAAAAAAAGATGAGAATAAAAAAGGGTGGACAAAAGATCTGGATGTATTTATTATGAGTCAGTTTGAACATATGATGTTTGAGTGTATAAGTAGGTCAAGGATCCCAGATCTTTCATCTATTTTATCATTTAAGATAGCTGAGAGATTATTAATAATCATTAGCCATTAAAGTTTTAAAACAAACAAACAATCTCCTTAAACATAACTGACCTAACAACTGTAATTTTGGTTGCAAGGAAGATGTCAAAGATTAGTTTACCAGAATATCTAGGAACTTTTGGGAACATGTGGTTATGGAATACCATAGAGGTTGATTAAGATAATATATTATTAACCAATTCAATAACGGGCAATTTTACACCTTCCTGCCCAGGCCAGTTTTCAGCACTCTCACAATTTGAATGACAATTGCGCGGTCATACAATATTGTACCCAAACTAAAATTTTATAATTTTCTTCACACAACTAGAGCTTTCTTTTGGTGGTATTTAATCACCACCGGGGTTTTTATTTTTTGCTAAATTAACAAAAAAAAAACAATTTTGAAAAAAAAACACGTTTTTTTGTTTCTGTTATAAAAGTTTGCAAATAAATAATTGTTCTTCATAAATTTAGGCCAAGGTGTATTCTGCTACATGTCTTTGGTGAAAATAACCCAAATTAGGATGTATTTTTTAGTTTGTAGGAAAGTTATAGAGTTCACAAACTATGGTATAGATCTGAATATTGATCAATCCTGAAGTACTGACAGCCAATCTAATTTCTTGAGGTCCAAGAATGTCAGAACAGTACAGATATCCCCCAAATGACCCCTTTTTGCAAAGTAGACAGCCCGATGTACTTCATAAGAGGCATGGCGAGTTTTTTGAAGTTGTATTTTTTTTGTCATAATGTTTCGTAAAATGAAAAAATTAAAAAAATTAGTTTCACTATTTTTTTTTTTTACATATTGTCACCAGTGCAGTACAGCATCATCATATAACTGGCATGGCGGTGGTCAGGGACACTGACTGGTGACAGTATGAAAAAAAAAATATATATTTTTTTTATTTTTATTAAATTTTTTTTTTTTTTTTAAGATTTTTTTTCATATTTCACTATGACCAAAGTAGTACAATGTTACCATAGTAACATTGTACTACTTTGGGGAAGTAATCAGTATTTTTTTTTTTTTTTTTTTACACAATTTGCTTATAGCAAAGAATTACTTTGCTATAAGCAAGCATTTACCTGAATGACATCGTTTCATTCAGGGTTTTTTTTTTTTGTGCTTAGCTGTGATTTGGCCACAGCTAATCACATGACGTGCATGTAATTAGCTGTGACCAATCACAGCTAGACACTAGTATACAATGGATGGCATGAATGAAGCCATCCATTGTATACAACTGTCATGTGACCTGCTGTGATTGGTCACAGCAGGTCACATGGTACCGGCAACGGGGGCCGATACTCAGATGTGTCATCGGCCGTGTCCGAGGTACACGGCCAGTGACAGATCACGCCGCTCTGCAGGAGTGCAATCTGCGCATGTGCGGGAGGACGCCGATGACATTTGCCGGCCGCCATTCGGCCATAGGGCGGGCGGCAAATAGTTAATTTTTCATTTTTTTCCAAAATTCCTGGCCTATTTGACAAGAACACCAAATACGGAAAAATGCACCAGGATGTTTGAATTGTCTGAAGCATAATGGAGATAAATTTGGTACACATTTAGCTTAGGGAGCTGGAATCACATACCCTCCCTCACAGTTCCTTAGGCATCCCATATACCCCTAGACCCCATCCAAGTTGTTAGCCCCTTAATAAAAACAATTAAAAACAAACTCAAGGACTGTTTTACTGACTCTGAAAGTACTAGTGTGGAAAAATTCATGTTGCCTGGCCATGCAAAGCTTAGGGGGGCCGAATCAAATCCAGCGGCCATTACAAGGGTATTGCTACATGAATTTGACACATCTTGCTGGCTGGAAGCTGAAGAGTTGGAAATTTGAGTGGAGAGTGAAAAAGAGTTTTGCTTTTGACTGCTGGTGGTTGCAGTTGCTTGGTTTTCTGCTTTGAGGTTTTTGTAGCAGCTTTTTAAAACACCTTTTCTGACACTTTTTGAATAGCATTTTTTTCTATCCACCCTTCAGTCTGCTAATTAATGGGAGCAGTTAATTGTTCACAGGTGCTCCAGGTACCATATTAACTTTCTGAAGAACTCACTCTGAGCCTGCCCACCTTTTGCTTGCTTGAACTTTGACAAAGTGGAGTTATAAACTGAAGCTGAAACAGGAGATTATAACAGCAGTCTTCTACCTGTAAGTAACATCTGAAGTTCCCTGTTAGTAATATTGTAACTGGGAAAATTAGTGCTAGCAAGGTTGAAGGTTTTGTTCAGTGCATAGTGTGTCGCATGTATACAACAATGGATGGATTGCGTTGTGAGCCGGTTGCCCTTCTGGAAGCTCACATTAGAGATCTGAAGGAGCAAGTTGTAGAACTGACTATGAAAAGGGTCTTCTGCTCACTGAGCAGGTGGCTAATGAGGTCGATCTGGAGAGTTCAGAATTATCAGGTAGGTAGATGGGTTACTGTAGTCAAAGGGAGTGGTATGGGCTCACAGAAAATGAAGGCCAGCCCCTGGGTTTGAGCATAAGGCCAATGTGGTCTCTATATTTAACCAGTTGCCACCCAGCCACAGTGTCTTTACTGCGGCAGAGCGGCACCTCTGCGCACAGCGCCATCTTTTAATGTCGCTGTCCAAAACAGCTAGGGGGCGTGCGGTGTTTACACTGCAAGTCTGCTATCTGTCAGTTCAGAGCACGCTCTTTATCTCTCGGGATCAGCGTGTTCCTGTGAAGTACACACCCCCGCCCCCTAGTAAAACACTCCCCTCGCACAGTTAACCCTTTCATTACATAAAAAATGTTATCCCCTTCCTCCCCAGTGCCATTAGTACAGTGTCAGTGTTTTTTTTTTGCACTGATCACTGTATTGGTGTCATTGGGAATGTCAGTGACCCCAAGTCAGTTCCCCCCAGTGTCAAAATATCTGCTGCAGTCCCGCCATAAGTCACTGATCACTGTCATAAATCGCTGATCACCGCCATTATTAGTATAACTCCAAAGACATGCTGGTAGGTTAATTGGCTCCTGTCTAAATT
Organism: Staurois parvus; assembly: GCF_062004578.1. Classification (NCBI taxonomy): domain Eukaryota; kingdom Metazoa; phylum Chordata; class Amphibia; order Anura; family Ranidae; genus Staurois; species Staurois parvus. The sequence goes on along the minus strand of NW_028318199.1, from coordinate 4,855,273 downwards.
GGCCCTAGTATGTGTATGTATGAATGTGAGTTAGGGACTTTAGATTGTACGCCCCTTGAGGGTTAGGGACTGATGTGAATGTACAATATATATGTAAAGTGCTGCGTAAATTGACAGCGCTATAAAAGTACCTTAAATAAATTAAAAAAAAAAAATCCCAGTATCTTTCCCACCATTTGTAGACGCTATAACTTTCACGTAAACCAATTAATTTACACGTATTGGGATTTTTTTTTAGCAAAGACATGTCGCAGAATATATTTTGGCAGAAATTTATGACTAAATTTGATTTTTACATTTTTTTACTGGACATGTTTTATAGCAAAAAGTCCAAAATATTTTTTTTTTTCTCAATTGTCAGCTTTTTTTTTTTTTTTTTTCTATAGCGCAAAAAATAAAAAACGCACAGGCGATCAAATACCACCGAAAGAAAGCTCAATTTGTGAAAAAAGGATGGAAAATTTAATTGGGGTGCAGTGTTGCATGATCGTGCAATTTTCAGTTAAAGTAACGCAGCGACTTAACACAAACCGCTTCTGTAACCGCTTCCTGACCGCCCTATAGCAGAAATACTAGTACAGGGCGGCATGGGTGCGCAAAATCACAATTATTTGTACATGTGATTCGCGCTCCCGTTGTTTTCACACCCCTCCCAGATAGCGTCAGATTGCCCGTCAGTACACCAATCATCGCATTTAACCCCTTGATTGCCAGGAGCACGCTCATGCACAATAAACCTCCATTGCTAGTATAGTGTCTGAACGGGTCAATATCTTTGATCAGATCAGCACTATACCAGCGTTCACATTAGTATAGCGTCCCCAAAAAAGCAGCGTTAGCGGGATCAGCCCCAGCACCTGCATTTAGCCCCTACGCTTACCCCCCCTTCTCCCCCAGCAAGTGCAGTGTCAGTAGGTCACTGTCACTTGATACATTGCACACAAAACTGCAGTGTTCGCAGCATCAGGCCTGATCTCTGTTAGCACTTGCCGGTAAATTTTGATGACTCTCATATGCAGCAGAGTGCCAGTACTAGTGCCGCTCTACCTTTTGGTGAACTGGCGAGTACCAGCGGTCTAGTACATCTTGGTCTTTCACATACCTCCTTAATTTTTGGAGCTGTTTTTCACGGAATATCTGTATGCGTTGATTGTGGATCAAAGCAATTTATATACACAACAATTTATCGCCGCCAACCGAAATTCAAACCATGCCAGACCATTCGCATGGAAACTCATTACGGTTTTTGAATTTACATTTTTTTTTTTTTTCGGCCTAACCCTCAACATGGGCATTACTAAAAGAAATGAATTGTGGTTCTATTGGTCCGCAGACCCGATCCATCATATGCTGTGTTCTCTGCTGCCATAGCCAGGCATAGATATGAGAGTATAATGTGTTTTATGCATTTCAACGACAATACACTCTGTCATCCTCGGGGTAACCCTGAATTTTACCGGCTCCACAAAATTCAGCCCCTCGCAAATCACCTTAACCAAAAATTTGCAGATGTCTATACTCCCCAGAAAAACAGCTGTGTTGATGAGTCCCTCATTAATTTTTCTGGCCACCTTGCATTTAAACAATTTCTCCCCTGCAAGCGTGCCAGATATGGGGTCAAGATGTAGAAGACCTCTGAGAGGGCAACAGGCTATAACTTATAAGTTTTGGATTTACGAGGGAAAAGATAGGCACGTGGAGCCCCCTGGATGCCCAGACTACATGGGGAGCAGTGGCAAGATAGTTTGGGACTTGATGTCATCCTTTTTCCATATGGGATACCACTCATGCATGGACAATGTTTATTCAAGCATGCCGCTATTTAGACATTTGTTCAATCTTGGAACTGGCACTTGTTACAAAGTGTGACCTAATGTGTGCCCACCATTAGAAGTGGGTGGATGCAGGGCGGTATATTCTAATGGTGGGAATACCACACACTTTTTCTGGCAGAGATTTCTTCTAACTTTCATTCAGTCCACAGGCTGCATACAAAAAAAAAAAAAACATAATATATATACCCAACAAGGCCAGCAACGTACTGTTACATCACTGGACTTTGAATGGTTATACCAGGATGATGCCTACAGCTGCAGGCATCATCCTGGTATCGTTTTTTTTTCAGCCGGCGATCGGCTTTCATGTAAAAGCAATCCTAGTGGCTAATTAGCTGCAGGATTGCTTTTACAAGCAGTGGGAGATGATGCCCCCGCTGCCTTCCACGGCCTTCTTGGGCAGTCTCGTGCCATCGGGGGTACCTGAGAATGCAGCCGGTGCTTCTGCCAGCTGACCATAGAGCTGATTGGAGACCAGAAAGGTGCCAATCATCTCTATAGTCTAAGAATTCGGAAGCTACAAGCATTTCATAACTTCAGTTTCACAGAATATAAACAGCGCCATTTATAAATTGGTAAAGCATCTGATCACACCGATTTTGGTTTGATTAGATAATGTAAGGGCAGAGGAGATATCCAGAGTCTGATAGACCCCAGATTTCTCAAAAAAGAATATGACAATGCCCATTGAAGTTATAGGGGATATTTGTGTTCCCTGTTCTAGCATTAAAAGTGATCAAAAAAAAAAGGAAAGGTACAGTGTAAAAATAAAAAAAAAATCAAAATAACTAAAGGAAAAATCGCCCCTCCCATGCTCAAGGGCAGTAATTCTAACACTAGACCTCCTCTGTAAATCTAAAATGGTAGCTTTTAAAGTATTGCCTATGGATATTAAAAATGTTTGCAGTTTGTCGCCATCGCACGGGGCATGCGCAGTTTTAAAGCATGTCATGTTTGGTATCCATTTACTCGGCATACCATTATCTTTTATAATTTACAGAATAATTGCCCAATATATTGTGTTTTTGTGCATTAAAAGGAAAAAAAGTTATTTTTTTTTAATTTGGCGTTTGAAAAATCGCTGTGCGAGTACTATGTGCCATAAAAAATTGTAGTACCCACCATTTTATTCACTAGGGAGTCTGCTTTAATAAAATATATAATGTTTGGGGGTTAATTAATTTCCTAGCAAAAAATACGGATTTTATTCATGTGAACAAAGTGTCAGAAAAGGCTTGGTCTTCAGGTGGTTAGAAGAGTGAGTGATGTGTGACATAAACTTCTAATGCTGGGCATAAAACACCCCTACTCCCCAAAACGACCCCTTTTTGGAAAGTAGACACCCCAAACTATTTTCTGAGAGGCATGTTGAATCAATAGAAGAATTTATTTTTTTACCACAAGTTTTTGGAAAATGACAAAAAAAAAAAAAAAATATATATATATATATATAGTTTTTTTTACACAAAATTGTCACTTAAATGATTTACTGCTCACACATGCCATGGGTATATGTGGAATTACTCCCAAAAATACATTCTGCTACTTCTCCCGAGTATGGGGGTACCACATGTGAGACGTTTTGGCAGTCTAGCCAAGTAAGGACCCCAAAATCCAATAAGCACCTTCAGGCTTTTAAAGGGCTTTATTTCCTCATTACACTTCCACACTACATATCTGTTTCAGAGGCCCTGAAATGCCAGCATAGCACCTAACACCACTAAACGACCCCTTTTTGGAAAGTAGACACCCCAAGGAATTTGATAAAAAGCATGGTAAGTATTTTGCAGATCTCATTTGTTGCCACAAGTTTTTGGAAAATGAAGAAAAAAAAACAAACATTTTCTATTCTATTTTTATATTTCAAAACCTTGTGAGAAAAAATGAGATCTGTAAAATACTCACCATGCCTCTTTTCAAATTCCTTGGGGTATCTACTTTCCAGAATGGGGTCATTTGGGGGAATTTGGTGCTATCCTGGCATGTCAGGGCCTTCAAAACTGTGATAGGTAGTGAGTAAGTTATGCACCTTCAGGCTTTCAAAGTGGTCATTGGATTTCAGGCTCCTGTATGAGGCTAGGCTCCCAAAAAGTCTCACACACATGGTAGCCCCATACTTGGTAGAAGTAGCAGAATGTATTTTGGGGTGTAATTCCACATATACCCATGGCTTGTGCGAGAAATAAATAATTAAAATGACAACTTTGTGTAAAAAAAACAAAAAAAAAAAAACGTTTTTGTCATTTTCCAGACACTTGTGGAAAAAAATAAATCTTCCATGGACTCAATATGCCTCTCATCAGATAGCTTAGGGTATCTACTTTCCGAAAAGGGGTCATTTGAAGGTGTTTGTACTATTCTGGTATTTTAGCACCTCAAGAAATGTGATGGGCAGTCAAAGTAAAAGCTGTGTAAATTCCATTATCTGTACCATAGTTTGTAGACGCTATAACTTTCACACAAAGCAATCAATATACACTTGCTGGGATTTTTTTTAACCAAAAACATGTAGCAGAATACATTTTGCCCTAAATTTATGACAAAATTAGTTTTTTTTGGATATTTTTTATGACCGAAATTAGAAAATATTATTTAGAAAAAAATTTTGTTTGGGTGCAGCATTGCATGACCGTGCAATTATCAGTTGAATTAGCGCAGCGCTATATAGCAAAAAAAATGGCGTAAATTGCAGTATCTATACCATAGTTTGTAGACACTATACTTTCACACAAAGCAATCAATATACATTTATTGGGATTTTTTTTTACCAAAAACATGTAGCAGAATACATTTTGGCCTAAATTTTTAACTAACTTTGAGTTTACTATATACAGTCAGGTCCATAAATATTGGGACATTGACACAATTCTAACATTTTTGGCTCTATACACCACCACAATGGATTTGAAATGAAACGAACAAGATGTGCTTTAACTGCAGACTGTCAGCTTTAGTTTGAGGGTATTTACATCCAAATCAGGTGAACGGTGTAGGAATTACAACAGTTTGCATATGTGCCTCCCACTTGTTAAGGGACCAAAAGTAATGGGACAATTGGCTTCTCAGCTGTTCCATGGCCAGGTGTGTGTTATTCCCTCATTATCCCAATTACAATGAGCAGATAAAAGGTCCAGAGTTCATTTCAAGTGTGCTATTTGCATTTGGAATCTGTTGCTGTCAACTCTCAAGATGAGATCCAAAGAGCTGTCACTATCAGTGAAGCAAGCCATCATTAGGCTGAAAAAACAAAAAACAAACCCATCAGAGAGATAGCAAAAACATTAGGCGTGGCCAAAACAACTGTTTGGAACATTCTTAAAAAGAAGGAATGCACCGGTGAGCTCAGCAACACCAAAAGACCTGGAAGACCGCAGAAAACAACTGTGGTGGAGGACCGAAGAATTCTTTTCCTGGTGAAGAAAACACCCTTCACAACGGTTGGCCAGATCAAGAACACTCTCCAGGAGGTAGGTGTATGTGTGTCAAAGTCAACAATCAAGAGAAGACTTCACCAGAGTGAATACAGAGGGTTCACCACAAGATGGAAACCATTGGTGAGCCTCAAAAACAGGAAGGCCAGATTAGAGTTTGCCAAACGACATGTAAAAAAGCCTTCACAGTTCTGGAACAACATCCTATGGACAGATGAGACCAAGATCAACTTGTACCAGAGTGATGGGAAGAGAAGAGTATGGAGAAGGAAAGGAACTGCTCATGATCCTAAGCATACCACCTCATCAGTGAAGCATGGTGGTGGTAGTGTCATGGCGTGGGCATGTATGGCTGCCAATGGAACTGGTTCTCTTGTATTTATTGATGATGTGACTGACAAAAGCAGCCGGATGAATTGTGAAGTGTTTCGGGAATATTATCTGCTCATATTCAGCCAAATGCTTCAGAACTCATTGGACGCCGCTTCACAGTGCAGATGGACAATGACCCAAAGCATACTGCAAAAGCAACCAAAGTTTTTTAAGGGAAATAAGTGGAATGTTATGCAATGGCCAAGTCAATCACCTGACCTGAATCCGATTGAGCATGCATTTCACTTGCTGAAGACAAAACTGAAGGGAAAATGCCCCAAGAACAAGCAGGAACTGAAGACAGTTGCAGTAGAGGCCTGGCAGAGCATCACCAGGGATGAAACCCAGCGTCTGGTGATGTCTATGCGTTCCAGACTTCAGGCTGTAATTGACTGCAAAGGATTTGCAACCAAGTATTAAAAAGTGAAAGTTTGATTTATGATTATTATTCTGTCCCATTACTTTTGGTCCCTTAACAAGTGGGAGGCACATATGCAAACTGTTGTAATTCCTACACCGTTCACTTGATTTGGATGTAAATACCCTCAAATTAAAGCTGACAGTCTGCAGTTAAAGCACATCTTGTTAGTTTCATTTCAAATCCATTGTGGTGGTGTATAGAGCCAAAAATGTTAGAATTGTGTCGATGTCCCAATATTTATGGACCTGACTGTATTTTTTATAGCTGAAAGTAAAAAATATCGTTTTTCTTCAAAATTTTTGGTCTTTTTTTGTTTATAGCGTGAAAAATAAAAAGCGCACAGGTGATCAAATACCCCCAAAAGAAAGCTCTATTTGTGTGAAAAAAATGACATAAATTTAATTTGGGTGCAGCATTGCATGACCGCGCAATTATCAGTTGAATTAGTGCAGCGCCGAGTAGCAAAAAGAGGCCTGGTCAGGAAGGGGGGTAAATCCTCAGGAGGGCAAGTGGTTAAAAAGGGGTCAAAGTGTTTACGAAGTAACTATAGACCTCTTAGTTTAACTTCTATAGTTGGGAAGATACTGGAGAGTTCAATTAACCTCCCTTGCGGTATGATTATGTCCATATTTCTGTTCTTAAAGCAGTCTTTTTTTGCATGAAATATGTAATTTTTTTTTATTGTAGGCCTGTAATTTTTAGGGATAATTCACTGAAATCTGCCCGAACAAGAGTAGTAAACATCCCGGGTATGATAAAACTTGAAACACGAAATCATAATTTAATAATCATAAAAAATAATATAATAATAAAAAATTTAATTCAATAACCTAATCAAACCAAAACCACTGAAATTTGAAATATAGCGCCAAGTTCGCACATCACTCAGCAAAGTCGCAAAATCGTTTTCAGTGTCTGATGACTAAGAGCTATAGTAGCACAAAATAAAAGGGGGGAAGGGGAGGGACTGGTAGGGGAGAAGGGTGGAGGGGGGAGCGAGTGCGCTGCCTGTGGGAGACTGGCATAGGAGAGTCTGATGGGATCTATGGTGACATCCTGAAGGGAGTGGCCTGAGTTTCACTTTTGGGAATCCAGGATATCCTGGTATTCAGCAGTGAAAGTAAATTCCGTCCAGTAGAACCATGTTTTACGGACCGGATCCTCTCTGTGGTGTATCGTAGCCATAAGCTCCTCCATTAGTTGGATTTCATTAACCTTTGCAAACCAAGTCTTGATGGGGTGTGGCTTGTTTACAGTTGAATGGGATACTCACCTTCACCACATTCAACAGATGGAGAGGAAATGTTTGTACCGTTTAGGGACATAGGGGTCAAATGCAGGAGGAAAGCAGCCGCATCTTCTACCATCGGGATATCAGTGGACTTCTGAATCCAATGTCTAACTTATGTCCAGAAATCCTTAAGGCCCTCACTGACCAAATGTGAAGCATAGATCCCTCCTCCCTCAAACATCTCTAGCAGAGCAGGGGGCACTTGGGGAACAGTCAATGCAAAGCTTTGGAGACTCTGTACCACCTAGTTAGGAGTTTATACCCAGTCTCCTGAATCTTACTAGAGATGGAGGCCTCATGAATAAGATCCTGTCTCTTTGCTTCTCTGTGAAAGTAGTACTGAGGTCTCTTTCCCACTTATGGAGGTACCCTGGAGGTGGAAAATTTTGCGGATGTGGTATGACCGGGAAAGTCCATGGGGGATCAGGTCCTCGGATAAACACAGGCGTTCAAATTCTGTGGGGTTGGAAGAGAGTGCATCTTTCCCCAGTGATGGGTTAAGAAGTCTTGCAACTGTAGCACCTCCTTCCAAAGGGAGATGTCACCGTCAAAGGCAAGCTTTTGTCATTCCGTAAAAGCGCAAAGGTAGCCCCTGTCGTCGATTGGGCATTCAAGCTTCGAGATACTTCACTAGTGAGTCATGGAAGGCCCCCCAAAAAGAAATATAAGAAGGACTGTTCAAAGCACACCCGGCATTTCCCCACTTCTGGAAAGTACCAGCTCAGTATGCAAACTAACTGAGATGCCCTGAAATATCTGTGGACATCTGGAAGACCAATGCCTCCTAGAATCTTGGGGCGTGTCAACAGCTGGTAATTTAGCCTATGTGCTTTGCCCATGCCCTGAAATTTCCCACATTCAGTTCTGAGCTGTTTGAGGAAGGATCTGAAAAAGGTACAGATGTCGGGGGAGGGTGGTCATTTTAAGTGCACTATTCCTACCAAACCAGGAATTGTTTTGTTGAGCACCTTACACAGTCCTTCTTGACCTGCGCTATAAATGCAGGAAAATTTAACAAAAAAATATCCTCCATCTTGGGAGTGAGGAAGATTCCTAAATATTTCAAGCGGGACAGGAAAGTGGTCTTGCAGTGCTTTACAGGTTGACTGTGGCAAAGTGAGGTTCATGGCTTCCGATTTTTGCCAGTTGATTTTAAAGTTTGAAAGGATGTCAAAGTCCCTGAATTCAGTAAGGAGATTGGGGAGGGAAGTAGTAGGCTGGGTAATGAAGAACAGGTCATTGGGGTAACCCCCAACCTTATGTTCACCCTGAGGCGTACAGATTCCTTTGATATTGGGATTATCTCAATGCGGCATAACAGAGGCTCCAGGATCAAAATGAAAATAAGCGGAGACAGGGAGCAACCCTGCCTCGTAACACTGCGCAACTCAAAAGGTTCCGACAAGGATCCATTTATTTTAACTGTGGCAATCGGTCTTGAATAAATACCAGACATCCACTTAAGAAAGCTGGCACCCACCTCTAGGTGGGTAAGAACTGTAGACATAAAGGTCTAATCAATGCAGTCAAATGCCTTTTCAGCATCAATGGAGAACACGCTTGGTACAGCCTATTGATGCGCCCAGTAGATCACGTTGATGGCCCTTGTGGTGTTATCTTTCGCTTCCCTCTGTGGGAAAAATCCCACTTGATGTAGGAGAAAACATTTATGAACAAGTGGCCAAAATTTTCGGGAACAGTTTTAAGTCCCCATTTAACAAAGAAATGGGACGGTAGTTGCTGCATTGGGTAGTGTCCTTTCCCCATCCCCCCCCTTAGCAATATTCATGATGTAAGCCCGGAGGGTGTCCACTGGCAGGGATTCCCCTTCTAGAATAGAATTAAAGCCCTCTGTGAATGGTTTAGCAAGTAAATGTGAAAAGTCCTTATAATAGGTGAGAGGAAATCCATCAGGGCCAGGGGCCTTGTGGGTTTTGGTATCTTTTAGAGCCAATTGCCACTCCTTCACTGTAATTGGTTTGCCCAACGATAGACTTTCGACCTCCGAGAGGCGTGGAAGCCCTGATTCCCACAAAAATTGGGTTATCCAGGCCCTTTGCTCTTGTAGGGAATCTGGATGCATCGAGGGGGAGGAATTATAAAGACTTTCATAGAGGTCACAAAAAAGTTTAGCAATTTTGGCAGTAGTATGCACCAGACCTCCCCTCTCTGAGGAGATAGTTGGAACATAAGAGTGGGCCCGCAATTCATTCAGTGCATTTGCTAAGAGTCTACCCAGTTTATTTCCCCATTTTAAAATTTGTTCCACACTTTGGCCAAATATACCTTAGTTTTATGGAGAAAACATTTGAGGTTGCTCCTACCTTAGGTAGGTCAGAGTGATGTATGAGGTAATAGTCAATTCTAGAGTATGACCCGTGTTTTGCCGAAAAATATGAATCATCTTTCCTTGGAGTGATGTACACACTATATGTTGACCAATTGCACAGTATGTAAGGCCCGTTTGAATTGATATAGAAACGCATACAAAAGATGGGGTGTGGTGTGTGAAATATCCAGCAAGGGATCCAGTGCCACATTAAAGTCTCCTCCTACCAGAAGAACCCCATCTCTAAATGTGGAGAGCTCAGACAAACCACTTTCTAGGAAGGAAATTTGGTTCGAATTTAGAGCACGTATGTTCACCAGCGTCACCTGTTCACCTTCCAGAGTACCTTTCAAAAATAGGAAACAACCCGCCCCGTCAGCCTTCTGGTCCTGATAAAGCCAATTGGCCATACGTGAGATCAGTATGCTCACTCCCGTAGTCTTCGAATCAGGGGAGGTGCTATGGTATGCTTGTGGATATCTGAAATTACGGAGAGAAGGTTGGTCTGCACCCCTGAAATGCATCTTCTGTAAGTAGGCAACGTGTCCCTCCATAAATCACCCAGAACTTTGGATCTCTTTTAAGGGATAACTAGGCCTTGCACATTCCAGGAAATAAGCTTGGGCGGTTGCAGAGAGTGTGGTCTACGACCCATTGACCCTGAAAAAGGCATGGTGGTATACAATTGTAGTCCCTTACCAACAGGCAGTGCACTCGGGAAGAAAGGGAAAAAAAAAAAAAGGGGGGTTAAGGAGGGGTGAAGAGGAGTAAAAGAGCGAGGAGCAAAAATTGGAGACTAGCAAGGAAAAGTAAGAAACAAGGGGTAATCAAGAAGAAAACCGATTACTAAGACAACCTCAAAGAATTTAAAATTAACTCTTTAAAATTAGTTGAAAAACAAAACTCCACCCGGACAATCAGCTGGAGTGGCCTATGTGGGGTTAGAGAACCAAGTCTCTAACTCACTAAGTCGGCTGCCCCCCTCTTACATCAGTAGGGGGAATGTAAATAAATTAACAGCAGGTTGCGACACCACTGTAATACAGGCGGTGGAAAGCTATAGTGGCCTCAGCCGATCCTAACCATATACATGGCAGCCACCAGTCAGCAGCAAGAGCCTCAGCTCAGGAAGATGCCTGTGCAATAACAACCACAATATTCACACCCCTCACTCCTCAAGCCCATGTGTTCTGGATATCAAGAAGGATATGGGGCTAAAGCAGCTGGCTGGTGAAGGCTCACAGATCGTGGAGTGTAGCGGAGGAGTCATTGATGATCTCATATGTAATGGGCACAGTCCTCGCTACTGTAGGGCTGCACCATCATACTCCACTACTAGAGGAAATAACACCCAGGCTGTATGACAAGCAGGGGACATAGAACCACTCAGTAGGTGAGGTACGAGACCCACCCTGCGAGATCTGTAGCCCACCTGCAAGTTATATGATAGCCAGTTGTTGAAGGAAGAGAAGAGTCAAATTAAGACAGAACATGTGATTTAAATATGCAGTGCTGTATCAAAATATTGCACAAAAAGTAAAAAATTTATATAGAAATATGGTGATAAAAAATATATAACAACAAGCAAGAGAATAACTCAAAAATGAATGTAAAAATAGTCCAGTGATGTAGTGAGTAGATACTAGGTGCAGATGATTCAGCAGATCCAGTGCGGGTGATTCTTGTGGGTAAGAGAATGACGTATGCCTGCACTTACCAGAAGTGCAAGCAAAATGCGCATAATAGTGTAATATCCAAGCGGGGAACACCAATGGTCATCAGGGATCTGGTCGTCACCTGGACAGGAGGGGAGCACCACTGGCTTGCACACACTGGACTGCACTCCAAAACCTCATGGGGAGTGAACTCAGCGGACCAGGATGGGTGGTAGTTAAGAGGATCCAAATATAACTTGCTTTGCTTGGGATCAAAAAGCACTGCTTCACCTGTCCGTCCCGACTCTGCTGCCAGGAAGCCGCCAGCAGCCACCAACTACTCACGCCGCTCACTCCGGCTCACACACTGCGCATGTGCAGACACTCCCTGCACTGGACTGTTTTTACATTCATTTATGAGTTATTTTCTTGCTTGTTATATATTTAATTATATATATCTATTCATGCCCCTGCCAAGGCACCCACTATAAAGTTTAGAAATGTCCATGCCCTGGCGTAAAGCATTGTGTTGAATATGTGCAAATAGGTCAGTCACCAGTACTTACAGATCCCACATGAGAACAGGATAGTGTAGGCCTCATTGCTGGTCGGCTCTAGGTGCTGGGTTCACTGAGTGTACCAGGAGTGGTTGTTTCTTTTGCACTGAGGTCTTGGAGCTCTCCGGTAAGGTGGAACCAGATCCAACAGAGGTGCCAACCAGTCAGGAACTTCCACAGCAGCCACATCCAGGAATGAAAAGAGAGCTGGCAGCTGATCCGGTGAGTGGAGAAGAAACTGTCTGCCGTCTTTCTTGACTTACAGGTGGAATGAATGTCCCCAGCTGTATGTCTCATTAGCTTAGTGGAAATTTGCAGTAGGTGGCAAAGCTGTCTCTGCATAGCAAGAGTAAGGCTCAACAGGTCAGGGTAGAAAGTTATGGTAGTGCCATAAAATTCAATGGATTTCTTATTCCACCCCATACGGAGAACTTTTTCCTTGAGAACCAGTTCTATAAGGGTGGATAAGTCCCTTTCCAAGAGCGTATTCAGAATCGCTTGAACCATGGCTCTGAGATCCAGTCCCGTAGTTGCCTCAGGGACCCCGCAGATTCGGACATGATTTAGTCTACTGCGGTTCTCACCATCATCGACTTTCAGGCAAAACTGACTAAAAGATTGCACGTGGGTGGCCTGGGCCTGTTCCAAAGCAGCAAGCCTAGTCTCCACTGTAGTCCAGGAGTTCTTCAACGTGTGGACCCTAGTGTCCACCTGTATAACTTGTTGTTTCACCTCAGATAGTTACCGTTTGAGAGTACCTTCAATTCTCAGCATTAAGGAGTCCAGCTAACATCTCCCTGAGCTCAGTACTTGATAGGGTCAAAATGTCCCCTCTAGCTCTAGAGCCTGTGGCTCACCAGAGCAGAAGATACTGGCAGTGTCAGTGAACGGGGCATCTACCAGGTTCTGGAATGGTGTGGGCACCTCACCTGCATGCAGCCCCTTTTCAGCAACGGAAGCAGTCCCACTTGTGCTGGAAGCCTCTCTGCATATCAGCGCCATCTTGGATTCAGCTGGCGGCCAAGATGCAGGGCCAGAAAGCTGGAAATATCTGGTGAGGGCCGCCGTGGGTGTACAGGGAGGTTGCCAGATTGCTTCCCTGCCTTGGGCATGAGGTTTGAAGGCGGGTACGGCTGGCAATCAGCTGTAGGATAGTGCGCTCACCCTGAGCTCCTCTGCCACGCATCCTCATGGCGCCATTGCTAAGACAAGCCCCCTCAAAAATCTGATTTCTCTTTATGAGGAGGTAAGCAAAACCTCAGACATAGGAATGGCTAATGTGTAAAGTCTACTGGCTTGGAAAAAAGTTTGTAAATTGATAGAAAACTGGTAAAAAGACTGTATTTAGACAGTATTGGTTAATGATTCATACTCTGAATTGTCTAGGGTTGTTAGTGGTGTACCCCAAGGTTCAGTGTTGGAACCCTTACTTTTTAAATATTATATTTATAAATGATGTAGGGTCTTGGATTAAAAGTACCATTTCAGTTTTTGCAGATGACACCAAGCTATGCAGTGGAATAACATTGTCAGGGATCACGGCCCATGGAGCCGCGATCGCGGCTCCGTCCCTCGCGCATGCGCGGTGGCGGCAGATCGCGCCGGGACACAGGCACCAGGGCCCGGCGAGCCGCGGCTGACAGGACGCCGCGCATGCGCAGTAGGAGCCGCGGGCGCGCCTCAGGCGTCCAATGACAGCCGGGGGCGCGTCCTAGCCGGCCAATGACAGTGCAGGGCGCACTATTTAAAGATGCCCTGCACTGTCACAAGTTGCCGCAAGGTCTTCCTGTGATCCTGAAGTTCCTGTACCTGCCTGAGACCCTGATTGACCCTGACTACGCTGCCTGCCCCTGTGATTGACCCGGATTGACCCTGACTATTCTGCCTGCCCCTGCGTTTTGACCTGGATTGACCCTGACTATTCTGCCTGCTCCTGCGTTTGACCCGGATTGCCCTGACCATTCTACGGATTGATACCCCCTGCTGACCCTGCGTGTGACCCGACTACTCTTGGCCTACCGATTCTGTACCCCGCTTACCCTCACGGGCTCACGATCAGTTGTTACCCTGCTAGGGCCGTTAGCCACTTCACATCTGGCTATCCCGGTACCTGTCCCCAAAGGTCTCCTCGGCCACTGGGGGGGCCTGCTCGGAGGTCGTGACCTGGCCCGGGACTGTTTTAAGTCCATCCCCACCATCAGGGGCCCTGGTGAAAGCACAGCCCGGGCTTAGACCCCACGCTCTGAGTAGGTCCGCCAGTTGGCAGCCTGAGGCACCACCGGCGGATCATAACAGTACCTTGCGGCCCTGACAGAGCCAGGAAGTGTACCGGCGTCCCTAGAGGATATTTGTCAGCACCTGGCAACCTTGACCCAAGCTTTCCAGAACTTCCACAGTCGCTGCGCCCGACTGGAGGACCGCATGGATTCATTAGCTCCCCTGACTCCCCCCGCGCAGAGTCCTCCACCTGCAGAACCTCCCGCTAACCCGGGATCCGGAGCGGTTGCCACACCCCTAGCTCCCGAACCCCGCGTTCCCCTGCCAGAGCGATTCCGTGGTGACCGGAACCGCTTCCGAGCCTTCCGAAGTGCGTGTACCCTGTACTTTGACTTACAGCCCCGCACGTTCACCACCGAGTCCATCAAGGTGGGGTTTATAGTCTCTCTCCTGCAGGATGAGCCCCAGGATTGGGCTCATCGTCTGATGGAGGGGCACGACCCACATCTTGACTCCGTGACCGAGTTCTTTCGGGCCATGGCCGTCTTGTATGACGACCCTCAGCGGGCTGCATCCGCAGAGACTACCCTATACTCACTGCGGCAGGGCCGCCGGGCAGCCGAGGAATATGCGGCCGACTTTAGACGTTGCATGGGAGACACCAGATGGAACGATGCGGCCTTATGTCACCAGTTCCGCATCGGGCTGTCTGAGTCTCTCAAAGACGAACTCGCACGAGTAGGTCTACCTGACACCCTGGAAAAACTGATCGAATTGGCCATACAAATTGACCGTAGACTAAGGGAACGTCGGCTGGAAAGGAGCAGCCAGGGTCAAAGGGTGGCATGGATTCCGTCCAGAGATACAGCTCCAACCCCAGGGAACCATCCGCGAAGCACGGAAACAGGGGACAACCCGGAACCCATGCAACTGGGATTGGCCCGTTCCCACTTATCGGTCGAGGAACGTCAGAGGAGACTATCACGGAACCTATGTCTGTACTGCGGGGAAGCTGGTCATCAGGTGCGCTCGTGTCCTGCTAAAATGAGTAAGTCCACGCCCGTTTCTCTTACTTTACCGGCAGGAAGGGATGATCAGTCGAGTTACCTGGCCATTCCTGTGTCTTTGCAGCTCCCCGGAGGAACATTGTCGGTGACCGCAATCGTTGACTCAGGAGCCTGTAGTTGCTTCATCGACCTGACCTTTGCCCACCGGCAAAAGATCCCACTCCAGACCAAAGAAAGGGGGTTCAACATCTTCTTGGCAGATGGGTCCCGTATAAAATCAGGGGTGGTGGACCAGGAGACACCACCCATTTTCACCACAATGGCAGACCATCACCAGGAGTTCCTCCGCCTGGATGCCATCGCATCCCCCCTTTTTCCAGTCATTCTGGGGCTCCCTTGGCTGAGGGCCCATAACCCCCAGATTGACTGGGAAAGGGGGACAATTCAATTTCGCTCCCCTTATTGTTTGAGTCACTGCCACGTCACAGGACCCATGGTGCCCCGGTTCCTCCTGTGCTTGGATGGCGACACCAATCTATCCCAGGTTATTCCTCCGGCCTACCACGACTTCTTAGACGTCTTTAGTAAGCGAGGAGCAGATGTTCTCCCTCCGCACCGTTCCTACGACTGTCCCATAGACCTCCTACCCGGATCTGAAATCTCATTCGGCCGTATCTTCCCCTTGTCCGAATCAGAATCGGGTGTGCTGAGGGATTATATTGACGAAAACCTACGGAAGGGATTTATTCGTCCATCCACATCCCCAGCCGGGGCCGGATTATTCTTCGTAGAGAAGAAAGACAAATCGTTACGGCCTTGCATTGACTACCGTGACCTGAACAAAATAACAGTAAAAAATCGTTATCCTTTGCCCCTAGTCCCCGAGCTCCTCCAGAGATTGAGATCCGCAACGATATTTACTAAATTAGACCTGCGGGGGGCCTATAACCTAGTCCGTATCAGGGAAGGGGATGAGTGGAAGACGGCATTCCGTACGAGATTCGGCCACTATGAATATTTGGTGATGCCGTTCGGGCTCTGTAATGCTCCGGCGACCTTTCAGCACTTTATCAACGATGTTTTTCGTGATTTTCTCGACATTTTCGTGGTGGTCTACTTGGATGACATCCTAATTTTTTCCCCCTCACGGGAGGTTCATCGGGGTCACGTAATACGGGTACTAGAACGGTTGCGTCTACACGGGCTATACGCGAAGGCAGAAAAATGCTGTTTTGAACAGCACGAGATAACGTTCTTGGGACTGGTTCTCTCTTCCGCGGGGGTCGCGATGGATCCCCAGAAGGTCACGGCGATCTTGGATTGGCCAATACCCGCCGACAAAAAAGGGGTACAGCGCTTCATTGGGTTCTCTAACTTTTACAGGAAGTTTATTAGGAACTTCTCCGGTCTGGTCTCCCCAATCACACAACTGACGAAACTAGGGGTCCGCTTTAAGTGGACTCCCGAAGCGCAGACGGCATTCGAAAGACTCAAAGAATTGTTCACCTCTGCTCCCATTCTCTGCCATCCAGATTCTTCCCTCCCATATGTTTTGGAAGTGGACGCCTCCGAAAATGCGGTAGGAGCGGTGTTATCCCAAAGGAATGGTACCAAGGAACTACTGCACCCCGTGGCGTTCTTCTCCAGGAAGTTGACACCAGCGGAACGTAACTATGACATTGGAGATCGGGAGCTTCTGGCCATAAAGACTGCTCTTGAAGAATGGAGGTATTTATTGGAGGGAGCCACGCACCCAATTCTAATATTCACAGATCACAAAAACCTTGAATATTTAAGAACGGCGAAACGACTGAGACCTCGCCAAGCAAGATGGGCCCTTTTCTTTTCTCGATTCTCATTCCATATAACGTACCGACCCGGGTCTAAGAACACTAAACCAGACGCTCTGTCCCGCATGTTCGAGGACCCCGACGACGCTGTGCTGCCGGACACCATCTTGCCTTCTGGGAGTTTCCTCGCTCTACAAACGGAACTTCGCTCCCGGCTTCTCGATGCTTCCGTAGGATTACCAGTTCCGTCTGGGTCACCCCTCCAGAGCCAGGGGGGGCTGTTTTGGAAGGAAAACCGGATCATGGTCCCAGAAGAAGTGCGAACCTTGGTCCTGGGGCACTGCCACGACCATCCCATGGCGGGCCACTTCGGGGTAACGAAAACTCTGGATCTATTACGGCGCTCGTTCTGGTGGCCAGACATGATCAAGGATTGTGAGCATTACGTCCGAACTTGTCCCACCTGTCAAAGGAACAAGCCCTCCAGAACTAGGGCATGGGGACTGTTACGTCCATTGCCCATACCCAAGCGGTCCTGGCAGATGATAGCCATGGATTTCGTGGTCGAACTTCCACCATCCCAGGGCTACACTGCAATAATGGTGGTCGTCGACCGCTTTTCAAAGATGGCACATTTCGTGCCCTTGGAGAAGACCCCATCAGCACCAGAAACGGCACGGATCTTCATCAAGGAAGTGGTGAGGCTTCATGGGGTTCCCGAAGATATAGTGTCCGATCGGGGGGTCCAATTCACCTCCAGATTCTGGAAAGCCTTATGTAAATCACTGGGAATCAAGCTATCGCTTTCATCCGCCTACCATCCACAGACCAACGGCCAAACTGAGAGGACCAACCAGACGATGGAAC
Source organism: Staurois parvus (assembly GCF_062004578.1). NCBI lineage: Eukaryota > Metazoa > Chordata > Amphibia > Anura > Ranidae > Staurois > Staurois parvus. Next base: position 4,837,501 of record NW_028318199.1, on the reverse strand, counting down.
AATACTTGCGGTGCTACACGTCTTACCTCCAGGATGACTGGCTGTCGTTGCTGCCTTCCGCGGAATTCTCGTACAATAACTCGAGTCATTCAGCTACGGGTCAATCCCCGTTCTATGCCAATTACGGGTATCATCCCACATTCCTCCCTGACCTTATGCCTGAGAATCCGGTACCGGCATCTCAAGACATCTTGGAATTCCTTTCAGTCAATAACAAGACAATTCAGGAAGCCATCGCTAAAGCCCAAGAGGACAGTAAACGAGCATTCGACGGTAAGAGAAGAGGAGAATTACTGCTTCGACCAGGAGATCGGGTTTGGCTAGCAACAACCAATTTGAAGATGCTGTGCCCTTCAAGGAAGCTGGGACCCAAGTACATTGGCCCGTTTCCTGTAAAACGAGTCATCAACAGGGTGGCCTACGAGCTCGAGCTTCCGCAGACACTCAGGATACATCCTGTGTTCCATGTGTCCCTCCTGAAGCCATCTAGACCGGATCCCTTCCCGGACCGTGAATCTAGACCTCCCGAGGCAGTCACCATAGGTGACCAGGAGGAATATGAAGTGGAGACTGTCCTCAGTTGCCGAAGGAGGGGAGGCCAGACGCAGTTCCTGATAAAATGGAAGGGGTATGGTCCTGAGGAGAACTCATGGGAACCCGCCCGGAACGTTCACGCGCCCAGGCTCATCCGGGAGTTTTTTCGTGCTCACCCGCGGTGGAGAGATCAGTGGGGCTCCCGGAGGGTGCCCATTGGGGGGGGGCAATGTCAGGGATCACGGCCCATGGAGCCGCGATCGCGGCTCCGTCCCTCGCGCATGCGCGGTGGCGGCAGATCGCGCCGGGACACAGGCACCAGGGCCCGGCGAGCCGCGGCTGACAGGACGCCGCGCATGCGCAGTAGGAGCCGCGGGCGCGCCTCAGGCGTCCAATGACAGCCGGGGGCGCGTCCTAGCCGGCCAATGACAGTGCAGGGCGCACTATTTAAAGATGCCCTGCACTGTCACAAGTTGCCGCAAGGTCTTCCTGTGATCCTGAAGTTCCTGTACCTGCCTGAGACCCTGATTGACCCTGACTACGCTGCCTGCCCCTGTGATTGACCCGGATTGACCCTGACTATTCTGCCTGCCCCTGCGTTTTGACCTGGATTGACCCTGACTATTCTGCCTGCTCCTGCGTTTGACCCGGATTGCCCTGACCATTCTACGGATTGATACCCCCTGCTGACCCTGCGTGTGACCCGACTACTCTTGGCCTACCGATTCTGTACCCCGCTTACCCTCACGGGCTCACGATCAGTTGTTACCCTGCTAGGGCCGTTAGCCACTTCACATCTGGCTATCCCGGTACCTGTCCCCAAAGGTCTCCTCGGCCACTGGGGGGCCTGCTCGGAGGTCGTGACCTGGCCCGGGACTGTTTTAAGTCCATCCCCACCATCAGGGGCCCTGGTGAAAGCACAGCCCGGGCTTAGACCCCACGCTCTGAGTAGGTCCGCCAGTTGGCAGCCTGAGGCACCACCGGCGGATCATAACAAACATCCTTACAGGATATCTCCAACTCACATCCTTACAGGATGTCTCCAGCTTATAAACCAACCTCAATGCACTGTTTAATTGAGCAACAATGTCGCAAATGAGGTTTAATGTTGATAAATGTAAAGTTATACACTTAGGGGCTAAGAATATGCATGCATCATACATACTAGGGGCAGGGCTGTCTATAATATTGATTGGACCAAGGGGCAAACTCCCCCCCTCCCCATCATGCAATTTTGTTCTACACCTGTTCTGAGACATATAATAAATAGCAGATAGACTTAAAATCAGTGTACTGCAGCAGATCAGGCAGCAATTATGATTAGTTGTCAGAGCTTACAACATATCATTACCACTCACTGACTGGTTGCTAGAGGTTACAGTGCACATTAAGGCTCACTAATACATTGCTAGAGTTTACAGCTTATGATTTCTGCTTGCTGATTGGTTGCTAGAGGTTACTGTACATCTTTACTACTTACTGACTGGTTGCTAGAGGTTACTGCACATCATTACTGTTCACTGGGTTGCTAGTGGTTACTGCACATCATTACCACTCACTGATTGGCTGCGGAAGGTTACTGCACATCAATACTGCTCACCGATTTGTTGCTAGAGGTTACTGAACATCATCACTGCTGACTGGTTGCTAGAGATTACAGCAGATCACTACTGTTCACTGATTGGTTGAGAGGATACTGCACATCATTACTGCTCACTTATTGGTTGCTAGAAGTTACTGCACATCATTACTGCTGACTGATTACTAGAGGTTTCTGCACAATATTACTGCTCACTGATTGGTTGCTGTTGGTTATTGTGCATCATTACCACTCACTTATTGATTGCTAGAGGTTACAGCACATCATTTCAGCTCACTGTTTGGTTGCTAGAGGATACAGCACTTATTTACGTCTCAATGGTTGCTGAAGGTTAGAGCACATCATCTCCTCACTGCCTGCATACCATGGACTGAGAAGGTGAGGGAACACACCAATAAACAGAAAAATCTTAGGGATCCTAGGACTCCTGGGATCAGTGGCAGTGCTGGGGGGTTGATTGGATCAGTGGCAGTGCTGGGGGGTTGATGAGATCAGTGGTGGGTGGGGGTGGGATAAGTGGCAGTGGTGGGTGGGGGTGGGATAAGTGGCACTGCTGGGGGGATGGGATGAGTGGAAGTGCTTGGGGTGGATGGGATCAGTGGCAGTGCTGGATGGGGATGGGAGGTGACATTTCTACACTGACCACCAATGTCGGATGGGATTTACACTAATGAACAATGTAAGGGGGGATTTACACTGACCACCAGTGTAAAGGGAAATTACACTGACCACCAATGCAAGGGGAATTTGCACTGACCACCAATAAAATGAAAAATGTACACTGACAACCAGTGTAATGGGGGATTTTACACCAACAACCAATACATTTCTACACTGGCCACCAATGTAAGGGGGAATTCACACTGACCACCAATATAAGGGGAGCTTCTACTTGAACCACCTTTTGTAAGGGTGGATTTGACACTGACCAGAAATGCAAGTTAGGATTTTTTTAACCAATATAAAGAGGAGTTTCTATACTGGCCACCAATGTAAAGAGAATTTACAGTACACTGACCACTATTGCAATAGGAGCATTCACAGTGACCAGCAATGTAAGGAGGGATTTACAATGACCACCAATGTAAGGGGGGAATTAAAACTGACCACTCGTGTGAATGAAAGGATTCTACACCATGCGCTAACCTCTGCACCCCAAATCTCCCCCCCCCCCAACCTTAACTCTACATGCCTCCTCTGCTCATCTTTGCACCCACATCCTTTACCTCTGTACATTCCCCTCTTGATTACCTGTGCACCCTAAACTAGAATTCCCTTTCTTCCTACCTCTGCAGAACAGTCTGATGGTAGGTTCCTTGATCACAGTTGCAGGCAGGACTTTCAAGCATGCCTCTGTTTACCTTCCTAGTAGGTAGAATTCAGCAGAGGTGATAGTGGCTGGAACCTCAGGGGGGCATAGTATATGAATGCCACAGCTATTGCTGACGCTATTTACATATGAATGCTGCTGTTATTTACATAGGACTGCCAGTTATTTACATATGAATGCTGACATGGCCTGCACACAAGTCATCTGTTTATGGTAATAGGGCAGAGCTGGACACAGCAGGAGACAAAGACTTCAAGAAACAAGGGAATCTAAACTGGGACAGGCAATTATGAGGGAGCTGCTTTGGGCCCCACAGCAATGACTGGGCCCAGGGCAGCTGCCCCTTTTGCCTCTCCCTAAAAACAGCCATGACTAGGGGAGTACCACTGAGGAAACCAATGGTGGAGAATGATCTGGGTGTTCTGGTAGATCATAAGCTTAATAATAGCATGCAATGCCAAGCTGCAATTTCCAAAGTGAGCAAAATCCTCTCTTGTATTGAGAGGTATAGACTTCAGAGAGAGAGAGATCATTTTACAAATCATTAGTAAGACCTCATCTGGAATATGCAGTTCAGTTTTGGGCAACAATTCACAAAAAGGATCATCGGGGAACTGGAGAAAGTGCAGAGAAGGGCAAGCAAACTGATAGAAGGCATGGAGGAGCTCAGCTATAGGGAAGAATTGGAGGAAGTGAATTCTCTCTTGAGAACAGGAGATTAAGGGGGGATATGATCAACATTTATTATTATACAGGATTTATATAGCGCCAACAGTTTGCTCAGCGCTTTAAAATATAACGGGAGACAATACAGTTCAATACAAGAGGGATTTGAGGGCCCTGCTCCTCGGAGCTTACAATCTAGGAGGGAGTATAAATATATAGGTGGTCAATATAGTGAACTCGGTGTAGAGTTAATCACTTAAAAGGTCATTATAGAGGACAAGGGGGCATTCTTTATTTATGGAAGAAAAGAGATTTATTCTTCAAATATGGAAAAGCTTTTTCACAGTAAGATCTGTGAAAATGTGGAATAAACTTCCTCAAGAGCTGGTTCTGGTCACTTCAGTAGTTCGCTTTATAAAAGAGGCCTGGATTGTTTTCTAAATGCACACAATATAACTGGATACTAAAATTTATAGGTAAAGTTGGTCCAGGAAATATCCAATTGCCTCTTGGGGGATCAGGAAAGATTTTTTTTTTCTCCTGCTAGAGCAAAATGGATCATGCTTTGCTGTGTTTTTTTTTTTTTTTTTTTGCCTTCCTCTGCATCAACTGTGGGTATAAGTTTGTGTAAATAGGATTATATTTTTCTTTTTTGTTGGTTGATCTGGTGTTTTGTCAGCCAGACTAACTACAACTATGTAATTCTATGATATCATAGTAGAAGGCATCAAGTAGTAATATGTCATATGCAAATAATGCACATTTATGTTCTTGATCTTCTATGGAAATGCTTTTATGTTGGGATTCTCGTGTATGGCTTTTGCCAATGGTTCAATGGCCAGTAGTGAAGGGATTGGAGATATAGGACAATCTTGACAAGCACCTCTATGAATATAAATTGTTTAGGAATTGTAGCCCTTATTTGATAAAATAGCTCACTGATTATTGTAAAGGTATTTTAAAATCTTAACCACTTGCCTACCAGGCACTTATACCCCCTTCCTTACCAGGCCAATTTTCAGCTTTCAGCGCTGCCGCACTTTGATTGACAATTGCGCGGTCATGCAACATTGTACCCATATGAAATTTTGATCATTTTTTTCTCACAAATAGAGCTTTCTTTTGGTGGTATTTAATCGCCACTGGGCACTTTAATTTTTGCGCTATAAATTAAAAATGTGCAAAAAATTTTGAAAAAAAAAAAAAAGTTTATTTGTTTCTTTTATAAAATTTTTCAAACAGGTATTTTTTCTCCTTCACTGATTTGCGTTGATGAGGCGGCACTGATGGGCGGCACTGATGGGCGGCACTGATGGGCGGCACTGATGGGCGGCACTGATGGGCGGCACTGATGGGCGGCACTGATGGGCGGCACTGATGGGCGGCACTGATAGGCGGCACTGATGATGGGTACTGATAGACGGCACTGACTGGCATCACTTCTGGGCACTGACTGGCGGCACTGACTGGCACAACCCCTGGGCACTGACTGGCGGCACTGGTGGGCAGCACTGCTGGGCTGCACTGGTGGGCGGCACTGGTGGGTGGCACTGGTGGGCACTGGTGGGTGGCACTGGTGGGCACTGGTGGGTGGCACTTCTGGGCACAGGTAGGTGGCACTGCAGAGTGGCACAGGTGGGGGCACTGCTGGGCACAGGTGGGGGCACTGCTGGGAACGGGTGGGCGGGGCTAGTGGGCGCACTGCTGGGCGGAACATGCGGGTGTCACTGCTGGGCACCGATCATCAGGGCACTGATCATCAAGATTTTCATGTACGATTCCCAGTGGGAGCTACATTTAGAGGCTCTGTAGGTGATGTTAAAGGTTTTCGCCCAAGCGTGTGAGGACACCTGTTGGAGAAGGATTTTTTCCCAGTTAGTTAGGGAAGTGGTGTGTATGGAAAACTGAGTTTTATTTATAATCGTATAAAAGGTTGAGATACCTTTCTTAGGGTACTGCGTTTTGCGGAAGAAGAAGTATGCAGTAGAGGGGATTGTTAGTTTGAGGGGCAAATTTATTGTACGTAAGGAGTGGGCTATTCTTATGTACGTGAAGTTTTCATTGTCAGGGAGGTGGAATTGTTGTTGGAGATTAGAGAAGGAGTCTATTCTGTGATCTGTGTATAAGTCGCGAATATGGGATATTCCTTGGGTTTTTGTTTTTTTTTTTTCCCCATTGTGTCAGGTTTAAAGAGGGAATGATGAAGTGTAGAGTGGGGATTCTTTTTGTTTCATTTTCTGGGTGATTAGGGGATAAAAGGTCAAGCCATGCCTGTAAGGAGGCTCTTATACACCGATGACTGGGTAGTAGTTGAGATTGAGTGTTTAGAGGTAGAAACAATAGCTTATCAGGAGTATGTGGAAGTTGTGGAGGAATTTCCATGTATGTCCACGTTTTATCTTTAGTAGGATGCCACCAAAAGAAGAGCTGGTCTAGGAGTGTGGCGTTGTAGTAAGATTTTAAATGTGGGAGACCCGCTCCTCCTCTAGAGGAAGACCTTATTAGTAAGTTTGTCGTGCACCTAGGTTTTTTTGCGTTCCATGTGAATTTGTTTAGAATCGCTTGGAGTTTGGAGGAGTTGGGAACCGGAATTGGAAGAGTACGGAATATGTAAAGTATTTTAGGTAATATACACATTTTTAGGGTTGTTATTCTACCCAAAGTCGATAGGGTTGATGTATGTAATTGTTTAAGTTCCTGTGGGATAGATTCAAGGAGCATTTTGTGATTGGCTTCATATAGTTGGTTAGTTGTGGTAGTGAGTTTGATTCCCAAATAAGGGATGCTGTGACATTCCCATGCAAAAGGGAAATGTTTGGTCAGCATATTTTGGATCTTCAGGGGAGTGTATAGATTTAAAATGGAGAATTTTGGTTCGTTAAGCTTATATTATGAGACTTCTGAATAGTTGTGGCGGTGAGTGCGTATCGATTGGAGGGATTTATAGGGATTGGTAACCATTAAGATATCGTCTGCGAGGAGGCTAATTTTATGTTCTGTTTTAAGATTAGTAATACCTGTGAATGTTGGGTCATCTCTGAGTTTGGATGCCAGGGGTTCGATTTAATAAGGTAAAAATTATGGGAGAAAGGGGGCAGCCCTATCTGGTGCCGTTGGATATCTGGAAGGGCTGTGAGAGTGTACCGTCAGTTAAAACTGTGGCAGAAGGATTGGAATAACGGGAGAGGATTGCTGATAATATCCAATCTGTAATTCCAAATTTTTGGAGAGCAAGTTTCATAAAAAGCCAATGGATTCGATCAAATGCTTTTTCAGCATCTAGAGATAAGAATAGTGAGGGTTGTTTAGTGGATTCAAGTTTGTAGAGGAGGGATATTATTCTAGTTGCGTCTGGTGCTTGTCGGCCAGGGATAAATCCCACTTGGTCTGGGTGAATTAGTGTGGGGAGGTAGGGAAGCAGTCTTTGGGCGATTAGTTTGGCGTATAATTTTATGTCTGTGTTTAATAAAGAGATCGGTCTATAGTTTTGGACCAGTTGGGGGTCTTTGTTTGGTTTAGGGATGGTTGTGATTACTGATTGTAACATTTCAGAGGGGAATGTACCTGTAGAGGCCACATGGTTAAATAACTCAGATAAGTGTGGTGTGAGGTTGGGTGCAATTGTTTTGTAAAATTAGTTTGTAAAACTGTCATTTCCTGGAGATTTATTTAGGGGTAATGTTTTCATGTTACAATCTATTTCTGCAGGAGAAATTGGTACAGAAAGAGATGTAAGTTGAGACTATGTGAGTCTGGGTAGGTTGATAGTGTCTAGGAAGTTTTGAATGCTAATGGTGGTGGGTTGGGTTGTGTCAGAATAGTCTTTAATATTGTATAATTTTTGGTAATACATCGCAAAGGCGTTGGATATGTCTTGTGGGTTTATGAGGAGTGCATGTGTGGTTGGGTGTTTAATTGTAGTGCTTAGATTTGAGCCGTTTTTGTTTAATCGTTTTCGCTAGGAGAGCATTTGCTTTATTGCCAAGAGCATAGAATTTGGATTTATTTCTTTGTAGGTTGAGGTCACAGTTGTGTAATAAGATTATTCGTAATTTATTTCTATCGGAGGCCAGGGTTGCGGCGGCATTTGGATTTTTTTTTATTAGTTTCTTCGTTCAGTTTAATGGAGGATAGGAGTTGGTCAGTTTGTTGGGACCGTTGCTTTTTGATGCGGGAGTTTAGTTGTATGAGGATACCTCTCATGTAAGCCTTGTACATGGGCCAAATTATGGTTATAGGCATGTTAGGAGTGGAGTTGGTTTCAAAAAATAGATTATGAGCTTCTAATAAATGTTTCTGGTGTTCTGGGTTCTTCAAAATTGTAGAGTTTAGTCTCCAGATAGGCGGGATTGCTGGGCGTTGATTGTCGTCTACTAAGATGTGGATTGGAGCATCATCTGACCATGTAATTGTAACAATTTTGGACGATAACATGTGTTGCTTTGCCCGTGAGGAAAAAATTGATTCTGGAGTATGAAAGGTGGGAAGGGGAGTAGTAGGTGTAGTCTCTTGCGTTGCTGTGCTGGCATCTCCATATGTCGTAGAGGTCGTGGTTGTGTAGGAATTGGTTGAAGGCCTGTTTAGGCGGTCTTTTGTTGAAGGACGAGTCTAAATGCGTATTGCCAATAGTATTGAAGTCTCCTCCAATAAGGATTCTGCCTTGTTTTAGAGAGGAGATGATGTTGTAGAGCTTGTTGTAGAATTTCATCTGGTTTTTGTTGGGACCATAGACATTCACTAAGGTGTAGAGAATATTATTTAGATGGCAAATTAGGATGTGATAGCGACCTTGAGGGTCAACTGGTTCTGAGATGAATCGGAACTGAATAGAGTCCTTTATAGCTGTAATGATCCCCTTTTTTTTTTTTTTTTTTTTTTTTTTTTTTTTTTTTTTTTGGGGTTAGTAGCCATAAAGATGCATGGGAAATGGTTGAGGTGGAGTTTGGGAGTCTTGTTTGTAGCGAAGTGGGATTCTTGTATAGAGAGGATATTGGAACGTTTTCGTTTGTTTTTGGAGCATCGATCTTTTAAATGGAGAATTTAAGCCCCGAACGTTAAGAGATGTGATGTTGATCATAACATGGGTCTTTGAGTGCTGAGCAGAATATTTGAGGTGATGCTTGAAAGGATGTGAAGTTGTCAGTATATCTGTGTGAAGGAAGAGTCCAGCAGTATTACTGAAGTGGTTTAGGTTCGGTTGCTGGGTTAGGTTGGGAGTTTCATGAAAGTTCGTCGAAGTCAGGTATATGTTAAGGCTAGATTGAACGACTGGTGGTGCCGAGGAAGGGTGTGGTAAGGAAGGTGAAAGGGGGTAAAAAAAAGACTTGCGTAAAAAGCAAATGGTCTGAGTAGCTTGACTTGCTACTGCAGATATGGGGGTTTTGAACAAGCTTTGACCGTTAAGAAGGTCATGCCAAACATTTCCTTGTAACATAAAAAACTTTTCTTAACATGGCCGATCGCCAGAGATTGGTGAGGTGGGATGACAACTCTGAGGTAGTGCGTTGGTATTATAGTGGAGGTGAGTTGCAATAGGCTTATTCATTCTCCATATCCTGGAGGTTGGTAGGTGAGGGTTGTTGTGCATCCCCAGAGATTATTTTCCAAGCTTTGAGCAGGTCTAGACCCACTTCAAGCTTTTTGATGGTAAAGATTTTACCGTGTTTTACGGTTAGTTTTGTGGGGAAAACCCACTGATATGCTATGCCGTGATTACGCAGGGCTTTGGTAATTGTAATCATCTGCGGTTAAGTAGCGTGGTCTTGGAGAGGTCTGCGAATAGCCGAATATTTGCATGTGATGGTGGAAGTGCAGATGTATTTCTAGCCGCTGACATAATTCTTTCTTTTATATGATAGAAGTGGATCCGGGCTAGAACATCTCTTGGGATGGACGCTGACAGGAATAACTGTTTAGGTAGTCGGTGGGCTCGGTCTATAGCATGTTCTATGTCGGAAATAGATGGAATGAGAAGTTTTATATACTGTTGTGTATATAGGGTAGTAGTGCTTCATTAGTGATGCTTTCAGGGATACCCCTGAACTTGATATTGTTACGTCTTGATCGATCTTCTAAGTCAGCTAGTTTCAAATTGATTTGTTCAATGTCCGACGTATGATCTGTATGTGCGTCAATCAAATCATTGTGCGCTGAAATGATGTCACCCAATTTGGATTCAATATGTTGTAATCTGTTCTCTTGTTTGACCACAGTGGTGATTTGTAGTAAAGATGAAGACAAATCGTTATGCATGGTTTGCCTGAGTGATAGTAGCATATTCTTAATGCATGTTTCTGTTATAGGTTGGTCTGCTGCCGGGAATGCGACTATGGCAGGGAGGTCTGTGTGTACCTGAGGTGATGGATGGCTGAGGGCCTGGTATGCAGACTGTTGTTCGGGGTCTAGTCTGGGTCTAGACTTGGCCAGACTGCTCGTGGTGGGGGACAGAGGGGGAGACAACTCACCAGGGTCCCCTGGATACAGCGGGTATTGGAGCCTGTGGTCCTTCTGCTGGGCTGTGTAGTGCCCCTCCTGTCTGCTGTCCCTCATGGTGCTGCCACTGGTGCCATCTTGGATCCCTGCTGTGATGGCAGGGAAGAAATGAGTCAGTTTCCCTGGCTGCCCCGGGGTTTTCCTTCTGCGGGGCATAGCTGGTGAGGTTCGGGCACCTCTTATGCAGGACACTGTGGGGTTTAGAATCCCTTGGGTCTAGGTGTTCCGCGATCGCTCTGGCGGATGGACGGAGCTTCCCTCACTGCACATCCATTCGGGAGCCGGCCGCGCATACGCCCCTGGACTTTCCTTTTTAAACAAGAACGGTCTAAATGGGAATAAAATGAGTTCCTGTTGAAGCTGTTATCTTTAATTCTAACGCATAATTGGTTTCTCTTTAAGGGGTCCCATTACCTTCAAACCCAAGGCATGGGCACATGTTGTGCACCTGTGTATGCCAATCTATATCTAGGTGGTTTGGAACATGACTTTTTTCTGAGGAGACGCTCAGTATTTATCTTGACCATGCGTTATGCTGGTATAGGTACATTGATGACATCTTTATTATATATGGACTAAAACGACTGATTCATTACATAGCTTTGTGGCCAAAATGAACGCTAACCAATACAATTTGAAATTTACTCTTAACTATGATATGTCCGCTATTACATTCTTGGATTTATTAATTTAGTAGTAATGAGTGTCCCTTTTTGGTGAGATTTATAACACAATATTCGGGACAACATCAGCAACTACGTGCTATATTGCAACATCACTGGTATTTGTTGTGTGAGGATCCTACTTTGCATAAATACATTTCAAATTATCCTGAAATCTTATTCCGGAAAGTCCGGTCCATCAGAGATACAGTAACATCCAGCCATTACACACTGACAGCTTGGAACATTGTTTCATCTAGGGGAGTTACTGCTTGTGGTAAATGTAATTATTGCCCTTGGGTATGGATGGGAACACATTACCAACTACCTAATTGGGAACTACTTTGCTGTAAATTCCAGGCCAATTGCGAAACTAAGGGAGTGATCTATCTCATGTTATGTACATGTGGAGCCTTCTATGTGGGTAAGACGATACGTCAGTTTAACCAGAGAATATATGACCATATTTATTACTCTTCTAATGCAAAGATGGTTACCCCCATTGGTAGTCACCTTGGATTGTACCATAAATTTGATACATCACAGGCTAAATTTACTGTATTGGAGGTGGTTACCAAAGATCCACGTGGGGGTAATTGGGATAAAAAATTACTACGTAAGGAAACTATGTGGATAGAACGTCTTAATGAAACCGATTCCCCAATGAGATAATATCATATAAACCATTTCTAGAAGCCACCATGAATAGCGATGATCGGTCTATGCAGGGCTTAAAAGTTTCAAGTCCTGAGCTACTAGCTAGGCCTTAAGAGTTACTCGCCACCAACAAACACACACAGACACCTGTACACACATGCACAGAGACAGATGTACACACACCACACATACAGACACATGTGTACACACACAGGCACGTACAGACACTCATACACACAGATACATGTACATACACAGAAATACACACACCACGTACATACACCAGAGGTGGACTGACCATTTGGGTACTCGGGCACTGCCCGAGGGCCCAGGGTCAGTAGGGGGCCCCATGAGATGCCCTTAGTACTTTCATGGCTTTTTGGGTGCGGTTTGAGTGTGGGTGAGGACGCAGGGGCCCCATGATCCCCTATTGCCCAGGGGCCCCATGAGTTGTCAGTCCGCCCCTGATCCCTACTAATAGCCTTAGAACATTCAGAGTAAGAACCAATAACCACAACTGAATATGGTATTTTAGCCAGTTTTCTATCCATTTAGAAACTGATTTTTCCAAGCCTGTAGATTTTACTTTACACATCAGCCATGTGTGGGAAACTGTATCAAACTCTTGGGCAAAATCCAAGTAAACTACAGTGTATACAAAGCCACTCCTTTGTCCAGGTTTTTGCTTACCTCCTTATAAAAAGAAATCCGATTTGTTTGACAGCTTCTGTCTTTCATGAATCCATGCTATCTGTTGCCTAAAATATTTTTTTCTGGCAAAAGCTCATCTATGTGATCTTTTATTAAACTCTCCAGTATCTTCCCAACTATAGGACTGTCAGGGACCATCGCGACGCATGGGTCTGCACATGCGTAGGTGTCTGTCAAGACATGCAGGCAGCAGGGCACTAGGACCCAGGCGCACCCGTCACCTATGATGGTGCTGGGCAGGCACTAGGACCTAAGCTGCACCTGTCAGGTGCAGGGCGGGCTACTTAAACCAGCCCTACACAGACACAAGTTGCCGTATGGTCTGATCTTGTTCATGTATTCCCATTGTTTGAGATTCGTTGCTAACCTGCCTGGACCTGACCCCTGCTGACTTCTCCTGCTCTGTGCCCCTGGCTAAGTTTGACCTCTCTCTTGGATATCCCTACCTGATCTGAACTACTGGTACCGACCCCGACAAGTGACCTGACTATTCTTCTGCCTGCTGCCTTGTACTACGCTGACCCCCTCTGTTACCGACCTGGCCCGTTTGACCACGCTATTGCTCAGCCATCCATCCGACCCGCACGGATTAGCTACTACTCTCCAGACCTGACTGCCTCTTCACATCAGGCTCTCTACCTGTCATTACCTCTGGTGATTCCTCTACCTCAGGTGGGTGTACTCAGGGGCTGCGACCTGGTCACTGTCCGCTCCAAGCCCATCCCCACCATCAGGTGCTCTGGTGAACAAGCGGACTGGGGCTTAGACTCCGCGCCCTGGGGAATCCTGTCCTGTGGACTGCTAGAGTATACCAGGTGGTCCATAACAAGGACTTAGGCTCCGTTCACACCAATGAGTTTTTTATAGTTCTTTTTGCAGAAATGCATTACAGTCCATTTAATATAGTTTCTTATGCACCATGTTCACATCTATGCTTTTTTGAGCTGATGCATTTTTGGAAAGGGTCAGGGACTTTTTTAAAAGCAAGCGTTTTTGCTACAATAGAGTTCAACAGCATATATGTGAACCAAGTCTTATTCTAACTGGTCTGTAGCTGCTTGGTAAAGACTTTGATCCCTTTTTATATATAGGCACCACATTGGCCTATATTGGTCACATATTTAAGCTAGCCATCCATGGATTGATATTCAATCCATATATGGCTGTTTCCATTCAAGAGGAGTCAATAGAAATAGTTACACTGTTAGGATATTGCTGCATTACTGATTACTTTAGGTGGCGTCATTAAATGGTAGTACTTACCATTCATATGTAAAGGAGAACACCTTATAAACATTTTTATCTACATTTGTAGCAAATGGTATTTATTTTTGTTGAAAACAACTTCATTCAAAAAAGTGCAAAAGTCCCAAAGCACCCTGGAGGGATTGAAAAAAGAGGACCACACCCAGGAAGGAGCCTGACCATGGTTTGGAGCGGGAGCTCGATGTTAGGGCTCCTGGCTCTCAAGCACCTGCAGTGTGCTGCCGAGAAGGAGGGAGATGTGCAGGAGAGAATAGCTGGGGGGAGGGGGGCCTGCCTACCTGGTGTGGACCGAGGACCTCCGGGAGTGGGGGCCATCGCGGCGGGTCTTCCTGTGCTCTCGGCCCGACGCTGTGTGTTCCCCAGAGCTCAGTGGATGTTGGGCGATCAGGTTATCTGTCGCAAGGGAGCTCTGGGAGGCAGAAGAGCTGGCCGGCGTTTCTTGAAGGGAGACGCCGGCTCTCTTCCACCTGCACACAGGACCGTGGCAGCTGGAGACACGGGATGGGTGAACCCCCCCCCCCTGCAATCCACTCATTGTGTGAGGGGAATGTCAAGTGCAATGTTCCACATTAGAGAGTACCTGAAGCCACCTCACCCCTCACTTGGAGTAAAGGAAGAGCTGTCCTAAAGTGCGGGAAAGTCTGAGAAGTTCAAGATCTATAGAAACCAGAGATCTCAAATGGGGGAGAAGTATTCTTGTTTCGAGTGCGGGAAATGTTTTTCATGTACATCCTATTTTTATATATACCAGTGATAATACAAGAGGGAGCAGCCATACTCTTGTTCAGAGTGCGGGAAATGTTTTTCATAGAAGTCCAGCCTGCATATATATCAGAGACCTCACATGAGGAAGATGCTATACCCCTGTTCTAAGTGCGGGAAATGTTTTCTCAGACAAAACTAGACTTTACATATATCAGAGATCTAACACAGGTGAAAAGCCATATGTCTGTCCTGAGTGCAGGAAATACTTTTCAGTGAAGCCTAGTCTTTACACACATCAGAGATCTTACACGGAGGAGACGTTGTATACCTGTTTGGTGTGTGTGAAATGTTTTTCAGAGAAGCCATTTTCTTCATATATGACAGAGATCTCATACGGGGCAAAAGCCGTATTGGGGATAAGAGGGTGAGTGAGAGCAGCAAAAGTACTGAGATTAATATATTGCATGGGAACTGAACTGTATGTATTGAGCTATATGTTTAAACTGAGGAGGGGGTCTTTGAGGAAAATCAGAAGGAGGACAATGTAAAACAGATAAAGACCTAGAAGAAGAGGACGTGGGTAGATCAGTTTGGGAGTGGGGGGAGAGAAAAAGGAAGAAAAGAACTGAGGGAAGACAAATTTTGATATCAAAAATAGACCCACCCACCCCCAAAACCAGAACTGCGGAAAATTGAAATAGTCCCTGACAGCATGAAAAACAAAGTATCAAAGGGAGGAGAGCCTAAGGCTTCCCAAACAGGGTCAATCAAAAAATATATACCCTCACAGGAGAGACTCCAGAGAGACAACAGGGAATAAGTGTAAGAGGTGAGAGGGAAAACAGCGGGGAATGTTCAAGACTATCCCTGGGAATAGCTAACAGTAGTCAACATATGGAAGAAGTGGATATGGATAAAGCAGAAGAACAAGAGGAGAGCTCACAGATACCTACTAAAGCAGAAATAGCAGAAATGTTTAAAGGACTTGAAAGATCCCTAAAACAGGAACTGGCAAAGCTACACAAAGATCTGAGGCAAATATTATCAAGGGTGGAGGAGACTGAAGAAAAACTAGATAAACATGCCAAATTATACAGAAATTAGAAAAACTGGCAATGGAAATGAGAAAAGAACAAAGAAAATCGGTTATAAAAATTGAAAGACCAGGAGAATAGGGATAGGAGATGCAATCTAAGGATATGAGGCTTTGCAGAGATCTCCCAAGGAGAAGATTTGATTTGAATAATAACGAGAATGCTGAATACTATAATGGATAGAACTATAACAGAACCTCTCAAAATGGAGGGAGTATCTAGAATAGGAAAATACATACAAGAAGATAGAAAGGAAAAGCCAAGAGATGTAATAGTGCAATTCCATAATTTTTGGGATAAAGAAGAGCTTTGGAAGAAGATAAAAGAGAGCAATAATAAAATATGGAGAAATAAATATATACAGATCTTTGATTTAGCAGCGGAAACATTAATAAGGAGAACTTTGAATCCGTTACTTTAACAGATGAGAAAAAACAGATTGTTCGATATAGCTGGGGGTTTCCAGCGTGTTTGGCTGGAAAAATGGACGTTCAAGACAGATTCCCCGAAGATCTGAGAGACTTTTGTGAGACTTGATATACAGAAAATAAATATCCCTGGTTGGGAGGAAGAAGGAGAAATGTGGGCTATGAAAAATGAGGGTAGGCAAGTAGCTCGAAGGAGAAATAGAGAGTAGGAATAGTAAAGAGGAATAAGATGGGAGGGAGGGGGGATCACTTAAGGAATTGAAAAAAAAAAGGTTTTTACGAGAATGGATGAGTGGCGTTATTTTCAAATGAAACACTTTATAGGAAAGCCTTTTAAGAATAAGAGGATTGGAATTCTTTTGAGCACTTGTTAGGTACATGGGGAGATGGGAAACACAGAACCTCTAAAATATGATTCTCACTGAAATAAACACAGATATAAGTCCTCCATATATAGAAAAATGGGAAAGAGAAATAGGAGCTACAATAGATGCAGAAAAACAGGAAAATGTATAGAATAATCCACGTAAATATAAATATGCAGGAGGTAGAAATGAATTATAAGTGTTTGCCACACTGTGTGATATACCATCTTGACAAATAGATTGAGTGGAGATAATTCACCTTTATGTTGGTGTGGAACTGGCGGTAGAGGCACAATGTATCCATATGGTGGGAGTTTTCTAAAAACAGTATTGGGGCAAAATAGTAAGCTTGATTCAGAAAATTACAGAGGTTGATATTCTAATAGATCCAGAGATTTGCCTTTTTCTTAGTACTAAACTTTCAGCTAAAAAAAATACAAAGAATCTGGTTTATTGTACTATTTGAATGCAGCAAAGGGACTGATACCCAAGTATTGGAGGAGACAGAAGGTGCCGAAAATAAGACTGGGTGGATCAAATATGTAAATTGGAGGAACTTTATCATTTGAATGAAGATAAGATGGAGATTCCCCATACAAGATAGAACAAATGGGAGGAATTAAAGTCAAGGCTAGCCTTAGAGGTTATGGGGGATTAACATAGAATAACATGGAAACATATTTTGTTCTTCTTTTATAGGGATTACTTTCTCCAGAAATGAACAGGAAAATGCAGAGCAGAAGGGGTCAGGGATTGGATGGGGGGATGGGTGGTAAATAGGTAGGGGGAGGGATGAAACGATAAATGTTTTGATAATAAGCTAAGATTTTAATGAGTGTTTGTATAACTTGTTTATCTGAAAAATTAAATATTTAAATAAGTGTTTTTTATATTATATCAATTATTGCAAATTATTCTACCTTCTTTTACAACAGCCTTGGTCTATTCTACTGTAACCAATCTTCAATGTTTTATGAACATGGTGTGTATGTGTTGTGCTGCAGCATGTTTATAGAGATTAACCATTAAGGGTTCTTGTTTTTGCACTAATAGAATGAATCCATATGTTATTCCATAACCGGAATGAGTGGAAACGCTAGAATAAAGAATTATTTCTCTCAGCAGGAAAATAATTACAGTTTAGTAAACATGGGGGGGGGGTCATATATTTACTACACAGCATATGCATAATATATCAATAGGACTTTTCTATACTATTTGTTTTAATGTGCCAGACGTTACCCAGTACTTAGACATTTAATAGAGGTTATGCTTGACAAACATGCTTTAAGAGTCTACTAAGCCTTAAATTATCTTTATGTTAACTATATATAGTGAAACCATCTGTTGACGTGTACATAGACTTTTCCTAAATATTAAGTTATTCCGTCAACATAGCTTTGATGGCAGATATAATATCGTACCTTAATTTCTCTTTGGATAATCAACTTGACGAGATATATACCATCATTGTTTAATGCAACAGCTGACCACTTCTGTGTGTTTTTTCCCTCAACAAATATTTTATAAGTAAGGGTAAGGTGGGTCAAAAGGAAAGACTTCTAGAAAATCTAGAAAAGAATCTAAAGCATTGCATCATAGAGTAAAGCCCCAAGAATGAATATTTGTCATAAAAATCCAAAAAAGGTTTATTTCTAATTTAATGATAGTAGACAGTCATGCTAACTATTCATTTATAGCACAAATACAAGTAATTTGTGCTAGGACGCAGGCAGCCATCAGCATCTTAACAACCGATGGGGGGCCAGATGTATGGTTCCAAGCAGGAAGCTGTCACATTAAATATTAACCTCTTGCCCTCCTAAGGATTTACCCCCCTTCCAGAGCAGGCCATTTTTTGCGTTACAGCGCTACGTTACTTTAACTGATTGCGCGGTCATGCAACGCTGCACCCAAATTAATTGTACATCCTTTTTTTTTTCCCCCCACAAATTTAGCTTTCTTTTGGTGGTATTTGATCACCTGTGTGGGTTTTATTTTTTGTGCAATGAAAAAAAGACCAACAATTTTGAGAAAAAAAACTATATTTTTTACTTTTTGCTATTAAACATGTTCAGTAAAAAAATTTAAAATCTAATTTCATCATAAATTTAGGAAAAAATGTATTCTGCTAAATGTGTTTGCTAAAAAAAACTACCAATACATGTACATCAATTGGTTTACGTCAAAGTTATAGTGTTTACAAATGGCAGTATACCGTATTTTTCGCCGTATAAGACGCACCTGACCATAAGACGCACCTAGGTTTTAGAGGCAGAAAACAGGGGAAAAAAATTCTGAACTAATGGACTGCAGACACAGTACAGGAGATGACCAGAGACTGCGGACAGCACAGGGATGACCAGAGACTGCGGACAGCACAGGGATGACCAGAGACTGCGGACAGCACAGGGATGACCAGAGACTGCGGACAGCACAGATGACTGCTGACCTTTGGGGAGGTGGGGAGCGGGTACCTGAATTTGACAGGTACCCGCTCTTACTTCCGCAGAGTTTTTGTTTGATCTTCCCGGCTTTTGTAATGGCGCTCGGCATGACAGCCGGGTGCCCAGTGCGCATGAGCGAGAAGCACTTGCGCTTTGTGATTGGTCCGGCGGCTTCTGGGATCTGTCATGTGTCCCAGGTACCGCCTTACCATTCACAAAAAGCACTGCTTCTTGCGCATGCGCACTTGGCACCCGGCTGTCATGCCCAGTGCCCACACTACAGAAGCTGGGAAGACAGCACGCCGCTGGATAGAGGAACAGGTAAGGTCCCGCTGCAGAGCTGAGCGGCCGGCCCGGTATTCTGACACGGCCGCAGTGGAAATACCGGACCGGCTGCTCCATATTCGCTCCATAAGACGCACTGACATTCCCCCCCCCAGTTTTGGGGAAGAAAAAGTGCGTCTTATACGGCGAAAAATACAGTAGATACTGGAATTTTTTTTTCTTAACAGTAATGGCGCCAATCAGCAACTTATAGCGGGACTGCGGCGGACATTCTGACACTCAGGGGCAACTGACTTGGTGTCACTGACATACACAGTGACACCAATACAGTGATCATTGCTAAAAAAAAAAAAAAAAAGCACTGACACTGTACTAATGGCACTGGGCAGGAAGGGGTTAACATGAGGGGCGATCAAAGGGTTAACTGTGTGCAGGGAGTGTTTTACTAGGGGGAGGTGTGTGTGCTTCACTGTAATTACACTGCTCTGGATGGCTGTGCTGTGCACAGCCATCCAGAGCAGTGTGCCCGAGCTGACAGGGAGAACTGTTAGTAAACAAAACAGTCCTCCTCCCCATCAGAGATGCTCGGTAATCATCGGGCATTGGTGGGTAACCACTGGCTGGGACCTGGTGACTAACAACACAAAATCATGTGTATATATACATGATTTTGCGCACCCGTCACCCTATAGCAGGTGACCCTATATATCTGCTATAGGGCGGCGGGAAAGTGGTTAATAATACTTTTTTTTTTCCCTCAACATTCTACAAACTATACCCCATAATGACAACATGAAAGAAGTTAGTTTTGAAATCTTTGTAATTTATTTAGAATAAAAAAAAAACAAAAAAAAAATGTACATAAGTTTGATCAATACTTTGTTGAAGCACCTTTTAGCACCAATTACAGCCTCAAATTGTTTTGCGTATGATTCTACAAGCTTGGCACACCTATTTTTGGGAACTTTCTCCCATTCTTCTTACAGTACTTCTCAAGCTCCATCAAGTTGGATGGGGAGCGTCGGTGCAGAGCCACTTTCAGATCTCACCAGAGATGTTGAACCGGGTTCAAGTCTGGGCTCTAGCTGGGCCACTCCAGGACATTCAGAGTTGGCCGTAGCCACTCCTTCGTTATGTGTGCTGTGTGCTTAGGGCCGTTGTCCTGTTGAAAGATGAATCATCGCCCCAGCCTAAAGTCTAGAGGTCTCTGGAACAGGTTTTCATCAAGGATATCTCTGTACATTGCTGCATTCATCTTTCTTTGATCCTGACTAGTCTCCCAGTTCCTGCCACTGAAAAACATCCCCACAGCATGAAGATGCCACCAGCATGCTTCACTGTAGGGATGGTATTGGCCAGGTGGGGAGCAGTGCCTGGTTTCCTCCAGACATGATTCTTGGCATTCAGGCCAAAGAGTTCAATATTTGTTTCATAAGACCAGAGAGTTTTGTTTCTCATGGTCTGAAAGTCCCTCAGGTGCCTTTTTGGCAAACTCCAGGTGGGCTGTCATTTTGCCTTTTACGGAGGAGTGTCTTTACAGGTCTGATTGGTGGAGTGCTGCAGAGACTGTTGTTGTTCTGGAAGGTTCCCCTCTCTCCACTGAGAAATGCTGGAGCTTTTTCAGAGTGACCATTGGGTGCTTGGTTACCTCCCTGGCTAAGGCCCTTCTCCCTCGATCGCTCATTTTGGCCGGCCCACTCTAGGAAGATTTCTGGTGGTTACAAACTTCTTCCATTTACGGATGATGGAGGCCACTGTGCTCATTGAAACCTTCAATGCTGCAAAACTCTTTCTGTACCCTTCCCCAGATCTGTGCCTTGATACAATCCTTTCTTGGAGGTCTACAGACAATTCCGTGGACTTCATGGCTTGGTTTGTGCTCTGACATGCACTGTTAACTGTGGGACCTTATATAGACAGGTTTATGCCTTTCCTAATCCTGTCCAGTCAACTGAATTTCCCAGAGGTGGACTCCAATCAAGTTGTGGAAACATCTCAAAGATGATCAGAGGGAACAGGATGCACCAGAGCTCAATTGTGAGTGTCATGGCAAAAGGTTGTGAATACTTATGTACATGTGTTTTTTTTTTTTTTTGTTTTTTTTTTATTTTTAATAATTTGCAAAGATTTCAAAACTAACTTTCACGTTGTCATTATGGGATATTGTTTGTAGAATGTTGAGGGAAAAAATGAATTTAATCCATTTTGGAATAAGGCTGTAACATAACAAAATGTGGCAAAAGTTAAGCGCTGTGAATACTTTCTGGATGCACTGTATATGTAATGTAGTTGTCATAACTAGTTGTAATAATTATGTAATACCTTATATAGCTGGCCAGACTGAATAAAGACACAGGTCCATCCTGTGTGTAGATTTATGTTGATACCAGTTTCTATATCCCTGCACAATGTGTTTGCTAAGAAACACATCTAGAAATCTTTCCAGTTCAAGGACATCCTTCCTAAACTGGCTGAACCAGAATTTTTTTTGAAGTGGTAGATTTATAGTTTTATCTCTTAGGTAATTATTCTATTAATGCATGATAATAGTCTGCTAGCTTGCCTTGCTGCAGCTTTGTATTGCATGATATTGTCACAAGTTAGCCTGTAGTTTCTTGTTTGTGTTCTTACCTCCTTGCTGCAGTGCTGTTTCTGATCCCTTTCACATGTGTTAGTCTGTGCTCACCTATGGGCATAGTCTGCTGTTCTCTGGGTTTTATTTCCTTCCCTTCCATCACTTCCTGGCCTGCCTCCTTGTTAGCCTGCCTATTTAAAACATGCTCAGTCTAGGCCACTTTGCCTGAGCAGCTTCCTAGTTGTCTGAGCTCCTGTGTGTTGCTATCTCCTGTATTGAATACTTGTGTACAGACCCTGGCTTCATTTTCTGACTGCTTGTTTTCCGCACGTCCTGACCTCGGCTAGTCTATCGGATTTCCGTTTGTCTCCTCCCATTGTACTCTGCTCCCGCAAGCGGTCTCCTCATCCTCAGCTGGGTGTACCCAGGGGCTGCGCCCTGGTCCCAGCTTGCTCAAGTTCATCCCCATCATCAGGGGCTCTGGTGAAGAAGCAGGCTGGGGCTTAGACGCCGCACCCTGGGGAACCCCAAGTTGACTATCTACAAGGGCTCACTACCACAGGTGCTGACAGCTATTGTTGTCTGTAATCTACTAGGACCCCAAAATTCTTTTCAGTAATGGATTCCCCCAAAGGTTCTTCACCAAGCAAGTAACTTTGAATGCACATTTTTAACTCCCAAGTGCACTAATTTACATTTTTTTAAATCTTAAACCTCATCTGCCATATAGCTTCCCATCCCTCTAATTTAACTAGATCTGCTTTTAAAGTTGTTATAGTCTGAGCAGTTATTGCCCTGCTTCTATCATCAGCAAGAACTAAGATTGAACTATTTGTTCCAACTTTTTTATCATTTGTGAACAAGTTAACAAGAATTGGTTCTAGGACAGAGCCCTCATCTACCCCACCCACAACTCTAGACCATTCAGAAAATATATTCATCACTACTCTGTTGATGTCAAAATACTTTAAATTGTAAATTAAACATTTATGAGGTACTGTATCAAATGCCCTAGTGAAATCAAGATACACTACATCCACAGACCTTCCTTTATCCAAATTATAGTTTACCTCCTGATAGAAGTTAAGATTGGTATGGAAAGAACCATCTTTCATAAATCCATGCTGGTTACTACTAACAATTTTTGCATCAGCAAAATCATGGATATGGTTCCTTATTATTTCTTGCAATAGTTTTATACTATAGATTAGGCTAATTGGTCTGTAGTCTTCTAGGTATACATCTGGGCAATTTTTTTGAAAATACTGGCAACACGCTTGCTTTTTGTCAAACCAGTGGTACCTAGAGTATCAAAAGAAATACCAGCACTTCCCAAACATCCAAAGTAGTAGCAATTCAATAAACCTCTTCACAATCCAATCTAGCCTCTGTAGTCCCTTTACTTCTCGTAGGAAGATTATCCCATGAGCACTCTCCCTCTAACCACTGCAATAACAGAGTGCAGATATATAATCACACTGCTTTTTCAACAATGCAGCTCCAAGATGTAATCCAAAAACGACTGCTCTTAATAGTACAAATACATACACATCTCCATACATATATATCTACACATCCACATATATACATACATGAATGCACTAGGCAATATTGAGGATAAAGCTGATTGCAGTGCACACTGAAAGAAAACACACTGCAATGGCTCACATATACCAGTGCTCTCAAACCTATGCTAACAAAATCATTACAACTGAAACGAAAGACCATGTATCATTTTAGAGATTGTGACAAGTAGCATATCTCACTGTCTAGATGCAAGGAAGAGCAAGAGTGTAGCATCTCTGTCGCAAAAGCAGGAAACTTTATCTCCGAACATAGCTGAATCTATGCTGTGTGCTGCTAAACATTAAAGTGGTTGCAAAGGTTGTAATTAAAAAAAAAAAAAACAACCCCCCCAAAATAATGCAAACATTATACTTACCTGCTCTGTTCAATGGTTTTGCACAGAGCAGCCCCAAACCTCTTCTTTTTGGGTCCCCTCTCGGCGATCCTGGCTCCATCCCCCTGCTGAGTGCCACCAATAGCAAGCATCTTTCTATGGTGGCACTGGGGGGCACTTGACCAGACTCACTCCCAAGCCGTGCTCCTGTGAATGGACATTAGCCACTTCCTCTCCTCTCTCCTCATTGGCGCACTGGTTGTGATTGACAGCAGTGGGAGCCAATGGCTTCTGCTGGTGTGAGTCAGTGAGGAGTGAGAGACCTGGAGTGTTGCTGCTCTCATGCACATTGCTGGATCGAGATGGGGTTCAGGTAAGATTAATGGGGACTGGGGGGAAACTGCAATCAGAAGGTTTTTTGCCTTCATGCATAGAATGCATGAAAATATAAGAACGTTTTGTCTTTAGAGCCACTTTAATTAGTGTATTTTGACTCTCACCTCCATATTTCCTGTATAATGAACTGCCTAATAACCAGGACTTCAGTGCAAACTCAAACAAATCTCATACACAAGTCCCCTCAATCTAATGCTCTAGTATAAACCAGATAAATCTACTTCATGAATTTGTTTCAAAATATAATATTGTATGTAGCAATGTCTTACAGTCTGGCTACAAGAAATCCTAAGAATATGACTACTCTTTCTCTGTAGTAGAAATAGGAAAATTCTTATAACAATGCATAGATGAATCTGTAGTATGTCTCTGTCCACCATGGGCAGTGTAGTCTCACTTGTTTCTCTAGGTAACCTCTACTGCTACACTGTGGCTTGGCTCCTGCCTGAGCCTGTATCTTCATGAATATAGCCAGATGGTAGCTCTAATTGAAAGGACAAAATGCTTCTCTTAACCAATTCAATACCAGGCAATTTTACACCTTCATGCCCAGGCCAGTTTTCAGGTTTCAGCGCTTTCACACTTTGAATGACAATTGTGTGGTCATACATTGTACCCAAACTAAAATTTTATCATTTTCTTCACACAACTAGAGCTTTCTTTTGGTGGTATTTAATCACCGCTGGAGTTTTTATTTTTTGCTAAATTACCAAAAAAAGACCAAAAATTAAAAAAAAAAAAAAGTTTTTTCTTTGTTTCTGTTATAAAAGTTTGCAAATAAATGTTAATCATAAATTTAGGCCAAGATGTATTCTGCTACATGTCTTAGGTGAAAATAACCCAAATTAGGATGTATTTTTTAGTTTGTAGGAAAGAGTTCACAAACTAAGGTATAGATCTGAATATTGATCAATCCTAAAATACTGACAGCCAATCTAATTTCTTGAGGTCCAAGAATGTCAGAACAATACAGATATCCCCCAAATGACCCCTTTTTGAAAAGTACTTCATAAGAGGCATGGCGAGTTTTTTGAAGTTGTGTTTTTTTTTTTTACATTTTTCGTAAAATGAAAAAAAAAAAAATTAGTTTCACTTTTTTTTTTTTTTTTTTTTTTTTTTTTTTTTACATATTGTCACCAGTGCAGTACAGCGTCATCATATAACTGGCATGGCGGTGATCAGGGACACTGACTGGTGACAGTATGGAAAAAGAAAATATATATTTTCTTTTTATTATTTTTTATTTATTAATTTTTTTTTCTTAAGATTTTTTTCATATTTCACTATGACCAATGTAGTACAATGTTACCATAGTAACATTGTACTACTTTGGGGAAGTGATCAGTATTTTTTTTTTTTACACAAAATTGTCACTTAAAAGATTTATTGCTCATTCATGCCATGGGTATATGTGGAAGTACTCCCCAAAATACATTCTGCTACTTCTCCTGTATGGGGAGTATGGGGATACCACATGTGAGAGACTTTTTGGCAGTCTAGCCAATTACAGGATGCCAAAATCCAAAACGCACCTTCAGGCTTTTATATTTCAATGTTTATTAAGGATTTTTAGAAACATTATACAAAAAGACAGGAAACGCAACCCACCAACATGATGAGTTGTAGAACATCTAGCAATGAAGCAGTATAATCAAGAACAATGTGTAGCAACACAACAAAATCGACCTATAATGCTTAATGAGAGGAATATACTGGTAGCACATTCAGATTTTGATCAATTATGAGCTAATTGCACCATAAACAGAGTGGTATAAATAATATTATCAACATAGTAGACAAGAGTAGAGAGAACAAAAAGTGAGGAGAGAACTGAGGAAGAAAATTAAAGAATAAAACCCAGAAAAGAAATAAGAGCGAGGGCCATCCACGAGTCTGTTAAATAACAGAAATATACCGAATCCATGGGTCCCAAGTGCTCACAAAGTTAGAAATATTGTTAAGTATACTAGAAAGTATATCATTAATCAAAATCCAATTAAGTTTCTGCTTGACTGTTATTGCTGACAGTTTCCAATGTTTGGCTATCGTAACTCTTGCCACCAGCAGGATATAAAGAATCAATTTAACCGATTTCTTGGGAATATCATTGGGCAATAAATGAAATAGAGCTACTTCAGGGGATCTACGAATATTAACCCCTGTTACAGAGTAAAGGAAATGAAATAAACAGATCCAAAACCTAGTCACCACAGGACATTTCCAACATATGTGGAACATAGTACCCACCTATCCACAATGTTGAAAACAGATGGTTGACACGGAAGGGTACATTTTAGCAAGATGTGTAGGGACCAAATACCACCGGAGAAGCATTTTGTAGTTAGATTCAATGAGTGCAGTGTTAATCGAGATTTTAGATAAAGCATTAGTCGTATTCCGCCAAGTGTCTAACTCCACAGAAATATTTAAATCCCTTTCCCAGTGCACCATATAAGAGAGCTTAATATTTGGATCAACAAGGGAAGCATATATATTAGATAGATGACCTTTCATCACCCCCTGTAGCCCCACAGGAGACCTCGGGAGGGGTGAGCATACAGGGTTCTGTCAGTAATTTAAGCTTGCTAGTGATAAAAGACACGATTTGATTATAGTGAAACCGCTCGCTAGAAGGCAGGTAGCATTTTATCTGAAAATATTGGAAAGAATATGGACGAAGTCCATCCAAAAAATCCCTGATATGCAAAAAGCCCTTATCCACCATTGAAACACAGATGGTGTTAAAGCAGGTGTGAATTCAGGATTACAAAAGAATGGGGTCAGAGGGGTATGTAGAGAAAATAAAGGCTTGCGGCCCGCCATCTATCTTAGATCGTCAAAGAATATGATAATGTAGGGCAGAGGATGGGAGGACGCAACGGACTGGGAAGCCACATAAGGGAGCCAATAGCATACGGATGACAAGATAGGGCCTCAATGCCAACCCATTGAAGTACATAGCCTCTGGATGTAGTGTAGGAGAGCTGCGCTATCTGAGCTGCATGAAAATAAGTCATAAGATTAGGAAGTCACAAACCGCCATGCTTTTTCTGAGAAAATAAAGTCAAACTATTGACCCGAGGAAGTTTGCCTTCCCACATTAATCTAGTGACAGCAGATTGGGGACATCTGGGGACTGCAATCGGCAAAGTCCGAAAATAATATAGCAGTCTTGGCAGAAACATCATTTTAATGGAATTGATTAAACCAAACAAGGATAAAGGGAGATCTGCCCAATTACGTAAATCGGTCTTGAGTCGTTTAAAAAGAGGGGGATAGTTAGCATGATATAGCGTCGAAATAGAGCTCATGAGATGGATCCCCAATTAGGGAAGAGAGTGACGGGCCCACAAAAAATCGAAGTTGTCACGAAGATATTGAACCTCCGATGGGGGTAAAGAGATATTTAAAGCAATTGTTTTAGAGGAATTCACCAATTTTGTATGGCCTTGGGTCTTACTTTGAAGTAAATTGAGCAGACTAGGTAAAGACACTCGAGGAGCAGACACATACATAAGGACACCATCAGCAAATAAGGCACATTTATAATCTCGTTGGCCACAGTAGATACCAGAAATAGCAGGGTCAGAACGAATAGCTATAGCAAGTGGTTACATTGCTAATGCAAAAAGTAAAGGGGAAAGGGGGCTATTCTGTCTAGTACAGGGGTGGGCAAACTTTTTGACTTGAGGGCCGCAATGGGTTCATATATTGTTACCCGGGGGCCGGACCAAGAGTAGATAAATGATGTGTATGTGTCATCCATAGTAAGTATAGTAATATTCCCCCATAGTAAGCATAGTAATTAATCCCCCATATAGTAATTAATCCCCCATATAGTAATTCGTCCCCCATAGTAATTCATCCCCCACATAGTAATTCATCCCCCACATAGTAATTCATCCCCCACATAGTAATTCATCCCCCATATTAAGTCCCCAAGTCCCCCCCGTGTCAATTCACTTACCTTTGCTCCGCGCGTTCCTCTTGTTCCCGCGCCGTTCGGTGTAGCATGAAAATCTGTCTCCTATGAGGATCTGTCCCCCTCGACGTATCTGCACATGTGCCAGTTTCAGGCATTAGCAGCCGATCGGCGATCTCCGGCACATGCGCAGATACGTCGAGGGGGGACAGATCCTCATAGGAAACAGGGCGGACTGTGAGAGGAGCCTAGCGGGAGCCTAGCTCCGCGGGCCGGATTAAAAGGTCCGCCGGGCCGTAGTTTGCCCATTGCTGGTCTAGTACCTCTCCCAATAGGCAGAGAAGCCAATTTATATCCACGAATAAAGACCTGGGCTGAGGGATTACAATATAGAGCCCGCAATAGTCAAAAAGGAGGAGCCGAACCCAAATGCACCTAACATCTGAAATAAATAGTCTCAAGACAGACTGTCAAAAGCTTTATGGAGTTCTAAAGACAACAGCAGGACTTCTCTTGACAAAGAATTGTCCTAATTAGATTGTACAGCTGACAGTAGTGCCAACGTTCAGAGAATTTGATCAAGTGTTTGACGACCGCTAATAAATCCTGATTGATCATCATATATAATGAGCTAAGGATTTATTGAGGCGTAAAGCCAAAACTTTAGTGAGAATCTTAAGATCGCAATTAATCAAGGAGATAGGCCGATAATTAAAGACAACAGTAGTATCTTCATTGGGCTTAGGAAGGACACTAATGAACACTTTATTTTTGTCAGAAGGCACCACTCCCCTGTCTCGTAAATAATTAAAATAATGGGCCATATGTGAAATCAGAAGGTCAGGGAAAGCTTTATAATAAGCATGAGGAAGGCCGTCCGGTCCTGGGGATTTATGTGGAGCTAAGGTTTTTAAGGCATTCTGAATCTCCTCGCAAGTGATAGGCTGATCCATTAATTCTCTATGGGCCTCCTGAAGAGAAGGAAGAGTCACAGAACTCAGGTAACTGTTTACAGATAAGGAGATGTCCCCTCGAGGTGAACATTAAAGATCAGTATAAAAGGAATTAAATTCTTGGAGGATCTTACTGGGATCTTGAGAGAGCACCGGTGGTCAGTAAAATTTTAGCAAAAGCCACATGAGAATGTTTAGGAGACAGCTTGTGTGCTAATAACATACTTGGTCTGTCTCTCGTTAAATTTGTGATTGACCCAAAGTAACTGTTTATCTGCCGTAGTAGTAAGGCACAGATTAAGTTCCAATCGGGCCTGGTCAAGTTTAACCTATAGAGCAGGATCAGGTGTCTTTTTATGTTAGGCAACAAGATTATATACACTTTAGATTTAGTCAGAATCAATTTGTTTCAAGCCTTTTAAGTCGCGAAGACAGTTGAATAAGAAAAGCCCTGACCGAGGCCTTGTGAGCTGCCCAATCAATAGCCAGAATCGTGCCATCCGCCATATTAATCTCAAAGTAAAATTTCAGATGTGTGGAAATATCAAGACAATAAAAAGCGTTACCTAAGAGAGATTCATTAAGGCGCCAATGAGGAGCAGTCCTCCCATGTGTCCAAGACGAAAGCGTTAAAAGAACCGGGTCATGGTCGGACCAGGGTGTAGAGACAATTTTAACTGTAATCAATCTAGAAAGTGAGCTCGTATGCAGGAATATATGATCGATGCGGGAGTAACCGTTATGAGCTCTAGAAAAATGGGAGTAGTCTCGGGAAGTTGGATTAGCTTCTCTCCAAGCATCGACAAAATCATAGCGATAAAGGAGCTTAGCAAACTTACGACTGTCTAAAAGGAGATTTAAGCATGACAGTACGGATCGATCCAGCAGCTGATCTAATGCTAGGTTAGAGTCACCAGCCAAAATAACATCGCCCTCAAACTCTGAAGCCAAAGAGCTCAACAAAAAGTGAAAGAACTCCACCTGATTGATATATGGAGCATAGTATACCAAAAAAGTAAGCAAGTTTTCTTCCAAGTGACCTTTCACCAGAAGATAGTATCCCTCCCGATCCTTAATAATTTTAGATTCAGTAAATGACAAATGGCAGGATAAAAAAGGGTCACCCCCCCCCCACCGTTTCTTCTCCGTGGCATTAGCAAAATAACAAAAGAGGATAATCTTTGTGGACATATCGTGGGGTAAATAGGGGGGAAAATGTATCTCCTGAAGGGCTACGACATCCGCGCCTAAAGAGCAGTATGAATTTAAAGGCCTTAATACCTTTGAAAGGAGAGCCGAACCCCTGGACATTATGAGAGGGCAATCAAATAACCCCTCTGTCAGACCATGGGGAGACCTGATCAATAACTGGCGAACTATAGTCGGCGAGAGCTATCCACTCCCAGAGCATGAGAGAAATCAGGATTAACCAATAGCAAGGACAGCTGACCCTCCGATAGAAAAGGAAAGAAAACATAAAAAAAAAAAAAAGAGGAAGAAGACACGTGGAGTATTCAAACTCTCGTGTCAAGCAAAGTCTGGTATTACACATTATAACACAACTGAAACAGAAGAATAAACCAGGATTTTTAGGACTAAAGCCCTGCAATGGAAGGGGTCTACCCAAAGAACTATCTCAGGGGAGAGTCTTCCAAGTCTGGGTGGGCCCATAGACACCCCCCACCACAAAAAATAAAAACCAGCATAATGCAAACATTAATATAACCAGAACCCCACAAGAACAAATATTAGCAGGAATAAAGATCACATTGGGACAAACAGCCATATAAATTTTTTTTTTTCCTGAAACAACCTAATAGTGGCGGCTAATGTTCCCAATGGAACCACTGAGAAGCCACCACATAAAAATAGGAAAAATTACAAAGCTCTGAAGTTAAAAAGATAAAACCTGAAGTATTCTTTCGATGCGATTTTGTCTTCCTGGAAGTTGAAGCAGACCATAATGGTGAAAGCGGTGGAGGACGATAGTTGAATGAGATGGACTATGGAAAATGATACTCAATTGAAGCAGGAGTTCTTCACAATGTAGAGAACATATAAGGTTTTCCATTGTAGGTAAACTGAAGCTGGAAAGGGTAGGCCCACCGATAGCGGATATCCCATCGTACCAAGTGGGAAAGTAATGGCTTGAAGGATCT
Organism: Staurois parvus; assembly: GCF_062004578.1. Lineage (NCBI taxonomy): Eukaryota > Metazoa > Chordata > Amphibia > Anura > Ranidae > Staurois > Staurois parvus. Next base: position 4,806,354 of record NW_028318199.1, on the reverse strand, counting down.
CAGTTTCTGGATGGTGGTCGGAGAAACCTCCGCAAAGATTTGAATTTTATGTCTCGCAAGTTCCATCTCCAGATTTTTTCTATCATATTTCATCATAGCTTCCTTGACCCGGAAAAATGCGGTTTGACAATAATATCCCTAGGAGGTCCTCCTGGTCTAGGGGGATCAGTGTCCTATGAATACGATCAATCTCTATTTGAAGATCATCAACTTCAGGCATCACGGAACGCATGAGGGAATGAGCAAGACTAGTAAGATCTTTAACCGATTATGGGAGTAAGCTTCATCCAGTCGATCCTGCAATTTGGTAATCATATAGGAGTTTTGGAACACATTATGGACCGTCACATCAATACTATCAAGACATTGGCCCAATTCTTGAAAATCTTGTTTCAGATCCACCACCAATTTAGCAGTAGTGTTATCCAATTCTCATAGTAACAGGTCAGCAAAACGAGCAATAAGGGTCGCATCCCCCGAATACTGCGGTGGAACTGGAAGAAGTGGAGAATTCTCAGGACTATCAAGGTCAGGTTCCATACCACTGCTTTTGCTGAGAAATATAGCAGCCATCTCATTATCCAATAAAGAGGCTTGAGAGGCACAACCTAGTAAGCAGGCTGAGGTCTGTGATAAGAGAAACAGGACTAGGAGGAGAGTGGGGGGGCTGTATAGGGTCACTCACCTATGCAGAGGAAGCCACCATGTCCTTGTCCTTGTGTGCAGCTTCAACGGAGCCAGAGTTAGCTCTCTGAGGGAGAGGAGCAGCTGTCAGAGAGGCAGTGGAGGCTGCAGGAGCCGAGATGGTTGGCATCTTGGCTCCCCTGCCCTCCACAGGCATCAGGTGCTGGGAGCCGCTTCGGCCCCTCCCCGCCATATGACCCAGTATGGGGAAAGAGCTCAGGGTCCCCCGGTCCACTCCGGAGGTGAGTTGGGGTCCCTGCGGGGTTCGGTGCTCATCAACGGGCTCTGAATGTGCCGGGGGGGTGCAGAGCAGTTCACCAGGACATGTGTTCCTGCCACCTGCACATGCGCACCTACTTTCAGGCTATTAACCACCTGCCTACTGGGCACTTATACCCCCTTCCTGCCCAGGACAATTTTCAGCACTGTTGCACTTTGCATGACAATTGCGCAGTCATGCAACACTGCACCCATATGCAATTTTTATCTTTTTTTCACACATATAGAGCTTTCTTTTGTGGTATTTACTCATGTTTTTATTTTTTGCGCTATAAACAAAAAAAGAGCAAAACATTTGAAAAAAAAAGTTTCTTTGTTTCTATTATAAAATTTTGCAAACAGCCAATTTTTCTCCTTTACTGATTTGCGTTGATGAGGCTGCACTGATAGGTGGCACGGATAGGCAGCACTGATGACCAGGCACTGATGATGCTGCACTGATCTGCAACAATGATGGGCATTGATAGGCAGTACTGATAAGCGGAACTGATGAGCAGTACTGATTGCTTGGCACCGATGGGTGGCACTGACTGGCATCACTGCTGGGCACTGATGGACGGCACTGCTGGACAGCACTGCTGAGTGGCACTCATGGGGGGCACTGCTGGGCACAGACAAGTGACACTACTAGGCAATGATGGCCACTTGTGGGCAGCACTGGTGGGTGGCACTGCTGGGCAGTGATCATTGGGGCACTGATCATCGGGGCACTGATCATCAGTGCCCTGACAGTGCCAATCCATCCTCTGACAATTTCCGGTTATCGGCAGTGCAGCAGATAACCGGCAACTATGTTTACCTGGTGATCTGCTGTGTCATTGGACACAACTGATCATGTGGTAAAAGGTCGCTGTGATTGCCCTTTTACCACATCATGTGATCAGCTGTGTCCGTAAGACACAGTGAGCACTCCCGGGCGCACGCCCTAGGATGCATTCTGGGAGGACGTCATATGACGCTCTCCCAGAACTGCACAACCTCGCTGTAGCAGTCATTCGGCTATAGCATAGTTGGCAAGTGGTTAAGGCTTTATTTCCTCATTACACTTCCTGACTACCTATCACAGTTTCGGAGGCCCTGAAATGCCAGGATAGCACCAAACCCCCAAAATGATCCTTTTTTGGAAAGTAGACACCCCAAGGTATTTGATAAGAAGCATGGTGAGCATTTTTGCAGATCTCATTTGTTGCCACAAGTTTTTGGAAAATAAAGATATAAAAAAAGAAAAGAATAAATATGTTTTTGTTTTTTATTTCAAAACCTTGTGAGAAAAAAAAGAGATCTGCAAAATACTCACCATGCCTCTTTTTAAATTCCTTGGGGTGTCATTTGAGGGTCGGTTTGGTGCATTTCAGGGCCTCCGAAACTGTGATAGGTAGTGATGCAGCAAAATGAGACAGTTACGCATCTTCAGGCTTTCAAAGTGATCATTGGATTTCAGGTTCCTGTATGTGGCTAGGCTCCCAAAAAGTCTCACATGTAGTATCCCCATACTTGGTAGAAGTAGCAGAATGTATTTTGGGGTGTAATTCCACATATACCCATGGCTTATGTGAGCAATATATCATTTACTTAAAAATGAAAACTTTATGTAATGAGAAATATAGGTTTTGTTTGTTTTTTCAAAATTTTCAGTCTTTTTTTGTTTATAGCGTGAAAAATAAAACGCACACAGGTGATCAAATACCAACATAAGAAAGCACTATTTGTGTGAAAAAAGGACATATATTTTGTTTGGGTACAGAATGCATGAGCACGCAATTGTCAGTTAAACTAGTGCAGCGCTGTATAGCACAAAATGTCGTAAATTTTAGTGTCTATTCCATAGTTTGTAGATGCTATAACTTTCACACAAAGCAATCAATATACACTTATTGGGATTTTTTTTTACCAAAACCATGTAGAAGAATACATTTTGGCCTAAATTTATGACTAGCTTTGAGTTTACTATATATTTTTTATATCCAAAAGTGAAAAAATTTTTTTTTTAATTTTTGGTCTTTTTTTGTTTATAGCGCAAAAAATAAAAAGTGCACAGATCAAATACCACCAAAAGAAAGCTCTATTTATGTGAAAAAAGGACATACATTTCATTTGGGTATAGCATTGCATGACCGTGCAATTACCAGTTGAAATAGTGCAGCGCTGTATAACAAAAAGAGGCCTGGTCAGGAAGGGGGGTAAATCCTCGGGAGGGCAAGTGGTTAAAATCTATTTTATAAGCAGGGTAACAAGAGCTGCGGAATTTTGATAAGATCATTTCCAGCTAAACACTCTAAATTACTGTTCGCTATCTCTGATCATATGGTCATAATGCACTCCAAGACAGCCGGCATTTTGCAGGCAGTTACAGACTACATAAAAGCACATTCAGGAGTACGTTTCTCTTCAAAACCCCCTTCCATATCAGAGTACTGAATATGAAACAATCCATTACCACTGAGGAGTTCATCCTCACTTTGAAACAGATGAGACCTGGCAAAAGCCCTGGCCCTGATGACCTTATGGTGCAATATTATAAAGGTTTAAAACAGTGTTTTTCAACCTTTTTTCAGTCAAGGCACCCTTTAAAGTTGTGCATAATCCTGGGGCAAATAAGTCTTAGAGCTTGTTCATACCAGGGGGTACGTCTGAGCTTGCACAATTTTTCCCGTAAGTTGCATTTTTTTAACAGGCTGCTCAAAAAACATGCAGAAAAAGTGCTGGCATTATTTTTAAAATCAATTTAAAAATGCATTTGGCATGGTACCATGCATTTTAGTGTGTGTACCAGGGGCGGACTGACCATCTGGAAACTCGGGCACTGCCCGAGGGCCTGGGGTCAGTAGGGGGCCCCATGAGATGCCCCTGGTACCTTTTTTTTTTTTTCATCGGCTTTTTTGAGTTTGGGCAAGGACACGGGCCCCATGATCCCCTATTGCTCGGGGGCCCCATGAGTTGTCAGTCCGCCCCTGGTGTGTACATATATCGACTAGAGGAGGGAGGTGGAAAGAATTAATGATGTTAATGAATCTCTTTCAACAGCATAACTCCATTTGGGTAGTTTTGTGCTTATATAAGGACAGTAAATATTAATTTCAGAAAAAAAGTAACACAAAGTGTAATTTTGTATCCCGCTAGGCATTTAGCCAGACTCCATTTTTTTTTTTTGTACAGAATTTTGTAGCCATAGTTTCAATTCAGATTATGCAGTTTTTCTTGCTTATAAAATTTATGTCTTTCAAAATAAAACCAGAGCCTGTGTTGTGGAAGATTGGTGGCTCTCGTGTCGTCACATAGGTGAGTAGATACAGCACGCAACTCAGAGTGACTGTACCGCACTGAAGCTTTATTTCATCAGCACTGAATTTATAGTGGTGGGTTACATAAGCAATGTAGAACAATAGTCTTTTGAAAGTCATAAAATCATTGTTACGTAAGTAATTCATTGATCACATGACAATCCTTATGATACGTTGCAATCTGTTCATAAATTATGGTCGTCATAAAGTTATGTACAGAGGAAAGCCATACAAAAGCTATACAAAGATTTGTCTCTTCACAAACTTCTCATATGATGCTCAACCAGTCTATACATTGAATGAGCTATTCATAATGAGTTAACCCTACAAATTACCTTATGAATAGCCTATGCAAAGTGGGTCACATAGACACACTGCAAGATACCATAGTCGCATTGCTCTTTGCAAAGATATCTTAAGGAAACATACTGCATATGAGTTAAAACTAGATTAAAAGGCCTCTAACTGGGCAAACTATTAGGATATTAAATATATACGGTTTTAATCGTAGTTTAATAGAACTCAATCAATATCCATAATTCCTTTATACCTGCAGCAGTGTGTGTGACAATGTCTGCAAAATGGTAATTTCCATGAATAATCATTAAAAAATGCAGCGCATAATATATACAACTATATGAATATATCGACACAGTGATACTCCTATATCAAATAATAAACCTTAAATCTCCTGAATGTACACTTGATAGTGAAATATAGAGAATGCTCCATAGTGCTTGTGAACACTTAATGATCAAACATACTCCTTGGTCATATATTCCAAAATGGATATACAGTACATAGACACACATGTATTCTGTAATATCCGCAGTGCTTGTGATACTATATACAACATAAATCGTGGTAAACAGTCCCATGTATTCCACGATGGCTTTGTGTGAACAGGTGTAATCACACCACTATATTTAAGTGTACAGTGCTTCTGTATCACCCCTTTGTGCTCCTCCACCTCCAACACACTTATGCGCTCACCTTAGTGTTTGACCCATAGGACCTGATTTACTAAGAATTGAGTCTACCAGCAGACGCTGAACATTCAGGCAGACTCAATTCAATCAATCTAGACCTGTCAGTCTTCAGAAAGGCATCTAGCAAGCTCATTGAAAAGAGTCTACTTTGTAGACTCTTTTCTGTTCGTAAATACGTAATGACGTTGGGCACATTTCTAGATGCAATGCTGGATATGTTTGCTAGGTGGCACACAACCACAGGCTTTGTCCCGTTGGTGTTTTTCTGTTTGCATATGAGAATACTTATAATTTAAAATAAAAAGCACACCTATATTTTATTTATATATATTATTTTAATTTTATTTTTTTTGTTGATGTTTCTCCAAAACTGATTGGCCAACTAATGCGTTTCCTAATGAATATCATACATTCTATTTTCAAATGTCAAACATTTTCACACTTATATCTCAAATAATTTGAATGTCTAGTTCTAATTTTCCAATATAATTCTATACCTTCATTCTCTTTAATCATGTAACTATTCTACATTCCAGCACACAGTCTCTCCTACAGTGGCTTAGTGGTTAGTATTCAGGACTTACAGCACTTGGGTCATGGGTTCTAGTCATAGCTGTACTTGTCTGGAGCTTGCATGCTCTCTCTGCATGGGTGTGCTTCTGCCAACACTCCAAAGACATGCTGTTAGGTTAATTGGGCTGAGTATATGTCTGAGTTTCTGGCTTTAGATTGTAAGCTCCTTGACATTTGTAAAAGCCCAAACTATGGAGATCAATTTCTAGGGTTCTGTCAGTGCCAGGAATAATGATCAATTAATTAAGATTTTGGCTACTGACTAGAAAGTGGAAAGGGAGTGAATCTTACCTGAATCTTAAACTTTCAATTTTCCTTCTGTTTATATTTCATTGCAACTTTGTTTCTCTTCTCTTAGGCTACGTTCACACTAGCTTTGTCAGCAGGCGTCAGACAGGCGTTTGGGAAGCTTTTTTAACACTTCTCAAACGCCTATGAAAATTCTGCACATGGTAGTACACAGTGCTGTTCACACTGAAGCATTAGCATTGCGTCATGGCAAAACTGGCGCCTCATGTTGAGTCAGGATGAGTTGAAGCCTCCCATTCAAGTCTATAATGCCACTCCTCAAGCGCCTGGCAGGCGTTTGCAGTGCAGTTGCGACGCGCTTGCGAGGCGTTTTCGGAGCATTAATACCATTTAACTTCATTATAGGTGTCTGTGGTGCAGTTTTAACGCTTGGCAAATGCCTATCAAATGCCTCAAAACCACGCATAGGGCATTTTGGGAGCATTTGAGGAGCGTTAAAAACGCTTCCCAAATGCCTGTCAAACGCTATAGGGTCGTTTGGTGAGAGTAAGGGCTCGTTCACACTTGACTTTATTTCTAACTCTTGCAAACGACCCTACAGCGTTTGGGGAGCATTTGAGGAGCGTTAAAAACGCTTCCCAGATGCCTGTCAAACGCCCTATGCGCGGTTTTGAGGCATTTGGTTTTAAACTGCACCACAAACGTCTATAATGAAGTTAAATGGTATTAACGCTCCGCAAACGCCTCGCAACCACACTGCAAACGTCTGCCAGGCATTTGAGGAGTGGCACCACAGACTTGAATGGGAGGCTTCAACTCCTCCTTACTGGACATGAGGCGCCAGTTTTGCCGTGACGCAATGCTAACGCTTCAGTGTGAACAGCACTGTGTGCTGCCATGTGCAGAATTTTCATAGGCATTTGAGGCATTTGTCTAAGCTAGTGTGAATGTAGCCTTAGAAATAAAGTTAAGTGTGAAGGAGCCCTTAAACCTCTCTCCTTATACAACTTGACCCCCTCCCCAACCCCTCCTGTTAGCACCTGTTCCATCTGCAAATCTATGTATCACCTCCCCACTCTTTTTATTTAACTATTTATTTACTGATCAAGTTAATGAGTCTCATTTCCTATCACCTCCAGCTCAGATCTCACATTATTATAAGATTCCTAATTGTATCTCACCACTAGTCTGATTGAATTCACAATTCCTGGTCAGTCCTGTTCCCTTACTTATAATAACCTTTAGGGCCAGTTCACACTACATGTGTTTTCAGTTGCTTTTTCTGCATCCAAAACGCACAGAAAAGTTACATGATTGTCAATGTTATAGTTCACATCAGCGCTTGCAGTTTCAAGTGCGTTGCTGCCAAAAAAGTCAAACAGGCTGCATTGTTTATACATAGAACTGTACTGGAACGCGGTAAAACGCCCTGGAACGCACTAAAATGCATATGTCCCTAATTAAATGGAAGAAAAAGAGGGAAAAATTAACTGGAATGCATAAAAAAAAATGCACAGGAACACATCAAAAACACATCTAAAATGCACTTGAACATGCTAAACATGCATCAAAAAAGTGCATGCAAAAACATATCTGGAACACATCTAGACTGTGTTTCCATAGTGTGAACTGGCCCTTAGGACTTGTTCCCACCATTTGTGGTGCAGAAACGCATACAAAAGCATGCATTTTCTTGCACAGCAAAGAAATGCAATGCCCTTTGCAGATGTGCGCAGGTACCATGATAAATGATTAATTGCTCCTCCACACGCCTAGTAAACACAAACGCATTCACAGCCACTGAAGGGAAATGTATGTTTTTTAGGTCTGTCATTTTGTTTTCTATATAGGATGGAAAGGCAACCCTAAAACAACTCCAAAAAGATTTTTATACCACAGGAATGGCGGAGTTAGTACAAGATTATGTGAAAAGATGCATCACATGTATCAGGAGTAACCCAAACAACCCAAATAAAGCCATGCATCAATATCTGCCTTACCCCACAACACTTTTTTACACATCTTCAAATTGACTTTACACACATACCCCAACAACAGGGAGGACAACAACCAGCTTGTGTGGTCACAGATGTGTTTTCCCAATGGCCAGAAATGTATCCCACAAAAAGAGAACGATGTTATCCGCAAGTTTCCATTTTTTTTACAGGAAAATACCCACACGTTCCAGGCCTGAGATCGTATTGTGGTGAAACAGCTGACGAGAAACAAGAAACAGCAGGATTTCGTCTATGGACCAGAAACTACGGTCGTAGCAGTAACCAGAACAGCAGTTCTCACTGAACATAGTTCCACCTGGATCCATGCTTCCAGAGCGAAGCTGGTCGAGAAAGGACCAGACCCAAGGAAAAACAGGAAAGGAGGTACTAACGGGGGCAGAAAGCCCTGACCTTGAACAGGACAATCAAGGAAAGGGGGTACTAACGGGGGTAGAAAACCCTGACCCTGAAGAAGATGAACTGCTTCCCCAATTTTGGACCATGGTTCTGCCACTTTCTCCTGATCATACTGATTTTGTTGGCATCTAGCCATGGTGAAGTGGTGATAACACAGGACTCAGGCCACACCATATTGTGGTATAATTCATCAAATACTGAGGTTGTCACCGTCATTATTGATTACTGCCAAAGTGTACAATGTTCCCATAACTCCCACTTACTCTGGTTGTATAATATGTATCATACTGCACATGATGTTAGCTATGTATATATAGATACCATAGGGGTACCAAGAGGGGTTCAAGACAAATTCAAGGCCAAAAACCAAGCAGCAACTGGATATAAGTCTAAATTTCTCATTGTCACCGTAAACAAGAACATTAATGGATAAATTATATTTATTACAATCAACAAAGATTTGTTAATTATACTAGGGATGCCCTAAAAGGGAACTGCTGAACAATTAGAAGCCACTTCACAGATGACATTCCAGAACAGGATGGCCCTAGATATGATTCTAGCTGAGAAGAGTGGTACATGCAAAATACATAGACATGGTAGACATTTGTTGCACTTACATTCTAGACAACACAGGCCCAAATGGCAAAGTCACATTAGTCATAAAGAAATTTTTGGGATTAGTATTTTGGATGGTTCACTAGCTGGAAACAGACACTAGTACAGCTTGCTATTATCCTGATTATATTAGTTACCATAGGTTTTGTGGTTTGCTGCATCCTCCCGTGTATTAAGAAGCTTATGAACAAAGGAATAGGTATGAGTATGTATGCAGAAGAGATCTAAGAACAAACTGCCCCACTGAACCCAAAAACTTAAAGAGTACCACAGTTATCTAGCCAAATATAGAAAAAAGCAGAAAAAGAACTATGTTTTATAAGGGAGAATAAAAATCATATATGTAAATAATGATTTTAAGAGGGGATTGAAGGGAAATGTATGTTTTTTAGGTCTGTCATTTTGTTTTCCCCCCCACTCCATTTTGTACTAACATGTTGATTAATTGTTTTGTATTATACCCAGAATGAGTTAATGAAAATATTCTTCTTCTAGCTTAGCCTTGGTAGAGGAGATAGTATCCAATTATTTCTTTGTACTAACAGCACCTGTTTCTGTTATGATATAATTAAAAGTCAAATACTTCTGTCCCATGGGAAAATAATTGTTGGATACTTGTAACTGATTTCAAGGCCTGAGAAAGTCATGTTTACAGCCTTGACAAGTATCTAGCGAGATTCTATTGTATGTAGTAGATAAGTGTTTTAAAACAATTTAGAAACTTTTATTCCTGGGAAAGTGAAACTCTACTTCTCATCACTTTTCAGAATTGACGTCAATGTTTGTCTTTTTGTATTCAGCCAATCAATTACTGACAACTCAGCTTTTTGATACTCTGTGCCCCCCACCTTTCTTTTTTCTGTTATATTAATTTTCTTCCCGCTAATAAACTTGAGAGATTAATTTCACCTATCACTGTGTGTATGTGTATGTCTGTCTTTTCTGAGATGAAGTCAATCTCCCCGACGCGTCCGTACCTGAAACCGACTATAAAGACTGATAGCCAGGGGCTATCGACAACCTTTCAGCCACCAAAACGCATGGCACCGCACTACTGTGCGGTTAGGTGCAACACACTTTTAAAATACTATGCCTGCTGTATTTTTGCATGTTCCCACATGTTAGACAGCCCATTGAAATTAATGAGCTGAGGAAAAAAGTAAAAAAATACCACATTCACACAGGTCCTCTGTCCTGTACAGCATGAATGAGTGGGTTGTTCATGTAGCTGGAGACACCTGTTACACTATGGGGACACAGCAGCTGTATGAACACAGGTTTTAATCTGACAGGTGTGCAGGTGTGGGCAAGTGGCCCTAAATGCTCACTGTACATTCACATGTACATGGCTGTACACCTGTATCCATATGCTTGTCAAATTAGGAACTGCAGCATTTCCATAGTGTAACATAGGTTGCCTGCAAACGGTGACAGACACAAAACAAACCATTGATTCAAACACAGCACCCATGTGAATGAGCCCCAAGACCTCAATTACACACACAGCTTTATTTATTAACTCAGTACAGTTTTATCATTTAGATTTAACAGGAATTTGGTTGGGATTGTGTCCATTAATAATAATGTTTTTAGTGTATTTTTACCATAAATATAATTTGGATATTTTCTCTGGCGGTGGGAGGCTGTCAGGTATGCTATACAGGGCCCCGTGATATCTAAGAGTGGCCCTGGGTGTATGCTTGTGTCTATGCCACCTGTATAGTTAGGAATAACAATAACTTCTTCTATGGAATACCTTGAACCTCTGCTGTGTACCTCAATGTATCTAGGAATCGGACATGTTTTCTAATGAAAATACGATTTATTAGTAATGTTTCCCCTGCAAATGAGGATCAGCTCGTTGGTCGAGAACAGCGATCTTGCCATGTCCAGATGTGGTCTGGAATTCCACAAAAGAATAATTCACAAAGCCAAAAAATAGATTTGCAAATTACCACTAAACTCTCCTAACTACATTCCCATCCACTAACACTCCCCACTACCATTTCCGGGTGCATGAGAACGTCCTTCCGCAAATGTGATGACGTATTTCTGGTATGACAGCTGCTCTAGCACCTCCTCCAACAGCCGTCTTGGCATTTATTTGTGCACCATAGCAATTTTCCACGCGGCTCCATTATGTATATGACATTCGCAAATATATGTTTGCAGCTCTATTGTGTATTTGGCATTGGTGAATATATGTTTGCCGGTAAAGGCCAAAGTCAACATAAATTGGGGGCCTAATTTATCACAGTTAAGAGGATTGTAGAAAAAAAAAAAAAACAGCTAGCTGCACATTGAACACGACCTAATCATTGGTACAGTGGGGCAAAAAAGTATTTAGTCAGCCACCAATTGTACAAGTTCTCCCACTTAAAAAGATGAGAGAGGCCTGTAATTGGCATCATAGGTAGACCTCAACTATGAGAGACAAAATGAGAAAAAAAATCCAGACAATCACATTGGCTGATTTGGAAAGAATTGATTTGCAAATTATGGTGGAAAATAAGTATTTGGTCACCTACAAACAAGGAAGATTTCTGGCTCTCACAGACCTGTACCTTCTTCTTTAAGAGGCTCCTCTGTTCTGCACTCATTACCTGTATCAATGGCACCTGTTTGAGGTTGTGTACATGTGTCTTTTATACTGATAACAAGTTCAAACAGTCACACTTCAAACTCCACTATGGTGAAGATCAAAGAGCTGTCAAAGGACACCAGAAACAAAATTGTAGACCGCCAGGGACTCAGATCCTGCAGTGCCAGATGTGTCCTCCTGCTTAAGCCAGTACATGTCCGGGCCCGTGTGAAGTTTGCTAGAGATCATTTGGATGATCCAGAAGAGGATTGGGAGAATGTCATATGGTCGGATGAAACCAAAATAGAACTCGTTGTGTTTGGAGGAGAGAGAATGCTGAGTTGCATCCAAAGAACACCATACCTACTGTGAAGCATGGGGGTGGCAACATCATGCTTTGGGGCTGTTTCTTCGCAAAGGGACCAGGACGACTGATCCTTGTACAGGACAGAATGAATGGGGCCATGTATCGTGAGATTTTGAGTGCAGACCTCGTTCCATCAGCAAGGGCATTGAGGATGAAACGTGGCTGGGCCTTCCAACATGACAATGATCCCAAACATACCGCCCGGGCAACAAAGGAGTGGCTTCGTAAGAAGCATTTCAAGGTCCTGGAGTGGCCTAGCCAGGCTCCAGATCTCAACCCCATAGAAAAACTTTGGAGGGAGTTGAAAGTCCGTGTTGCTTAGCGACAGTCCCAAAACATCACTGCTCTAGAGGAGATCTGCATGGAGGAATGGGCCAACATACCAGCAACAGTGTGTGCCAACCTTGTGAAGATTTATAGAAAACGTTTGACCTCTGTCATTGCCAACAAAGGATATATAACAAAGTATTGAGACAAACTTTTGATATTGACCAAATATTTTCCACCATAATTTGCAAATCAATTCTTTCCAAATCAGCCAATGTGATTGTCTGGATTTTTTTTCTCATTTTGTCTCTCATAGTTGAGGTCTACGTATGATGCCAATTACAGGCCTCTCTCATCTTTTTAAGTGGGAGAACTTGCACAATTGGTGGCTGACTAAATACTTTTTTGCCCCACTGTACATAACATGGTATTGCGGTGTAATAAGGGGCTTTTGGTTTGTTAGTTTGGACATACTTGCATATGTGCGCTCTAACAAGCTAGATTTGGGCATATTATATAGCTCGCAAAATATAAGCGTTAGGGGTGCTAGTATATTGAACATGAAATAACCCCCCCAAAAAATACATAGTCCAAACATTTATTGATCAAATACATATTCCACATTTATTTGGACAGCAGCAATAAGTAGGTACAGTCAACTTGTTGGTGGGAAAAAAAAGAAAAGCAGGATTGATGTTGCTAAAATAGAATAATGCTGCTCATAAGAGCTTACAATCTAAAGATTATACTTCTAATGAACTGTGTTTTCTCAGGTTACAGCAGGAAACAAACGGTTAATATGAATCACGTAGTAGGCTTATCTATCCACAAAACAGGCTGCAGATCAAAATATCAATATAAAAATACATACGTGCCAAAATAAAACACACACCATCACTTAGGATTATCTATCCACAAAACAGGCTGCAGATCAAAATATCAATATAAAAATACATAAGATAGTGCCAAAATACCAAAGCTCCTCCCACCTCCCCAAATCCCCCACACATACATTTCTCATCAGGTTTGTCCTAAAACTGCATTTCAGTTTAAATAAGCAAACTATAGCCAAGTGCAGATTTGGAAGAGCAGAGCAATTGACATGTGTTAGGATTACAATGCAAAGATAATAAACACACAATCATTGTACAATAATACACAAACACACTTTAGAAGAAAACAAATGAAAAACATTTACAGCCCACATCAAAACACAGCCGTAGTGTGGTCTGGGGGCAATTAAGCACAATATCTCTTCCTCCCCAAACCATCACAAGCACAGACTTGCTGAAAATAACCTGGCCTAGTAACAGGGAAATAACCCACTACTGTAGGGCTTTATATAACATAGGTTGCAATTGGAGCACACCACACAAGGTCCCACCCCCAATGAAGGCTACAACCCACCACTGTCATGCATTTGGTCAGAGAAAGTGTTTGCACCTGATTATCCAGCACCAATCCTCTTCTCACCTGCATTAACCCTTGGTATACAGGCCCCACAAATCAGTCAGAAACAAATCCACAGTGAAGTGTACCTCTGCAGCATACAACAGAAAATTGAACAGGGATGTGAAGGGGAACCCCATGGCAACATTTATTGGCACTATGAGCACAATTCACTCCAGATTATTGCATGAGTTAAGGCAGTCACATGAACACATCTCACATGCAATACTGAACATGTTCATTTACATTTGCTAGTATGCAGGATTTCCCATAAATCGTAAAAACACTCCGGAAATCAAACATAAAAAGATCTTACACCCTGGTCACAGCAAAGCCGATTTTTAGAAATCGTGCGACTTAGTGAAGTTACCGTTGTCCTTGCGATTTGCAAGACATCTGACAAAGATATCTATGCAAATCGCCACAAAAGTAGTACATGTACTACTTTAGAAATCAGTGTCGGAAACGCACCCATGTGACCGCTCTAATAGCGGACAATAGGGTGCGACTTGGCATACGATTTGCAAGATGCATGTCATGCAAATCACATGCCAAGGCGCACTCAATGTGACCGCTATTGGAGCGTTCATATTGGTCAAGCTTGGTCGGAGCCACAACGATTTATAAAGTAATGAATACACTACTTTTCATGCAATTTGCAGAGAGATCTGTCAGATGTGTTGCAAATCGCACTTTAAATCAGCATGTCTCCCGAATTTGAAATCATGATGATGTGACCGTATTGTAAGTCGCACCACTTCAAAATCCGCTTTGATGTCAGGTGCGATTTGGCATGCAATTTGCATGACAGGCAACTTGCAAATTGTACGCCAAGTCGCATCTTATTGTCCACTATAGGCTCCGTTCACATCCAATCTGATTTTGAAATCGTGCTACTGCACTGTAAGTTGCCCGATTTCCAAATCTGATTAGATGTGACTGTGGTGTTAGCCCCCGGTCACATCGGGTGCAATTTGGCATGTGATTTGCAAGTCGCAGGGCATGCAAATCGCATGCCAAGTTATATCCAGGGTGCACGATTTCAGGTGCGCTTTGGGAATTGAAATCATAGCTGATATCTGATCTAATGAATGTGAATGTTTTAACATACGCGATTTGCTGCAGCACAATTTCAAAAGTAGTTCTTGTCTAACTTTTTCTGCATTTTTTGTAGCGATTTCACACATAGACTACATTAGAAATCGCAATGCAAAACACAATTGAAAATGCAATAACTTGTTGGTAAATCTACAGAAAACACGGTGAAATTGCCAACAAAAAGCGCAATTTTAATCTAGTGTGAACCAAGCAGGCAATTCAACAAAAGAAATAAATCTTTTAAGACATGCAGGGACAAGGGCATCTTCCCCACAACCCTGGCAGGTGGTTGTGTGGGTCTGCGGGTGGGGGGGCTTATCGGAATCTGGAAGCCCCCTTCAACAAGGTGGCCCCCAGATCCCACCCCCCACGTGAAATAGTATGGGGTACATGGTACCACTACTCATTCACAAAAAAACAAAAAGTATAGTGTAAAAAATGACAGGACATGGTCTTTGACACGTCCTTTAATAAAAGAAAAATCTAAAATAATGTCCCCCGAAGTAGATCCAACGTCAATCACGATGCAAGCCACCGGAGACCCAAGAAAAAGAAAAAAAAAAAAAGGTTCCGCTCCCAACGATGGCATCCAACCCTCTGCTGATGGCTGGATTGACAGTTCTTAAATATGTAAGGGGCCACCCGGGGACATCACGCATGTGTCCCCACCCCATGTAACATCAATCAACGATGTCACCTGGGGCGGGGTCACTTGGATGAGGTCCCCGGGTGGCCCCACCCCTTACATATTTAAGTACTGTCAACCCAGCCAACAGCAGAGGGTTGGATGCCATCGTCAGGAGCTGAAGTTTTTTTTTTTTTTCTTTTTTTCATGTCGCCGACGGCTTGCATCGTGATTGATGTTCGATCTATTTCAGGGGACATTCTTTTACATTTCTTTTATTAAAGGACTTGTCAAAGACCGTGTCCTGTGGTTTTTTTTTTACACTACACTTTGTTTTTTTGTGAATGAGTAGAAGTACCATGTACCCAATACACATTCACGTGGGGGGAGGCCGGGATCTGAGTGTCCCCTTGTTAAAGGGGGCTTCCAGATTCCGATAAGCCCCTGCCCGGAGACCCCCACAACCACCGGCCAGGGTTGTGGGGAAGAGGCCCTTGTCCCCATCAACATGGGGGTAACGTGCTTTGGGGAGGGAGCCCCCCTGCCCCAAAGCACCCCCCTATGTTGAGGGCATGTGGCCTGGTATGGTTCAGGAGGGGGGGGGCGCTCACTCACCCCCCCCCCCCTTTCCTGACCTGCCGGGCTGCATGCTCGGATAAGGGTTTGGGGGGGACGCCACACAGTTTTTTCTTATTTTTTTTTAAATGCCGACCATTATTTTTAGATTCAGCTGTCAAAATATATATTATCTAGACCTTTGAAATATGTAAAATCATTACAGAAATAATTATAAAGGAAAAGAAACAAAAACAGAATAAATAGAACTAAGGAAATCAAATTAGAATACATAAAGATATGCCTAGCTACAAATAGTGCTGGTTGTCACACACAGACGCGATCTAGTACCGACTTGCAGAGGACTCCACACAGAGATTTACTATTAAACAGCGTCTAAAAAGAGAGCGCCCACAACAGATGGCTAAATTGTGTCCTGCACATGCTCATTTGCTATCCCTGCATAGACTCTGGAAAAGCGTCTAGTTCTTGACTGTCATGAATTCCTTTAAACTATTTTTTACCCATTGAAATTTTTTTTTGAAATGTAAGATATTGTTTAACGTAAAGCCAGATATTTTGGAAAGCAGATTTCAATGTGAACATGTTTCTGCAGTGATTTTTTATTGTGTTAGACATGCTTCTAGCACGTCTGCTTTCTTAGACTGATTCCTGGATTGTGCCTGGTTAGTAAATTCGTTTTTGAGTCTACATGTTAGACTCTTTCTTTAGTAAATGTCTTTGCCCTCTAAAAGTAGACGGACTCCATTGAAAAGTAGACTTTATCCCACGGAAATGTGTCTAGGCACATTAATAAATCAGGGTCATAAAGACAGGTCAAATTCCACTTTTCCCTTTTAACCCGGACAGGTATATATGGTACAATATCTTCCCACTCTTTGCCAACACTTTACATGATTGCGGAGTGGATTGGATTCATACAGAGAAAAAACGCTGAATATAGTGTAGTATGTACAACCAAATCAGCCTTTTATTTAAAAATATATATTGCATTCACATTAAAATGACTCCTCCTGGGACACCACAATGTAAAAACTCACTATAACAGTGATCTCCAGATAGTTTAGTTGCTGTAATCCCACTTGCAAAGTGGCAGCATGTAGACCTCCAGTTTGCAGCTTGACGTCATTGGCCCACCCTACGCGTTACGTCACAACATGAGGAGTAGCCTAATCTTAGTGAGACTGCAATTTCTGGAGTGGTAAATGTATCAGATGTTTCTTGTGTTGTAGGTATCCTCCATTCCCTCCAGCCTATAATGGTGTCACGAACAGATACTGATTCTAATCGTTCACTCCATCGAGTCTCCTCCTCTTCGTGTGACCAGTTTCCCAAAGCTCCTTCTCTTTGGCACCCTATCCATTCCACTCTAACCCAAAGCATTGGGAGTTTTTAGCGAGGATTGGAGGGAATGGAGGATACCTACAACAAGCCATCCCAGCGACCTCTTTTTGAAAATTTGGCAGCTAGGTGGACCTTCCCCTTTTGATTTTATGTAGGTGCTGGGTGAGTGGGGGTGGGTGTGGTGGTTTGTTGAGATTTGTTTTTCTGTGTGTTTTTTTTTTTTTTTGGTCACAGCCTTCAATATGGTTGACTCGGGTGATGCTATGTTGGTTTATTTGTTTGGGGAGCCTCTAAGTTGATGGTCGCATTGAGCCCAATTGGGCATCTATTGGTTGAATTTTGGCCCCCGATGATGTGCTTCCTTGGATGGGACGGCGGGCTCGCTGTCTCTGCCTGGAATCATAGTTGGTTCTCTGTCTCTGTTGTAATGAGAAGCCAGCTCCTGAGAAAGGGTGACCCCTCCTGCTTATTGCTGGGATATGGGGTATTATTCCGCTCATTCATCTACACAGTGTTTGCTATATGTGTTTGTGATTGGGCGCTATTGTTTCACCCCCTGTTCACTTTGTCTCCCCTTGACAAGATGTTGCAGTTGTTACTATGTTATTGTGTCTGTTTCATCCTCATGTGCCTGGTTTCCATATATGTGACTGTCTTCCTCTTCCTTTGAGGGTTCTATATATGGTTTCTTTTGTTCCCTGATGTGGGGTACAGTTTTCTATGCCCTGTGGGTTCCAATGGATGCACATCGCTTTTGTGCTTTGTGGCATTCTATAGGTGTTTCCGGGTTTTTTTACGGCACTCCCATTAGTGTACGGAGTTCTCTCTCTTCTTCTCTGGTTCCCTCCTTCTTGGTGGTAACTCTTTTCCGAACTTTCTTTTTTTTCTCTTTCGGTTTGCCTTGGGGGGAGGGGGGGTGCGTTTTTGGGGTGCTCCCATGGTTGAGTGATTTTTGTCTGCTGTTATGAATCTCACTTGATTGTCACTTAGGTCCTGATTTACTAAGAATTGAGTCTACCAGCAGACTCTGAACATTCAGGCAGACTCAAATCAATTAAGACCTGTCAGTCTTCTGAGAGGTGTCTAGCAATCTCATTGAAAAGCGTCTACCTTCCTGTTAGTAAATGTGGAATCGCGTCTTGCACATTTTTAAGCGCACAAGCGCGGGCTTTGTCCCATTGGCGTTTTTCTGTTTGCATATGAGAATACTTATAATATTAGGTGTACTTTTTTATTTTACATGGCAATCTTTTTTTTTCTTTTGCTGTTTCTCCAAAATGATCAGACAACGAATGCATTTACTAATGAATGTCATACATTCTATTTTCAAATGTTAAACATTTTTCACACTTCTATCTCAAATAATTTGGAACGTCTAGTTCTAAGTTCCCAATATAATGATATAGCTTCCTTCTCTTTAATCATGTAACTATTCTATGTTAAAGTCATAGTGCAGTGCTAAAAATGCATGTGATCAATAATGAACGCATGTAAAATCCAAAAAGTGCAAATAATTGCAATAATGATGTAAAATGGTAAATGGTGCTAAAATAAGTTCAGATAATCATTCCTGAATAATGGAATGTCCTTCGTGTGAGAGTACCAACTCAGAGTGCCTATGAATGGCATGGGCGGTTTATCCCTGACGGACAGTAGTGCATGAACTCGTGAAAGGTAAACACGAAGGACATTCCATTATTCAGGAATGATTATATGAACTTTTTTTTAGCACCATTTACCAGTTTACATCATTAACGGGTGGCACAGTGGCTTAATGGTTAGCACATCTGCCTTGCAGTAAATGGGTCATGGGTTAAATTCCTGACCATGGCACCTCCTGTATGGAGTTTGCATGTTCTCCCTGTGCTTGCTTGGGTTTCCTCCGAGTACTCCAGTTTCCTCTCACACTCCAAAGACATGGTGGTAGATGAATTGATTCCTGTCCAAATTGGCCTTAGTATGTGTAAGTAACTAAGGGACCTTAGATTGTACGCCTCTTGAGGGTTAGGGACTGATGTGAATGTACAATATTTGTGTAAAGCACTGTGTAAATTGACAGTGCTGTATAAGTACCTGAAATAAATTATTGCACTTATTTGCATTTATAGCGCTGCACTATTACTTTAACATATTTCTATTCTGGGACTGTTGCCAATACCCTGAGTGCTAGCTGCTACCTTCATATCTATACCTAGATTTATATCTATCTTGTGTAATACCATTTTAGTAGTCTATATAGTTTGACCAGCGCTCGCTTTATCATTTTTAAACAATGTAGCTATTCTACATTGGAGCTCAAACTCTGTCTCCCCCAGTGACATAGTGGTTAGAACTCAGAATTTACAGCACTTGGGTCATGGGTTCTAATCCCTGTCCTGGCTGCATCCTAGCTTGCATGCTTTCCCTGTATGGATGTGTTTCTGCCAACACTCCAAAGACATGCTGTTAGGTTAATTGGGCCTAGTACATGGCTGAGTTTCTGCCCTTAGATTATAAGCTTGTTGACATTTATGAATGTTAAAAAAAATGGAGATAAATTTTCTGGGTTGTGTCAGTGACAGGAATATTGATCAATCAATTAAGATTTTGCCTAATTACTAGAAAGTGGAAAGGAGGTGACTCTTACCTGTGTCCTGTTCTTCTGACAAGTTGAAAATGTGCAAGTTTCATGCTGTGTATATTTCATTGTAACTTTTTTTATCTTCTTTTAAACCTGTCTCCTTATGCAACTTGACCCCCTCCCCCCACCCCATCATCACCTGTCCCATATGCAAATCTATGGATCACCACCCCACTCTTTTTAAATATTTACTGATCAAGTGAATGTGTCTCATTTTCTATCATCTACAGCTCAGATCTCACATTATTATACCATTGCTGATTGTATATCACCACTAGTCTGATTGAATTCACAATTCCTGGTCAGTCCCGTTCCCTTACTTCTAATAATCTTTAGGGCCAGTTCACACTACATGTGTTTCAGTTGCTTTTTCAACATCACAAAGAAGGTTATATAGTTGTCAATGTCATAATTCACATCAGCACTTGCATTTTCAGTGCATTGCAGGTGCTGTAAACAAAGTTGACCACGTTGCATTGTTTATGCACAGAACTGTACTGGAACGCGTTGAAACGCACTTGAATGTACTAAAACGCACATGTCCCTAATTGAATTGAATAAAAAGTAGAAAAAACTAACTGGAAGGGATACAAAAATGTAAAGCAACGTGTCCAAAACGCATCCAAAATGTACTGGAACACACTAAACATGCATGCAAAAACGCATCAGGAACACATCGAGATTGTTTCTATAGTGTAAATTGGCCATTAGGACTTGTTCACACTATTGGTGGTGCAGAAACTCATGCAAGAATACACATTTTCCAGCACAGCAAAGAAATGCAATGCCCTTTGCAGATGTGCACAGGTACCATGATGAAAACGTAATTGCACCTACACAGATCTATTAAAAACAGACCCATTCACAGCCACCAAAACGCATGGCACTACTGTTCGGTTAGGTGCAACACACTTTTAAAATAATATGCCTGCAGTATTTTTGCATGTTCCCACACGTCAGGCAGCCCATTGAAATTAATGAGCTGAGAAAAAAAAAGTAAAAATGCCACATTCACACAGGTCCTCTGGCCTGTACAGCATGAATGAGTGGGTTGTTCATGTGGCTAGAGCTACCTGTTACACTATGGTGACACAGCAGCTGTATGAACACAGGTTTTAATCTGACAGGTGTGAAGGCGTGGGGAAGTGGCCCTGAATGCTCACTGTCTGTGTTCAGGGTTGTACACCTGCACCGATATGCTTGTCAAATTATGACCTGCAGCATTTCCATAGTGTAACATAGGGTCCCTGCAAACGGCGACAGCCACAAAAACAAACCACTGATTCCCACTCTACAGGCCACATCACCCATGTGAATGAGCCCCAAGACCTCAATTATACACACAGCTTTATTTATGAACTCAGTACAGTTTTATCATTTAGATTTCACAGGAATATGGTTGGGATTATGTCCATTAATGTTTTTAGTGTATTTTTACCATAAATATCATTTGGATATTTTCTCTGGCGGTGGGGGGCTGTCAGGTATGCTGTACGGGGCCCCATGATATCTAACAGTGGCCCTGGGTGTATGCTTGTGTCTGTGCCACCTTTATAGTTAGGAAGAACCTTGAACCTGTGCTATGTACCTCAATGGATCTAGGAATTGGACATGTTTTCAACTGAAAATACAACAATTATAAGGTTTCCCCGGCAAATGAGGATCAGCTCCTTTGTGGAGAACAGCGATCTCGCCATGTCCAGATGTGGTCTGGAATTCCACAAAAGAACAATTCACATAGCTCAAAAATAGACTTGCAAATTACCACTAAACTCTCCTAACTACACTCCCATCCACTAACACTCCCCACTACCACTTCTGGGTGTGTGCAAATGTCCTTCCGCAAACGTCATGGTGTATTTCCGGTATGACCGCTGCTCTAGTGCCTCCTCCAACAGCCGTATTTGCGTTTATTTGTGCACCATAGCAATTTTACATGCGGCTCCATTGTGTATATGACATTCGCAAATATATGTTTGCAGTTCTATTGTGGATTTGGCATTGGTGAATGTATGCTTACATCTATACTGTGTATATGACATTGGCAAATATATATTTGCCAGTAAAGGCCCAAAGTCAACATAAATTGGGGGGCCCGATTTATTACTGTTAAGAGGATTGTAGAAAAAGAATAGCTAGCTACACATTGAACACAACCTATTCATTGGTACATAACATGGTCTTGTGGTGCAATAGAGGGCTTTTGGTTTGTTAGTGTGGACATACTTGAATATAGCGCTGTCAATTTACGCAGCGCTTTACATATATGTGGTAAATTCACATCAGTCCCTAACCCTCAAGGGGGGTACTACATACTATCTAAGGTCCCTAACTTACATTCATACATATACTAGGGCCAATTTTGACAGGATCCACTTAACCTACCAGCATGTCTTTAGAGTGTGAGAGGAAACCGGAGTACCCAGAGGAAACACACAGGCAGAAAATGCAAACTCCAGGCAGGAGGTGCCATGGTTGGGATTTGAACCAACGATCCTAGTACTGCCAGGTGGAAGTGCTAACCATTTAGCCACTGTGCTACATTCAACTAGAATATGAAATAATCCCCCCAAAAAATACATAGTCCAAATGTTTATTGATCAAATACACATTCCACATTAATTTGGACAGCAACAACAAGTAGGTACATTCAATATCTTGGTGAAAATAAAAAAAAAAGCAGGATTGATGTTGCTAAAATAGAACAGTCCTGCTCATAAAAGCTTACAATCTAAAAGATTATACTTCTAATGAACTGTGCTTTCACAGGGTACAGCAGGAAACGGTTAATATGAATTACTTAGGCTTATCCACAAAACAAGCTGCAGATCAAAATATCAATATAAAAATACATACATGCCAAAATAAAACACCTCCCACCTCCCCAAATCCCCCACACATACATTTCTCATCATGTTTGCTTTAGTTAGAATGAAAAGCAGTTTTCAGACAAACTTGGAAGAGCAGAGCAATTGACATGTGTTAGGATTACAATGCAAAGATAAACACACAATCATTGTATAATAACACACAAAACACACCTTAGAAGGAATAACATGCAAAACATTTACAGCCCACATCAAAACACAGAGTGTGGCCTGGGGCAATTCACCACAATATCTCTTCCTCCCCCAAACCACCACAGACAAGGCCTTCCAGAAAATAATGTGGCCTGTACAAGGCAAAATGAGCCACTACTGCATCTCTTTATATAAGGTAGGCCACACCCACCACTGTCATTCATTTGGTCAGAGAAAGTGTTTGCACCTGATTAATACTCTTCCCACTTGCGTTAACCCTTGGTATCCAGGCCCCACAAATCAGAGTCAGAAAGAAAGCCACAGTGAAGTGTACCTGTGCAGCATACAACAGGACATTGAACAGGGATGTAAAAGGGAACATTATTGGCAATATTTCTTGGGCCTATGGGCACAATTCACTCCAGATTACGCATGAGTTAAGGCAGTCACATGACCACATCTCACATGCAACACTGAAAATGTCAATTCACTTTTGCTAATATGCGGCATTTCCCATAAATCGGAAAAACACTCAGGAAAACAAACATAAAAAGGCCTTACACCCTGGTCACCTCAAAGCCAATTTAGAAATTGTGCGACGTACAGTGAAGATGCTGATTTCCTTGCGATTTGCAAGACATCTGGCACAGATATCTATGCAAATTGCCACAAAAGTAGTACATGTACTACTTTAGAAATCAGTTTCGGAAACTCACCCATGTGACTGCTATAATAGCAGACAATAGGGTGCGACTTGACATACGATTTGCAAGTCGCATGTCATGCAAATTGCATGCCAAGTCGCATCCAGGGTGCACAATTTCAGGTGCGATTTGGGAATTGAAATTGTACCCGATATGGGATCTAATGAATGTGGATGTGAGTGTCTTAATGTAAGCGATTTGCTGCAGCACACTTTCAAAATTAGTTCTTGTCTAACTTTTTCAGCATTTTGTAGCGATTGCACATATAGACTACAATAGAAATCGCAATGCAAAACAAAATTGAAAACGCAATAACTCATTGGTAAATCTACAGAAAATACGGTGAAATTGCCAACAAAAAGCACAATTTTATATCGCATCTAGTGTGAACCAAGCAGGCAATTCAACAAAGGAAATAAATCTTTGAAGGCATGCGGTATCTGCATGCTCGGATAAGGGTCTGTTATGGATTTGGGGGGGGGGGACGACGACTCCATGCCATTATTTTATTAATTTTTTTTTTAATCCTTTTCTCTCTCTCTCGCTCACTCTTCTCATGGTTTGACAAACCTTCCCAAAAGGGGGTGGAGTGCAAACCAGCATTATTAAATCAATCATTAGTCCAGGCCCTTATCTCATCCCATCGTTTGACATTCACATAAGGTGCAACTTTAAAGATGTTTGAACAGACAAGGCCTCATTCTAATTCACATTCTAGGGATCATTTAGACAGAAAGCAAAGATGCTGCCACCAGCACATGTATGTTAGGGTAGTCACACAGAGATCATGCAAATTCATTGCCATGGTTGGGACTCAAACCGACAACTCTAGCATTGTGAGGCAGTAGTGCTAACCACTAATCCACAGAGTTGTTGATCACTAATTCAGCCAGTATTTCTGTGGTTTGAATCAACCCTAAGTCCCTGGGCAAGGTCAGTGTAACTAGCCAGATATCTCAAATGTGACACAAATGTTGTGCTATGTTGCCAATTCAGATGTATGTTGGTTCTATGTATCCCAATACAAAGGATTACAATACTAATACAGGCGTACCGCAGTTTAAGGTTAACTTAATTTTCAGTTTACGAATCTGAAAATCCATTTAAAATAATGCCTGGGTTTAGACAATTGTTAATAATTTTTTTTCGCAATACAAACTGTATGTTGGTGCTGATTTTCAAATGCAAATGCCAGAGGACAGACTAAAACAATGTAGCTTAATGTGTAATAAACTGCCTAAATCTCAATCAATTGACTTGAAACTTTGCGCAGCCCAAGTTCTTAACATCCCAAACATGTCCTAGAAGTTTCATAGATTTCAGACTTCCACAAAAAAAATGGGGGACATTAAGATTGTTTTTTGGGGAGCTTAATGTGGATTAACGTACAAAAAAGAGCTTAGATGTTTACCAATTTCCCTGAAACTTCACACAATAGAAGACTCTATCTATGGCAACATATTCTGAAAATTTCAGATCATTTGGTAAATCACACCAAAAGTTATTCAGATTAAGCTATATTTTACAGTGCTAAAACATTTAATGTGAACAGCTTAATGTAAAAAGAGCTTAACGTTCCATACTGTGCCTAAATCTCAATCAATTGACTTGAAACTTTGCACAGCCCAAGTTCTCAACACCCCCAAACATTTTCTAGAAGTTTCATGGGTTTTGATCTCCCACAAAGCAAGTGAGTGACATTAAACTTGTGTAGCCCCTACCACCTTGTGTAGTGGCCGTAGTGTGGGACAGCCAATGGGGGAATATTATGAGTATGTGTTTGTAGCTCACCAGCCAATCACTGGGGATTTCTTGGCTTGTGGCACATGCTTGGGAAGTGCATTCTTCCAAGTTCCAAATACCAGTCAATATTGGCACAAAACCTTCAGGCTTCTGCTAGAAAGCTGAGCATGAAGAGGAACTTCATCTTGAAGCATGACAACGACCCAAGCATACATCCAAATCAACAAAGGAATGGCTTCACCAGAAGATGATTAAAGTTTTAGAATGTCCCAGCCAGAGCCCAGACCTGAATCTGATTGATAATCTGTGTGGTGAACTGAAGAGGGCTGTGCACATGAGATGCCTTTGCAATCTGACAGATTTGAAGAGGTTTTGCAAGGAAGAGTGGGCAAATATTGCAAAGTCAAGATGTGCCATGCTGATAGACTCGTACCCAAAAAGACCAAGTGATGTAATAACATGAAAAGGTGCTTCAACAAAGTATTAGTTTAAGGGTGTGCACACTTATGGAACCATATTATTTTAGTCTTTTATTTTTACTTCCCTCCACCGAAAATATTTCAGTATGTTTTTCAACTGAGTTGTACAGTTTATAGGTCACATTAAAAGGTGGAAATTTTTCTGAAATAATATTTCTTTGCCTCATTTTCTTACATCACAGAAACCTGACTTTTTTAATAGTGGTATGTCAACTTTTTATATCCACTGTATATATTCATGAGAATTGCTATGTGCTCAATCTTAGTATAGTCTACCTCCAGGCTTGGCCTGGGGAGGTAATACTTATGTGCGGGAAAGGTTTGACTAGGCCTCAAGCCTAGAAGGGGTCTCACATGCTGATTGAGGAGGAGAATGAGAGAAGCTGGATGGCTACTGGAGGTACCTGGTTGTCAGGGACCATCGCGACGCATGGGTCTGCACATGCGTAGGTGTCTGTCAAGACATGCAGGCAGCACGGCACTAGAACCCAGGCGCACCCGTCGTCTATGACAGTGTTGGGCAGGCACTAGGACCTAGGCTGCGCTTGTCAGGTGCAGGGCAGGCTACTTAAACCAGCCCTGCACAGACACTTGTTGCTGAATGGTCTTTCTGCGATTCCTGTTATCTGATACCTGTGTTGTGAGTACTATTGATCCGGATTGTCTGACCTTGCTGCCTTCTCCTATCCTGACCCCCTGGCTTGCCTGACTTCGCTCCTGGATGTTCCCCTTTAGATCTGATCTCCTGTTATTGACCTGGCGTGTGACCCGACCATTCTTTGCCTACTGTTTTGTACCGCACCGACCCCCCCGGCTACCGACTCTGCTTGTTTGACTTAGCTTTCGCTCCTCCATCCATCCCTCTAGGACCCCCTGGTCCCCTCACATCAGATTCCCACCCTGTGGGAGCCCCTGGCAAACTCCTCTACCACTGGTGGGTATATCCAGTAGTCGCGACCTGGTCTCGGAGCGCTCCAAGTCCATCCCCACCATCAGGGGCTCTGGTGAACAAGTGCTCCGGAACTCAGACTCCGCGCTCTGGGGAAGCCCGATCAGTGGGTTGCTAGAGGTGCTGTCAGGTGGTCCCTTACAGTTTCATTCGGCCATGACAGAGTCTGGAGGGAGACCTTCTCCCCTGGAGGACATTTGCAGGCACTTATCGGCCCTGACCCAGGCCGTCACGGCATTACAAGACAAATGCACCCGCCTAGAGAATAGCTTTGAGACCTTGACCACGTCTGATGCCCCTTCCCAGGCCCCGGCCTCTGCCGCCAGTTCTGAGGAAACCCCTGGGCCCGCTACGGGAGCTGCTGCTGCACCCCCTCTGGCTGAACCCAGTGTTCCTCTACCAGAACGATTCCGGGGAGACCGTGCGCGTTTTAGGGCTTTCCGGAATTCCTGTCTCCTTTATTTTGACTTACAGCCCCGCGCATTCACGACCGAGTCGGTTAAAGTGGGGTTCATAATCTCCCTGCTTCAAGATGAACCCCAGGACTGGGCCCATCGATTGATGGAAAACCATGATTCCCATTTGAAATCAGTAAACAATTTTTTCGAAGCCATGGTCATCCTTTATGACGACCCACAGCGGGCAGCTTCCGCTGAATCAGCCCTATACTCACTCCGACAGGGTCGCCGGGCGGCGGAAGAATACGCTTCCGAATTCAGGCGATGGATGGGAGACACTGGAATGACGCTGAACTGCATCACCAATTTCGGGTCGGACTCTCAGAGGCCTTGAAAGACGAACTGGCCCAAGTGGGCCTCCCAGAGTCCCTGGAGGATCTAATCTCCCTGGCGATCCAAATCGATCGCAGGTTGCGGGAACGCAGGTTTGAGAGGTCTGGCCAGGGTCAGGGAGTTACATGGGCCCCGGTCAGAAGAGCAGGTCAACTTGCCCCCACGGACAACCAATCATCCGTTCCGGTGGACACCCCAGAGCCCATGCAGTTGGGGCTGGCTCGGCATACCCTGTCTCCCGAGGACCGTCAACGAAGACGATCCATGAATCTCTGCCTCTATTGTGGAGAAGCCGGGCACATGGTACGGTCCTGCCCCGTGAAAGCACGTAAGTCGACTTCTTCAGTTTCTTCTTGTTCTATTGGGAATATGAGTCAGTCCAGTTACTTAGCGGTACCCCTCTTCTTTCAGTTCCCAGGAAGAACCGTGGAAACGACGGCTATAATTGACTCAGGGGCATGCAGTTGTTTTTTGGATCTTGATTTTGCACGTCAGCAGGAGATTCCTCTACAGCCCAGAAAATGGGGTCTCAATTTATTTTTAGCTGATGGCTCCCGGATTAGATCAGGGTTAGTAGACCAGGAAACCCCCCCTATTCTTACCATCATAGCAGGTCAACACCGGGAACTTTTACGTTTTGACGCCATCGCGTCACCCCTTTTTCCAGTGATTTTGGGGCTTCCATGGCTACAGGCTCACAACCCCCAAATCAACTGGGAAACCGGGTCAATAAGGTTCCTCTCGACATATTGTCAGGAACACTGTCTAGCTTCGGGCCCCAGAACCCCCCAGATTCTCCTGTGCTAAGAGGAAGACCCCAGTTTAAGACAAGTCGTTCCAGCGGCCTACCATGGCTATCTAGATGTCTTTAGCAAGCCCGGGGCCGACACCCTGCCTCCTCACCGCCCATACGACTGTCCAATCGATCTTTTGCCCGGTTCGGAGATTCCTTTTGGCCGAATCTTCCCTCTGTCTGAATTAGAATTGGGGGTTCTCAAGGAATACATAGATGAGAATCTTCAAAAATGGTTTATCCGCCCTTCCACCTCACCAGCAGGAGCAGGGATTTTCTTTGTATAAAAGAAGGATAAATCTCTAAGACCCTGTGTTGTATACCGTGAATTGAATAGGATCACGATTAAAAATCGCTATCCTTTGCCTCTGGTCCCAAAGCTTTTTCAAAGCTTAAAATCCACAGCTTGCTTCACTAAATTAGATCTAAGGGGGGCATATAATTTGGTTCGCATAAGGGAGGGGGACGAGTGGAAGACTGCATTTTGCACTCGTTTTGGCCACTTCGAGTACCTGGTTATGCCCTTTGGACTCTGCAATGCCCCGACCACTTTCCAACATTTTGTCAACAACATATTCAGGGACTACCTTGACATTTTTGTCATTGTGTATCTTGACGATATCTTGATATTTTCACCCTCACTGGAGACTCATAGGGATCATGTGACAAGGGTCCTGGAGCGTTTACGCTTGCACGGCCTATACGCCAAAGCTGACAAGCGCAGCTTCGAACAACAGACTATCTCCTTTTTGGGTCTGATCATCTCCACCGAGGGGGTTGCGATGGACCCCCAGAAAGTCGTGGCAATTCTCGATTGGCCAATCCCTACTGACAAGAAGGGCGTCCAGAGGTTCATTGGATTTGCCAACTTCTATAGGAAGTTTATCAAGAACTTTTCAGGTCTGGTCTCTCCCATCACACAGTTAACCAAACAAGGATTCCGCTCCCAGGCGGCCTTCGAGTCCCTAAAAAGCTTGTTTACCACGGCACCCATTCTGGCCCACCCAGACA
Source organism: Staurois parvus (assembly GCF_062004578.1). Taxonomy (NCBI): domain Eukaryota; kingdom Metazoa; phylum Chordata; class Amphibia; order Anura; family Ranidae; genus Staurois; species Staurois parvus. The sequence goes on along the minus strand of NW_028318199.1, from coordinate 4,776,850 downwards.
CGGCACTACCATATATACTAGAAGTAGACGCATCTGAAAATGCAGTAGGGTCAATCCTGTCCCAGAGGAAGGGCACGAAGGAACTTCTGCACCCAGTGGCATTCTTCTCAAGGAAACTTACCCCGGCCGAGCAAAACTATGACATTGGTGACCGAGAATTATTGGCTATCAAAACCGCTTTGGAGGAATGGAGGTATTTGCTAGAAGGAGCCGCCCACCCGATTTTGATTTTTACAGACCATAAAAATCTGGAATATTTGAGGACGGCAAAACGTCTATGACCACGCCAGACGAGATGAGCACTCTTCTTCTCCCGATTCTCATTCCATATTACCTATAGGCCAGGATCCAAGAACACAAAGCCTGATGCTCTCTCGTGCATGCTTGAGGACCCTAAGGAAGAACCCAGACCAGATACCATCCTTTCATCAGGAAACTTTCTGGCCCTCCAGACAGAACTGCGCTCTAAGCTACAGGATGCATCGGTGACTATGCCCATCCCACCGGGGGTACCACTCCTGAACAAAGGGGGACTGATATGGAAAGAAGGGTTGATCGTGGTGCCAGAAGAGGTCCAGACGCGGGTCCTGGAGCACTGCCATGATCACCCGATGGCAGGACACTTCGGACTGGCAAAGACCCTTGAGCTGCTTAGACGCACCTTTTGGTGGCCTAACATGGCCGGAGACTGCGAACGGTACGTCAAGTCTTGTACCACCTGTCAAAGGAACAAACCACCTAGAAGCAAGGCCTGGGGGCTATTACGCCCATTACCCATACCTGTTCGTTCTTGGCAAATGATTGCTATGGACTTCATAGTTGAGCTTCCTCCGTCCCAGGGCCATACTGCAATCTTCGTGGTTATCGACCGCCTATCTAAAATGGCCCATTTCTTGCCCCTGAAGTGCACCCCATCGGCGTTGGAGACCGCTCAGATATTCGTTCGAAAAGTGGTCAGGCTGCATGGGGTCCCGGAAGACATCGTGTCAGACCGAGGAGTCCAATTTACCTCCAAATTCTGGAAGGCCTTATGTAAGGCACTTGGCATCAAACTGGCTCTCTCCTCTGCGTTTCATCCTCAGACCAACGGGCAGACAGGACCAATCAGACCCTGGAACAATATTTAAGATGCTATACGTTCTTCCTACAGGACAATTGGCTGACGCTCCTGCCTTTGGCGGAATTTGCGTATAATAATGCGAATCATTCAGCCACGGGACAATCCCCGTTTTTTGCAAACTATGGGTTTCACCCCACCTTCTTGCCCGATTTGGTAGCCGAGAGTACAGTCCCAGCCACCCAAAACACTATCAGTTTTTTTTCAAGCAATAATAAATTACTTCAGGTAGCTATGGCTAATGCCCAGGAAGACAATAAGAAGGCCTTTGACAAGAAGCGAAGGGGGGAACTGGTGCTGCAACCTGGGGATAAAGTATGGTTGGCAACAACAAATCTGAAGATGTTATGTCCCTCAAAGAAACTAGGACCCAAATTTTTGGGGCCATTTCACGTCAAACGCATGATTAATAAGGTGGCATACGAGCTCGTTCTTCCAGAAACCTTTAAGATTCACCCGGTGTTTCACGTCTCTCTGCTAAAACCAGTTGTCCCAGATCCATTTCCGGACCGAGAATCCAGACCCCCTGAAGCCATCACCATGGAGGAACAAGAGGAATTTGAAGTGGAAGCAATCCTAAATTGCAGAAGGAGGGGAGGCCAGACCCAATTCTTGATCAAATGGAAAGGCTATGGTCCAGAGGAGAACTCTTGGGAACCAGCCCAAAATGTCCATGCCCCTAGACTTATCCGGGAGTTCCATCGTAGCCACCCACGGAGCAGAGATCAGTTGGGCACCCGGAGGATGCCCATGGGGGGGGGGGGGGGGCAATGTCAGGGACCATCGCGACGCATGGGTCTGCACATGCGTAGGTGTCTGTCAAGACATGCAGGCAGCAGGGCACTAGGACCCAGGCGCACCCGTCGTCTATGACAGTGCTGGGCAGGCACTAGGACCTAGGCTGCGCCTGTCAGGTCCTAGTGCCCTGCTGCCTGCATGTCTTGACAGACACCTACGCATGTGCAGACCCCTGCGTCGCGATGGTCCCTGACACTGGTACTAGAATGTACCTAAGGGGCAAGTCTGTCTGGCTGTTCCTCTAATAACCAGTGCCGGCTTGTGCTCCTATTGATTCTGCACTGTGAAATACTGAAAGGGTTTGGTGAGTCTGGAGTTCTTTTCTAATATAGTTTTGACATGAATGTTCTAAACCCCATGTCCTATCTCCTAGTTATGAAGTTCCCCAATAAAGAATTCTAAGATGTACTTAAACTGACTGGCGCCTAACTTTAATTTGATCGCACATCCCTTCACTGGCCTAGGATCTGCACGAAAACAAAATGTCAGCCTTCCCTGCCTTTGAGGGTCCACGCCTCCCTGCCTTTGGGGGTCAGGAGGGTGCTGTACATATTTTTAGGTGAACTAATTGAGGCTTAAAGTACAAAAGAGAGCTTGGATGTTATCCAATTTCCTCAAAATGTATACAATAGAAGACTCTATGCCAACATATTATAAAAATCTCAGGTTGTTTGGTAAAACAGACTAAAGATTATTAACATTTAAAGGAGAACTCTGGGCAAAAACTTTTTTTTACATGTTCTTGTTGCTTATCTTCTGCCTTCCCTGAATATGTAATCCATATTCTTGTTATCTGAGTAGTTGTTCTGAAATAGCCTGGGTATTTTTAAATCAAACCCTTGATTCCCATTGGTTTCCTTCTAGTAAGACCGATCACTGCTATGCCTCCTATTCCCACAGACACTAGTCCCATCTGTAGTTCTGTTCTCCAGCAAGCAGGGATGTATTTCCATCCCTGCTTGTTGCAGTGGACGGACCAGGATACACAGACTGCTGGTCTGTACCATCCTTGGAGGTGGTGTCCTAGGAATGACAGCCCCCCTGGGCTGCTCTGAAGGCTACATCCTAGGGAGTCTGTAACTCATGCCGCCTGCACATTGGGGTAGCATAACAGCTGGCTCAGAATCCTCTGTTTGCTGTACCATTCGAAGACCAGCTTTCGGAAGACCAGCTTTCCGGTTCTGGTAGCCTCTGCCCAATGTCCCCCAGTGAAATCACTGGTTGCTAGGACCGCCTGGTATCTAGCAACCAGTGATGTATATGCAAAGCCACAGAATTCACAGCCAGGAGGCTCCAACTTTATTCTACTGAGCAGCTCCACCTCTTCCATTGTCCACCCTGCTTACCATGCCTATGGAAGAGTCTGAGAGCTGTGAGTGATTAGGGGAGCCAGGAATAGAGAGACAGAGGATGGCATTCTGTGCTGGAGGAACAAGAGAGTGTAACTAGAGATGGGGGGGGGCAGCCTGAGCAGAGCAAGCAGCTGGAGAAAGCAGCTGAACATCCTTCACTGGCAGACCTGCAATATCCTCCATGAAAATTCTGCCTCCGCTGCTGCTCTGCACCAACAGCCCTTCTCTGCCTTTACTGACAACTGAGAGTACGGGAAAGGCTGACAGGCTTTAGTGATCACTTTGCTTCGTCTCCTTGTGCTGTGAGCTGAGCAATTGGAGCCAGTCAAGCCTTGATATGTAGTGGCATTGAGAGTCTTGGTTCCCCCCCCCCCTCCTTCTTTCTCTCTCCCTATCTGAATAACTTTTGGCATGTTTTATGAAACAACCTGAAATGTTCACAATTTGTTGTTACATGTAGAACAGGCTTCACTAAATGGTGGACTGTGGTGCGTACACAGACCAAGTGATAGTTCAGTCCGGACCTCAGCTGCACCACCCAGCAGCCTGAGCGGACGCCTTTCCTCCCACCACTGCAGATGTTAAGGATTACTGTCCTGCAGAGGGTGGGAGAAATGGCAAGGTAGACGGAGACCTGGACCCCCCTATGCACCCGCCCACCACAGCAGAGCGGGCGGAAGGAATGGAAGGTCTACAGGGGGAGCAGCAGTTGCCCTCCCCCTCCCCCTGAATACACTTGTCGCCACTGAACCCACAGCAAGGAGGACCCAAATCCCCTCCCCCCACATTCACTCACCTGCCACCACTGTTGAAGTCACAGCAGAGTGGGCTGGAGGAAAGTAAGGTCTACGGGATTATGCCCAACCTCTTCCCCCCCAATGCACTCATCCACCACTGAACCCTCAGTAAGGAGAAGGGCGGGAGACACGGAGCCTAGTGGCAGCAGCAGGTGTGTGCACCCAGAAGAGGAGTCTACCCTGCCACTCTCCCCGCCCTCCACAACACTGAGTTAAGCTAGGGGAAGATTATGGGGGGGCTGTGATGTCAGAGAGGGAGCTGTGATATGGGGGCTGGGAAGTGAGAGGGGGGAGCTGTGAGGGGTGAGCTCTGATATGAGTGGCTGTGAGAGAGGGGAATTGTAATACTTGGGGAGCTGTAAAGTGATAGGGAGAATCTGTGATATGGGGGGCTGTGATGTGAGAATGGGGAGCCGTGATATAAGGGGCTGTGATGAGAATGGGGGGGGTGCTGTGATATGAAGGTTTGTGAGAGGGGGGAAATAATGTGAGAGGGAGAAGCTGTGGTATGGGGGGCTGTGATGTGAGAAGGGGAAGCTGTGATATGCCAGGCTGTGATGTGAGAAGGGGGAGCTTTGATGCGAGATGTGGAGCTGTGATATGGCGGGCTGTGATGTAAGATGGGGGAGCTGTATTATGGGCGGGCTGTGATGTGATATGGGTGGCTGTAATGTGAAAGAGGGGCTATGATATGAAGGGTTTGTGATGTGAGGAGGAGGGCTGTGATGTCAAGAGGGGGTGAGCTGTGATGTGGGGGGTTGTAATTGCAAAGGCGACTGTGATGTGAGGGAGGGGTCTGTGATTGCAAGGGGGATGTGATGTAAGCGTGGCTGTAATGTTGGGGGCTCTGATGTGAAAGGGAGTTGTGATGTAAAGAGGGGTGTGATTGAAAAAGGGGGACTGAGGACACTAATTGAAAAGGGGCTGTGATGTTAAAGATCTGAGTCATAGAAGAAAAATGAGATTCGGACCTCTGCAGAAAGAAAGTATTAAAAACTGTACCTCCATGAATTTTAATTCAGTACCCCTGATGTAGATTCTTGTATTTTGTGAAGTTTGGGGGAAATTGGTAAACATCTAAGCTCTTTTTTTGGATGTTAAGCTACATTAAGCTCCCAAAAAAACAAGCTTAATGTCCCCCATTTTCTTTGTGGAAGGCATAAATCTATGAAACTTTTAGGACATGTTTGGGATGTTGAGAACTTGGGCTGTGCAATGTTTCAAGTCAATTGATTGAGATTGAGGCACATTATGGTACATTAAGCCCTTTTTACATTAAGCTGTTCACATTAAATGTTTTAGCACTGTATATAAATATAGCTTAATGTGAATAACTTTTGGTGTGATTTACCAAATGATCTGAACTTTTCAGAATATGTTGCCATAGAGTCTTCTATTGTGTGAAGTTTGGGGGGAATTGGTAAACATCTAAGCTCTTTTTTGTACGTTAAGCCACATTAAGCTCCCCAAAAAACAAGCTTAATGTCCCCCATTTTTTTTGTGGAAGGCTGAAATCTATGAAACTTCTAGGACATGTTTGGGATGTTAAGAACTTGGGCTGTGCGAAGTTTCAAGTCAATTGATTGAGATTTATGTAGTTTATTACACGTTAAGCTACATTAAGCCATTTTCACATTAAATGTTTTAGTCTGTGCCTTTCAGAAGACTGACAGGTCTTGATTGATTTAATTGAGTCTGCCTGAATGTTCAGCGTCTGCTGGTAGACTCAATTCTTAGTAAATCAGGGCCAAAGTGACTGCAATCAGCGAGATACAACTTACGCCAGAATTGGAAGCCAACAGGAAGTCTTTAGTGACTTTGACCAAGGCGGGTTCTTTGCTGCGCAAGTGCCTAAAATCAGATTAGAAGGGTTCAAATAGGTTATTTAAAGTCAGATGGTTATGTAACTGACATATCATAGCCCCCTTGAGAATCTTGGGCAGGCCATAGCCATTTATCGGCCAAATTTTCACAGGGCACACCCTGGACCTTATCATTGCTGATGGCTCTTTTGTCTCTGACTGCTCTTCCCTTGACTTAGGACTGTCTGACCACCCAGCTATTCTTTTCAATCTTTTCAATTCGTGGGGGTGCGAACAAATTGAGTTTGGTAAAATCGTCCCAGAAAAGCAAGAAAATCTTTAGCTAAACTGGGAGACAGACTCCATATGTATATTAAAATCTCCAAGGATAAGAATTCTCTTAAAACTAAGGCATAACAATGAAAGCAGTTCAGCAAATTTCCTTAAGAAATCTAACAAGACTTGGGTGGTCAGTAAACAGTAGCAATAACAGAGGAGTGAGGAACACAAACCTTGAGAACAAGGCATTCAATAGAAGAGAAAAAGGGTATAATAACAACAATGGATACGCTGTAAATAACAAGTCTTATAGTAAATAACAAGTATTCTAGAGCAACAAGGCACTCCTCACCACTGCTTGTAGATCACTACTTTCTATTCAACAGTTTACAAATTTAACTAACAGCAAAATATCTAAGCAGCTGCATTATTTTATGAAATATCATGCGTGCCATTTACTAACCATTCACCTGAAGGATGTGTGTCTGGTAGATGTCATCATAGCCATAAGCATGGCATGTGTAATTGCCCATGTGAATGGTTGTTACCTTGGTGATGTATAATGAATTGTCTTCTCCAAAATCCTGTAAAAAAAACAAAAGCTTTATTACAGTAATAAATAAAACTTTCTAATTCGGTGGTGCACACTTTTTTATATGTCAGGACCACATGACAGGTTTGGTGAAGAAACAATGCTATACATCTTTTAGTTGTTTGCATTGTCCTCTTTTTAGCAATAGAGACCATACCACTGTTGGTGTGTACAGGTAATCTTGTGAATTCACCTTTTGAAATATATTTTGTCGAAACCCAAGAGTACATACTGATTTTGTTTAAGAGAGTGAGACCCAGCATATTGCTTATGCAGAGCATGTAACATTTAGGTGCATGTACAGTGGATAAAGAACTCGCTTTCAATGCATCTACAAAAAGCTCTTAATTTACCAACAAAAACAAGGCTACAGTTGTATGCAGCTGTTAGAGGCATTTGATTTTAAAAGGTTGAAGTAAAACTTTAGAGGGCAAGTACACTGTTAAAGTATACTAATCTTACCCCCCCACACCCTTAGAATAAGCTGAACTAAATTATTCCCCTTCCCCACTCTACTGCTTACCTTCATATGCACAGATGCAGTCTCATGTTCATATCCTTAGCAATGAAATCATCTTCAGCGCTGCCCTAATTTCACATAGACGTCAACAAGCCCTGTGAAGACTGGTGATCCTTGCTGTATTGCCCCATTCAAGTAAATAGTGTGCAGAAGTTGCCAAGGCTGAAAATAATTTAATTGCCGAGGATGTAAACAGTGGATCAGGCATAAGCTCTGCAATGATGGTAAGAAAGAAGTTGGAGCACGAAAGGGGGTTGTTAGTGAAAATCAAATTACAGTATGAGGGCTTAGGAAAGAATTAGAATTAGTTTAGATAAAATTACGTTTTACATGTGTCTTGTAGATTTTTATAGTTCAGACAATATTCTCCATCTGACTTCTGTGCGTGTTGGATGCCTGTTTGCCCATTAAGTTCGCTACATCACTACATCGGACCACATAACTATTAAAGATCAGCCTTACGAAAGCCTGACAGGTAATTATTAACCCCTTGACACCGACCGTAGGCAAATATGCGGCCTCACTTCCGGTTCCGGCTCCGCATGTGAGGGAAACGGGACTCGCGGCTCTGGGCCCTCCGGCATATAACACCGACTCCTCGCTTCTGGGACTCGCACTCCAGACCCCCCCCGCGCATATCCCCTGCATCCCGGTGCCCCGCTGTATGGAGCGGTACCTTCTGCTGGTTCCTCCCGGCTCTGTACACGCTCTGAGGCCCGACATGTGCAACTCTCCCTCCTCTGCAGCCAAGATGGTCGACGGCATGGAGACAGGCACAGCAGCATCACAGCACCACACAGCCACAGCGACTCAGGAACCACAGGTTCCAGCAGATCAATATGACAAAATTGCTCAGGCTGTGGCTAAACTTCTATCACCTACCATCACGTTGGCTGTGGGCCGCGCGATATCGTTGGGCATTGATCAAATCAGAAGAGAGCTGAGCGAACAGGCGAAACACTTATCTGAAACGCAGCAACAACTCTCGGATCTGGAGGATGATATCCACTCCATTACTGCAGGTACGCAACAAGTCGCATGCACGCAGCAATCAATTTTGGATAAATTGGATGATTTGGAAAATCACTCACGCAGGAGCAATTTGCGCATTGTTGGTCTTCCCGAATCGGTCAATGCAGACAGCCTATTGGATCTATGCTCCACACGCATTCCTGCGGCTTTGGGCCTTACCGCGCCATGTATAGTGGAAAGAGCGCACCGTTTGGGCTCACCATCAAACGACAGACGCACACCATGGTCTATTACCTCAATTATGGTCAAGTACCTCAATTACGCTGATAGACTGGCTATTCTGAACTCTTTCCGAAATTCTCGCTCACTACAAATTGATGGCCACAAATTACTGATCTTTGCAGACTACTCTCAAGAAATATCACACAAAAAGGCTTTTCAACCCATCTGCGCCTCCCTGCACTAGAGGGGCCTAAAATTCACCCTTGCATACCCAGCCACCTTACGGCTCTCCACATCCTCTGAGGAGGCCAAAACCTTTATCTGACCAGAGGAGGCACTTCAATTTATACACACCTATCTGGATGACATCACTGACCCGCCAAACCTCCAACACGCTCTTCATGATAAAGGCCCCAGAGATCAACGCAGTCCACAAAAAGATCCTCCCAAAAGGCAAAGCGTGAACCACCTTGCAAGCAAACTTCGACCTCCTTGAACATACTTTGGCCTCTCTGTAGGCCCTTCCATATGGGATGGTGTTCTCCAGTCCTGAATCCTCCCCATGTTTGCCGTTTTGCTCAGCCCTTGAGCTGAGCCGCTCTCAGTTCTCAGTTACCGTATCCTTATCATGCATATGTATGATCACTCTAACTTGTTTTTATGCTGTCCGATACCGATGTTACCGAGTTTTGACATGTCCTGTTGATTTAACCTTTTTGATATGTTCCCCAGGGTTCTCCTTTCTACGGCCATGCTATCGGCGATCTTGGAAAGTCATAACTTGCCTAGAGTGGGTTCGAACCTTGTATTTTCCCGGTTATGCGGGTCGTGGTGAGGAGAATCATGCGGAATAAGGTGAAGTCCAGGCTACCTAGGTGGTTATAGTCACACTTTTGTTGGATAACAAACCCCTGTTGGGTCTTATCCATACCCTTCCTACCTCCCCCTTTCATCTTTCTCTTCTCTGAAGTACCAAGGTCCTCTCCCCACAACCTAACGAGCTGCATGCAGGCTCTACGTTGGCAATGGGCGGTGGAGGAACTACCCCTCACTCTAAAACGTGACAGTCACACCTCTCAATACACAACTAACACATTTTCAAAATTATTTCCATCATATCTTGGAATGTCTTGGGCCTCTGTTCCCCACACAAACGCATGGCAGTACTATGTCACCTTAGACGACTAAAAGCTGACATTGCCCTATTACAGGAAATCCACCTCACTAATGTGGATTATCCACGCATGAGGAAACTATGGGTTGGTCAGGTCTCGGGCTCCTCATCTATTAAAAGGCAAAGCAGGAGTACTCATATTAATCCACAAACGATTATCAGCCTGTCACGTACCTGATGGGAGACTGAAATGACGAGGTCGGCCTCACTTGTGTCACTAGTCCTGACCCCTCTGGAGTAGGAACAGAGGGAGTCTAGGACCCAGGGGAACAAGAGTGCCAGTAGTTGTTTGCAGCTCTTGCTTATGAAAACCTTTGAAGGCTGATGATCCTCTGATCTTGACACAGTAGTAATAGGCAGAGCAGGTTTTGTAGATTGTCAGGCGTGCACCAGAGCAAGGCAGGTAGTGAGGACAAGAGACAGGAGCAATGTCATAGAATAGCCAGGGTCATCAACAGTCGGGCAGCACGGTACAGAATCAGAAGGAAAAGCCAAGGTCAAGAGCAGAGCGAAAGTCAAGAACCAGTATCAGGAGAGCAATCAGAGTCAGGTGAGGAACAAGCCGGGTCAGCAACAAAGGAATCATACAGGAACTAGCAGGACACGGGGGAGCTAAAAACCAGTCAGTACTGATCATGAGCAGAGACACTCCTTAAATAGGCCGTCTGGTGCCAATCTTCGCCGTGCGTGTGCGCTTTCTGGTCATGATTCGTCTTGCCAGAAATCCCTTACATTGCCCCCCCCCCCTTAGGGGCAGCCTCCGGATGCCCACTAGGGCTTGTTTTTCAGGGTGACGACGGAGATGGGCTTGAACTATCTGTGGGGCATGGACATTAGTGGATGTTTCCCAGGGGGTTATCCTCTGGTCCATAACCTTTCCATTTGATGAGGAACTGGGTCTGTCCACCCCTCTTCCTACAATTCAAGATAGCCTCAACCTCATACTCTTCTTTTCCCTCAACCAGCAGTGGAGCAGGCGCCTCCGAATTCTGGTTGGGAAACCCACTTGGGATATGTGGTTTTAACAGGGAGCAATTGAATACCGGGTGAATCTTCATGTTAGCAGGTAGTTCCAATTCACAGGCCACAGGGTTCACCTTTCTCTTGATAGTGAATGGTCCCAGGTATCTTGGACCAAGCTTTGATGGACAACTTAATTTTAGATTAGCCGTGGATAACCAGACTTTATCCCCTTGTTTCAGTTTCAAGTTGCCCCTTCTCTTTCTGTCAAAAATTTTTTTGTTACTCTCCTGAGCTTCAGAAATCGTCTTCTGTAATACTTCGCCGTTGCTCCTGAGGAACTCCATCCTTTCTTGTACTGCAGGAACAGCGGCCTCCACTGGTATTTTCGGAAGAAAGGAGGGATCGTATCCGTAGTTAGAGTAAAAGGGAGATTGCTTGGTGGCGGAATGAATGGAATTATTGTATGCAAATTCCGCTAATGGAAGGAACGATGCCCAGTCATCCTGTGAATATGAGAAGCATCGGAGGTATTGCTCCAGAGTTTGGTTTGTCCATTCGTTTGTGGGTGATAAGCAGAGGAAAAGCGCAACTCTATCTCTAATGCCTCACACAGAGCTTTCCAAAATTTGGATGTAAATTGCACTCCTCGATCAGACACAATATTTAGAGGAACACCATGTAGTCTTACGATCTCCTTGATGAAAGCGGAGGCAGTTTCCATGGCAGAAGGAGTCTCTTTCAAGGGAATGAAGTGAGCCATCTTGGACAGGCGATCAATTACTACAAAAATAGTGGTGAATCCCTCTAATGGGAGAAGTTCAACAATAAAGTCCATGGAGATCATACTCCAAAGTTTTTCCGGTATGGGCAAGGATTCCAACAGGCTCCAAGTCTTGGCTTTATCAGACTTGTTCCTCAGACAGATTGTGCAAGATTTCACATAGTCCTGGCAATCCTTTATTGCGTTTGGCCATCAGAAAGAGCGAGAGACCAAATCTGAAGTCTTACGAATTCCAAAGTGACCTGCTAAGGGATGGCCGTGACATCTCTTGAGAATAAGAGTCCTGAGTTCTTCAGGCACAAAGATTTGTTCCTTGTGGAAGTACAGACCATCCTTTAAATGCAGATGCATATTTATGGGAGGTGGATGATTATCCACGACTTCTCTTATTTGCGTTACAAGGTCTGTCTGGAGAAGTAAGAAATTCTTGGCTGGCAAAATCGTGTCGGGTTCAGACTGCACAATTGGGTCGGGAAACATACGGGAGAGTGCGTCAGGTTTACCATTTTTTGATCCATGATGGTAAGTCAGATGGAAGACAAAGCGGGAGAAAAATAATGCCCATCTTGCTTGTCGTGGCCTGAGGCGTTTTGCCGCTTTCAGGTACTCTAGGTTTTTATAATCAGTGAAGATGAGAATAGGGTGGGATGCTCCCTCCAGTAAGTAGCGGCATTCTTCCAATGCTGCCTTGATGGCTAGTAACTCTCTGTCTCCCACATCATAATTTCTTTCAGAGACACTTAAATCCCTTCTGCATCCTGTTGCATTTTTCTCCAGGAAATTAAGTCCCTGTCTTTGTGACAATATGGCTCCTACCGCGTTCTCCGAAGCGTCCACTTCAAGGACAAAGGCTAGAGCAGGGTCTGGATGCTTCAGGATAGGTGCGGAGGTGAACATGATTTTTTATTTCACAAAGGCTGCTTGGGCCTCAGGAGTCCACTTGAAGGGAATATGATGCCTGGTGAGCTGTGTCACTGGTGCGATGATTCCAGAGAAGTTTTTGATAAATTTCCTATAGAAATTTGCGAACCCTGTAAAGCGCTGCACTGCTTTCCTGTCTCCTGGAATGGGCCATTCTAAGACAGCGGACACCTTTTGGGGGTCCATAGAGATGCCCTCAGAAGTGATCACAAGCCCAAGGAACTGGATGGATTGCCTCTCAAATTTGCATTTCTCGGCCTTTGCGTAGAGGCGATGCTGGCGTAGTCTATCTAGAGTTTTCTTTACGTGATCCCGATGAATTTCTATAGAACTGGAGAAAACCAGGATGTCATCCAGATAAACGATGAGGAATAGATCCAGATAGTCCCGAAATACTGTACATCATTTACTAGGTGTTGGAAGGTTGCTGGGGCATTACAGAGACCAAAAGGCATTACCAGATATTCAAAATGCCCAAATCGGGTTCAAAAGGCCGCCTTCATTCGTCCCCTTCACGAATTCTCACTAGGTTGTAAGCGCCCCTCAGATCCAATTTTGAGAAGAAACATGCTCCTCGCAGCCTTTGAAATAATTTGGGGATTAGAGGAAGAGGATAACGATTCTTGACCGTTATCTTGTTTAGGTCATGGTAGTCTACACAAGGTCTAAGAGTGTGACTCTTCTTCTCAACAAAGAAGATTCCGGCTCCTGCTGGTGATGTAGATTTCTCCAGACAACCAATTGATGGTTGGGTTGTGTGCGCTCTTAGCCAAGACATGCCGAGAATAACTGGAAAAATCAGGGAGGTAATAATATCCAGACATAGAAATTCCTGGTGTCCTGAAGGAGAGTAGCAGAATATTGGCATGGTTTCTTGTGTTACAGGGCCAGAACTGATACCAGCCCTGTCTGCCAGATGAACTGCAAGTCTTTGTGCTTTGGTACAGAGTGGAATCTTATTCTGGGTAGCGAAGTGCACATCCATAAAACAACTGCAAGCACCCAAGTCTATGATGGCTGGGTCCGTGATTGTCCTTTCGGCCGTTGTAGTTGCAGATGAAGGGAGAGGTGTGTTCGGCTTGTCCCTTGGGGGTGCATCATGTAAAAACAGTTGGGAGAGGACTTATAAAAGTTTTATCGGGCATGTCGCCACATAATGACCTGCATCACCACAGTACAGGCAGAGGTTGGATTTCTACCTTTGAAGGCGTTCTGCTGAGGATAACTGTGGTCTTCAAAAGCTTCTCCTAGCTGGATTGGTGGGCGATTCTGACGGAACAATATTCGTGGAGAGAACGGAGGGTCCAATTTCTGAGCATATCAGAATCTTCCCGTTAGTCCTCTCAACCTGTCTTCCCCGAATCCGACGGTCAATGTGGATCGTCAGGTCTATCAGACTCTCCAATCTGGTTGGTACCCCCACTCGTGCCAGCTCATCCTTCAGGGTATCAGAAAGACCAAGATGGAACTGATAGCGGAGAGCAGACTCGTTCCAATGAGTATCAGAACTCCAGATGTGGAAATCGGGTGACATAATCCTCCACAGGCCTCTGGACTAGCTGTAGCTTACTGAGCATAGATTCAGCGGTTTGGCGCTGGAAAGGATCAGCATAGATTCCACTGAGTCCACTGAAGTTAGGGCCAGAGGTGGTATGCCCAGGACTGAGGTTCATTCCTAAGAAGCCTGATGATAAATCCCACCTTAGTATTTAGTGAAGAGAAGGTCCTGGGGAGCAGGGAAAAATATAACTCACAGGAATTACGAAAAGTCCTGAACTTCCAGCGGTCTCCTGTAAAGAACTCAGGCGTAGGCACCCGGGGTTCCGGTAGGGCAGGGGTTTCAAAGATCATACTGGTCTCCGTTTGAGTGGCTACATCAAAGGCTGCCATGAGATCTGTGTCTGAGCATCTGGAGAGTAAACTGCTAACTGACTCGAATGTCCTCACAAAGTTTTTCTGCAGGACTTGTATCGCGTTAAACAAGGTAGTTACTGACTGGCGAATGTTCCCCAGTTGCGAGGCCTCCCTTTCAGACTCCATCATTGGCTGACTGGTACTGTCACGTACCTGATGGGAGACTGAAATGACGAGGTCGGCCTCACTTGTGTCACTAGTCCTGACCCCGCTGCAGTAGGAACAGAGGGAGTCTAGGACCCAGGGGAACAAGAGTGCCAGTAGTTGTTGTTTGCAGCTCTTGCTGATGAAAACCTTGAAAGGCTGATGATCCTCTGATCTTGGCACAGTAGCAGTAGGCAGAGCAGGTTTTGCAGATTGACAGGTGTGCACCAGAGCAAGGCAGGTAGTGAGGACAAGAGACCAGTCAGCACGGAACATGAACAGAAACACTCCTTAAATAGGCCGTCTGGTGCCAATCTTCGCTGTGCGTGATCGCATTTCCAGTCACGATTCGTCTTGCTGGAAATCCCTTACACAGCCACAATTATCTCCATGGCTCATGATGAGGGTCACCTCGCCTCCATTCATATCAAACTAGCCTCCAAGGACCTATCCCTTGTTAATATATACGCATCCAATTCACACACTAAGAAATTTTAATCAATCAATCTCATCACAGACGATGCAGTTTGCCCACCTGCCCCTCTTGGGGGGGGGCGACTTTAATACCTGTATGGACTGGCGGGAGGACAGATCGAAAAACACAACCCGCCCAGTACCTACCTTTTTGGGCTCTCCTCCCAATACCTCGGTTTTAGCAGACTTCACTGAAGCCTCACATCTGACAGACATATGGCGTTTATCTCATTTGGATGGTAGGGATTATACTTTTTACCCACATGCTCACCTCTCCCTCTCAAGGATAGATTACCTTTTTTGAAATCCTCTTCTGCTACCAAATATTACTAGTTCCACCATTCAAGATATAGCTATCTCCAATCATGCCCCAATCTCTGTGATCCTGGAATACCTGGATTCAGGCACCTCCTCTCGAATCTGGCGCTTTCCCTCTTACCTGCCCAACAATAAAAACTCCCTCCAAGTAATTGCCACAACATGGGCAGATTTTGTCGCAACATACGCAGCTCATCGATGCACTCCAAATTTGTTCTGGGAGACTGGCAAGGCGGTGTTGAAGGGCAAAACAATAGTCTTCGCCTCAGCGTATAAAAATAAAGTTTTCCATAAATTCTCAGAAGCTAGTAATTCGCTGAGGAAAGCTCAGAGAAGGCTCTCAGACTCCAATTCCTTCGATAACTGAAAACTCTGGCTCGAAGCCAAACATCAATTCGACATGTGGGCTAAAGCACAAGAAACCATGCACCAGTCATTGCTCGACTTACAATATCATAAATTTGGCAATAAACCCGGAAAACTCTTAGCCCGACTATGTAGAAAACCCTTCAATCCTACTCATTTCGCAGCCTTGAAAGACTGCCAGGGATCCTTGAGGTCCACACTGAACAAAATTATCTCTATTTTAGAATAGTTTTATGCCCAACTATATGGCTCAGACCCAATAGACATCCCTCGTGCTAACGCATTCTTGGAGCAAATGAATCTACCCCTGGTCGATTCGGCCGCTCTTTCTGCCCTCAACGCTCCTATCACCACCTCAGACATTACCTTATCCAAAGATTCAAACGTTAGCCAATGGCAAAGTCCCGGGCCCCGACAGTTACACAGCAGAATTCTATAAACTGACGTCCAAAATTCTCACCCCAACTCTACTGTCGGTATTCCAGTGTATTCAAAATGGAGGTAGCTATATTCCTTCTGGCTATCAAGCCTATATTAAACTGATAGCAAAAAAAGGTAAAGATCCCACGGAACCAGGCTTTTATTGCCCAATCTCATTATTAAATCTAGATGCCAAACTCCTATCTAAAATAATTGCCAACAGGTTAGCTGCCATATTACCTTCACTAATCCACCCCTACCAAGCCGGATTCATCCAGGGGAGATCAGCGACCTCTAATATACGTAAAGTGCTTGCGATCCTCAATCATGCCCAACTTAACCCCCTTCAGGACTTAGCAATTATATCACTCGATGCTGAAAAAGCATTTGATAATGTCAACTTTACCTGGCTCCAATTGGTCATTCAGAGGTTTGGCTTTTCAGGCACCTTTGTCCATTTAATCACTTCCATGTACTGTAGCCCAACAGCACAGGTCATATCTGCAGGACTTATGTCAAATCTGTTCCATTACATAAGGGCACTAGACAAGACTGCCCGCTCTCCCCCCTCCTCTTCAACCTAGCTTTGGAACTCTTGGCACGATATTTGCTTTTTAACTCACACCTACACGGCGTTCAAATAGGACACCAAGACCTTCGCATCGCACTGTTCGCACATGACATCTTAATTTTTCACCTCTAAATCGACTTTAGAAATACCCCACATCTGTGACATTTTTTCTGCATTCAGACAATGCTACGGCCTTCGCATCAATTTCTCGAAAAGCAAAATACTGCCCTTCTACCACACGAGACCCCCCGGGCATCATCCAACATACTGAAATTAGCCACACATCATATTACCTATCTGGGGATCAAAATAGGGAAAATTCCCTCCTCTCTTTATTCGCTTAACTTTACACCTATAATTAATAAAATTCTGAGTGAAATGGACATGTGGGCGGAACTGCCTCTATCGCTCCTGGGGAGATCACACCTTATGGCGAGCTTTCCAAAATTGCTTTATCCACCTCAAAGTCTTTTGCTCTGGCACGGAAATGTAATCAAAGTAAACAAAGCTGTTACCAAATTCCTTTTGGAGGGGTCGCCGCCCTCACATCGCACTACAAAAACTGAGGGAGGGTCGGGCCTGCCCAATATCCATGTGTACAATCTTGCATGTGTCCTACGCATAAGCCTAGATTGGCTATCTAAATCCTCCAACTATTCCAATTACTAGATTGAATCTGCTATGGTCCACCTTTTCAGCCTAGCCACAATTCTGCATTGCAATGTAAACCAGCTCCCACCCCATCTAAAAAACAACCCTCTTATACGAGACACTCTTATGGCATGGAGAGAAGGCAGACGTAAACTGGGCGTGTCCCCGTAGGTATCCCGCCACCTCCCTATACATTGTAACCCTTCTTTCCCTCTCCCACAACATGCAGCCTACACTATTTGGTACGCTCACGACCTTACACAAGTATCGCAACTTTTTGACACTGCTACCAGTGCCCCTAAACCGATCCTATCTACCCTATGGAGCCTGGACTTGCCTTCCCATCATTTTATATATGTCATGCAAGTATTAAACCCTGACAAGTTTTCTCGTTTTCAATCGTCAATGATTGACACACTTTTGAGCAGAGGCAAATTGTAAGGGATTTCCGGCAAGACGAAACGTGATTAGAAATGCACACAGGAACTCCTGGAGAAGAGTTGTTGGTTGTGCGCATGCACGCAGAAATGCACGATCGCGCACACGCATGTGCACACGCACGGCGAAGATTGGCGCCAGACGGCTTATTTAAAGTGTCTCTGCCCATGTTAGATGCTGACTGGTCTTCAGCTCCCCCGTGTCCTGCTTGTTCCTGTGTGATTCCTTTGTTGCTGACCCGGCTTGTTCCTTACCTGACTCTGATTGCTCTCCTGATTGATACTGGTTCCTGACTTCGGCTCTGCTCCTGACCTTGGCTTTCCTTCTGATTCTGTACCGTGCTGCCCGACTGTTGAAGACCCTGGATATTCTTATGACACTGCTCCTGTCTCTTACCCTCACTACCTGCATTGCTCTGATGCACGCCTGGCAATCTACAAGACCTGCTCTGCTTGTTACTACTGTGCCTGAATCAGAAGATCATCAGTCTTCCAGGGTCATCATCTGCAAGAGCTGCAAACAACTACTGGCACTCTTGTCCCTCTGTTCCAACTCCAGTGGGGTCAGGGCTAGTGACACAAGTGAGGCTGACCTCGTCAGTTCATCATTGGCTGACTGGTACTGTCACGTACCTGATGGGAGACTGGAGTCTGAAAGGGAGGCCTCTGCGATGGGGGACATTTGTCAATCAGTATCTGCCTTGTTTTACTTGGTGCAAGATTTGCAAAGAAATCTTGAGCATCTGGAGAGTCAACTACTACCCGAGTCTATAACAAACAGAAAAGAAAGCGAGCGCTAATAAATACTGAAGCAGCTGAAACACTCAAAAGGTATACCATATGCCTTCAAAAAATCTGATATAAGGTGGTAGTGCAGCGCTTAAAATTGCGGACAACAAACTAGTAGCATAAAAAACACACATACATGATGGGTGCGATTGTGCCTGAAGGGATTAAAACTATGGTGATGATAACAAAGTGACCATATATAACTTTTAAAAACATATGATGGTAAAACCAACTAAAAAATATTGATGCCAAACGCATATCCAAAAACCGCATGACATATAAGTATGAAATAGATGCGTTAATAACATGTACAAAACACACATATTGATAAGTGCATGGTGACCATATAAATAGTGAAATGAGTCCAAATCTGGATATTGCTATTGATACAAAACGCATGAACGTGGAGTGCATTCAAGTTATGAGCTATCGTAAAGTTTAATCTTAGGATGATGTGATTGGATCCCAGTTAACAGACAGTCCACAGGTGCGTATGCCAATAAATATGTGAAATGCGCACTCACCAGATGCGCTTTTAAAAAGCGCGTTGTATCTAATATAGTGGATCAGTTGTGGGTCCCTTCACACGGGCGATCCTAGGTGCAGCCTGGGGGTGGGTGGCCTTCCTAAGATGGCAGGGTGTTTGGACAAGCCCGTATGGAATAATTCAACCTCTTCCAGGTAATGGGGAATTCGCCAGGAATCACTAAGGGATTTAAAATGCTTGAGGTGGAGCAAGAAGTAGGGATATTCCCATAGTGTAGTATTTCAGATAATGCTTTAATAGTTAAAAAAGGATGAATCCAAAAACGTACATGAATGTAATGTAAACAGGAGCAATTCGGTGCAAAATTGTGTAGAAAGCAAACTGACCAGCTGGTGTCATGGGGTAGCCACCAGACCTCCGTGATCCGGCGGCATAGACGTCAACGGCTTGCAGGGGCTAAAAGTACTAAAAGTACATTATCAAAAGGGGTATGCCTATTTGCAGCCTGACGTCTTAATTCTGCTACTTAAATACTATGTAGTTTTCAAAAAAAGCGCCCATGAACGTCGGGCGCCATCTTGCCGAAGACCCGCACAAGTGCGCATGTGCGGAGCCGCGGGCACCATTTTGCGTTGGTCTGTAGCAAGGAGATCATATCGCCTAGTGTCTGCATCGTACTGCGCATGCGTGTGCGACATTTTAATTCAGGGAAAAAAGGGATGCAGCTCAGACGGCTCTGTATGTTCAATATACAGCATACAACGGATATCGTCGCCTCATTATTTAAATATAGTGCTTACAATGTGTTACTTGGGCACTTGGATACCAATAAGCATATCGATTAGTCATATATGAGGAATGCTACTTAATTAATTATTCAATTACTCTGCACCGCTGGGGCCTACATTGCGCGGGCGCCATTTTTATGGAGTCCTCCCTGGTAACAAAGGGAGGCGAGGTGCATATTCAGTGTTATTTGTAACATTGTATACTGTAGGAACATGAAAAGCCGTCTGAAAAACACATACTTGAAAAAAATCTTTTCATGTAAGCATATAAATTAAATACATAAAATGAACAATAAAAAAGCATCATGCAATAAAACATATATAAATGGTGAATAACTATAAATATCAATATAAAAATCCTAAAAAATTGTTAGTCTACATAATGAAATAAAAATGGAAAATAAAGATAAATGTAAATCTTTTTTATAGTTTTTAATATTTTAAACTACGGGAAGCTTTTTAGGCTACTCTGGTCTATATGAATTCCGAGACCGTTAACATTGCCCAATATGAATTTGTGTTTACGTAGTAGAAT